>NC_084971.1:12852954-13227954 GCF_963691925.1 Scomber scombrus | reverse complement strand
TGTAATATTGTTAAATTCTACAATAGTTTTGGGACAGACCGATGTCTGGTCTTTGAGCCCTTAGACATCAGCCTCAAGGGACACCTTGCAGAAACCAAGGTTGTCATGCAGCTGCAAGACATCCGGACTGTCATCGAACAGGTACGCCATCAACTTGACAACTCACTAAAAAATCCCACTGTGGTCAATCCTCCATTGCAGTTAAGCTTTTTACTGATTGGTAAGCACTTTGTAATTTTGGGCTTACAATTCTATATTTTAAAACATTTATAAATACAAGTCTCACATGTCACTGTTTATTATTTGCAGATGGCTGAAGCACTTGATGCACTTAAGAAGATCGGTGTGATCCACAGTGATGTTAACACAAATAACATTATGCTGATGGATCGTGTCAGACCATTCAGAGTAAAGCTAATTGACTTTGGCATGGCTATTTCCACATGTAGCGCAGAGCAGAGCCACATTGATCATGGTTATTCCAATAGGTGAGGTCTTAAGAAGCACTGATCTTTATTGTACAGTACTGTAGTGTTTGCATTTTCCTTGTTCTACCACAACATAATAAGCTCTGTATGTGCATGTGTATGTTACCTATTCATATGAGCTGTCGGGAGATTATCTGCTGTGTTAACTTTGCACTAATGTTATCATTATATTATGTGCTACATTGTGCTTCAGTAATTAAAATACGTTGGTTATTTTTATTCCACATTCAGGGCTCCTGAAATTATATTGAGACTACCATTTACTGAAGCCATTGACATGTGGTCATTGGGCTGTGTGATGGGAAAAATGGTTGTGGGCTCAATACTGTTCCCAGGAAGAAATAACTATGAGATGGTAAGTAATTTATTATAACTGGATCCTTATGTTGCTTTTCATTGTATCACCAACAGATTAAGCAGTGCTAAAATCTTACGGAAGGAGCCATCATCAGTTTGAATCTTTATAAACCGGCTTTTAAGTTTTTCATTTTGACTGTACCAGAGAGTTTCAAAAAGAAGTTGAATATCTTGATGTGATGCTGTGTTTTGTCTCCAGCTACAGTACATTGTTGACCTCCTTGGTCTGCCACCAGCCCATGTTATCAATGTAGGAAGTGAATCAAGAGACTACTTCACAGAGACAGATTCTCAACACTGGGAGCTCATAGTAAAATACCCCTTATTTGCCATTTAAAATATTTTATCCATAACATATGAATATAATAGCTTCAAACATTTTCCTTCAGTTTATCAGTTGATTTTGTTGAGAAATACATGCATTTTAAGTACTTCACCTTTTTTTAGGAGTATTGGGGTTTGAGAAAATCTGACAACAGGCGCTACACATTCCGCTCACTGGATGAAGTGATAACGGTAGGTCTTTAATAGTCAACAGCTGCTTAAAAGTGACCTCATTGATTGTCCTTTTATAACTTCTGAAGATGGTTCAAGAATGAGGTGAGGTGATTTTTTAATTGTTTCCTAAACTAGATAAATAAATCAGAGGCCGATGAAATGAAGGAGTGCATCAACCTGTTGAAGGCAATGCTTCAGTGGGATGCCAGAGAGCGAATTATCCCCAGTGAAGTCCTCGCCCATCCATTAATTACCAGGAGCTACCTCAACAAGAGCTCTTCCCTAAACAATTGGTTAGTATGGGTGTGTGTGTGTGTGTGTGTTTGTTTGTGTGTGTGTGTGTGTGTGTGTGTGTGTGTGTGTGTGTGTGTGTGTGTGTGTGTTATGCATACACACAGAATTTGTTTGATGGTCTTAAACAGTCTAAGTTTTTCTTGTAGCGATGAAACTCAGTCTACATCAACTGAATCCAGCCCGAGTCACACAGGAGAGCCTAGTATGAACCAAGCAGCTGAACCTAGAATCTGCCATTCTACAGCACTGCTCTGAGGCCTCAATATGGCTCAGCCTGCCCCTCTCGCAAACATAATTTCACCAGTGGAGGCAGAATTCTGTTTGCAAGACGGCATCATTATGGTTGACAAACTTCCTGGAGTCTCTGCTGGTTTCCTGGTAATCTCACTATAAAGTAGCAAAGGTCATAAATGAACTGTGTCATGGGCCGTAATCTATTTATCTATAATTTAATATGAAGGTGCCAGTGTTATCAAACCTATGAAACGCTTTATGTGGTTTACCAATTATGGATGCTTTTCAAAACATCAGTGACTCCACTAAGTTAAGTAGGGCTGGAGAAGCTGAAAGAGGAAATGGAAGAGCAAAGAGGTGAGGAGAGGAGCAGAGAGGGAACACCTGGTTTCTTTTCCCAACTTTGACTAAGTCAACACACAGTGTTGGATCAGCCATCTGTTGACAGCTCAAGTCACCATAGTGGAGGCTGAGGTTACAAGGGTGAGAGGAGGAAGAAGGCCTGGTATAGGAAGTCAGTGGCTAAAGTGTATATGTGTGAATGTGTTTAGGTACAGTATGTATCTTATAACTGTGTATGTGTATGTTGTATGAGGTGGAGTAGATAGCTGTCTGTTTAATATTAAACAGATGCGTGTCACTCCATCCCAACTGGTTCCATCACTGAGAAAATTATAGTCTACATTACTGAGATTATGATATAAGCACAGAAGATGGTGGGGATACCAATGAAAAGTGGGGGTTCAGGTCAGCAAGTTAAACATTTACAGAAATTTGGGCAAATTGGGAAATGAGTTTGCGCCATGCAGCCTTCAAAAACAACACACCAGAACAATAACCTTCCTGAACAGCTGAGGGCACCACAGGCTATTGAGACTTTTTAAAAAAGGACTTAAAACATTTCTCTGTAATAGAACTTTTGTCTTTTAATTATTATTATGATGGGTTTTTTTGCTTTTTATCTGTCTAGTAGCACTTTGAGTTGTGTTTTTCATATGTAAAGTACTTTATTATGATTATGATTATGATTATGATTATGATTATGATTACGATTACGATTATTATTATTATTATTATTATTATTATTATTATTATTATTATTATTATTATTATTATTACGTTTCAAAATTTGCTTGTCAACATGTTGGCTGGATGTTGACACATCTGAAAACATTCTGAGACATCAGCAACTCACTAAACTGTTTACTGTTGGGATTGAAGAGCAAACATTGCACTGTGTGCAGGCTTGTGTGTGTGAGGGTGTGCCTGTGTTGAAATGTGTGTCTATGTGCTACTGCATGTATGCGCAATGTGTGTGACAGGAGGAGAATCTGTTAGACATTATCAACACTCAACTGTGCCCACAATCAGGAGGCACTTAGCCGTTCAAGACAATCACCTAAGGGTTCATGAGGTCACCACATCAACCATGCAGCAGTGAACAAAAGAAGAGCATGTTTGAGGTTAACAGAGGAGCCGGTAGCACTGAAAACAACACTTACACAGATTCCTGGTGAGTGGGAAAAGAAAATAGCTGCCTGGATTACACGGTCAAGCTGACAGGGTGTTTGCATTGCAGCCATCAAAGTACTTCATATTGTTTTAGCATCCCTGAGTGCTAGCTTTTTGCCTGCCATTTTATTTACACCATAGTAGACAGTGGTAGGGTAAAAGAATTTATTGTGTTCTATATTAAATCATAAAATACCATCTCATAAACAAAATAGCAATCCAAGGCATTTTCCATTGCTCCAGTCTGCAGCTTCAGTTGTTTACTGATCAAAAACAGATTTGCGCTGCACAGCAAAAAACTGCCCATACAATGGCCTATGAGCCAAAGTGGTTGTATTTCTGTGTGAATAGTGGCCTTGTCTAGGCAATGAAATCAGCCAATGTGACCTCTCTGGAGCAATGAATTTGTTTCATTTATGGTTTTTTAATTGAAACAAACATTTCAGGCTTTTGTAAACACCAGTTTAAACAGCCTGTATCCTAGAAATTACTTACAGTATTTACTGCTTATTTGTTTTGCCATTGATTTTTTGAGGGGAAACATAATTGCTATGTGGAAAAATGTTTCTCTGTTTTTTTTTCTAAGTGAACAAACTGCTATGTTTGTAGTGCATGGTAGTCATAGGAAGATGGTCAGGGTAAATAATGGGCGTACAAGACACAGGAGTTTGTCACTGGAGACTGTGATGTGCATCATGATTCCTGCATGTGGTTGGATTTAAGCAACAAAAGCACTTTGGTTAAAGTTAGGAAAAGATCATGGTTTTTGTTACTGTAATATGAAAAACACGTTGTGTCTCATGAGTCACCGTGGACTATTTCAACTTTATACCAAGACCATAAACTTTCCCTAACCTTAACTGAGTGCTGTGAGTGCCTGAACATAACCATGAAAAACACTTCTATAGTTACTATGATCAGAACATTGTAAAGCAAGTTTGGATATAATAATAATAATAATAATAATGATACATTTTACTTGTAACACACTTTGCATTTGAAAAAAATCTCTACAAGCTACATGTTAAAAGCATTAATATAAAAGACAGATTAAAACAACTAACATAAAACATCATAAAATATGTGCTAATTAAAAAAAAAAAAAAAGTAGTAATAGTCTGTGGTACCCTCAGATGCTCAGAAAGTGCATTCCAGATGAGGGGCAGCAGAACAGAAGGCTCAGTAACCAATGTTGCTTAGCTTAGTTTTGGGGAGTAGGAGGCGATTAGAGTAGTTATTTCAGGTAAGTGTGTGTGTGTGCCATAGATGCACTGGTTAGTAAGGAGAGAGACCTTATATTCAATCCTGGTGGAGATGGGAAGCCAGTGAAGTGAATAGAGAATGGATGTGTATTCCGACTTTGGCACTCTCTTCAGGATCCTTGCAGCACTGTTCTGAACATACTAGGGCTATATAGCTAGCTAGGGATCCCAATGATAAGTGCATTGCAGTAATCCAGTCTGGAGGAGACAAAGGCATGGACCAGCTTTTCAGCATCAGATGAGGTGAGTGTGGGACGGAATGTATGGTGGTTATAGAGGACTGTATCTGGTGTGGGGTGACAACTAAAATTACTTCAGTTTGGGAGCTGTCCACACTTTTATCTCCTCCAAATGGATGGTGAGTATTGGTGGAGAAGATGATGACGATGGAGAAGTTGCAGAGAAGTGTGTGTCAGTTTTAAGGTAAAGTTGTGTCTCATCAGTGTAGCAATGAAATGAGATTCCATAGCGACTGATGACATGGCCAAGGGGGAGCATGTATAGTGTAAAAAGGATGGGGCCAAGGACTGACCCCTGGGGAACACAGCAGGTGACAGTGTGTGTCTGGGACCTTGTACTTCCAAAGGAAATGTACTTTGTTCTGTGGGTGAGGAAAGACTGAAACCAGTTAAGGGCAGTGTCAGTGAGTCCAGTGGTGTCATGTAACCAGTTGAGGAGAATATCATGATCAGCAGTGTCAAATGCAGCAGACCAATCAAGGAGAAATTATAGGATATTATAGGGAAAACAAATTAAATAGGTTGACAGTGAACGGTTTGCAGATGTGTCCAGGTCAGGATCAAAATTTTAAGGCTTGGTAAATTATGGTCATTAAAATGTTTCCTCATTTAGTTGTTAAAAAGCCTGATCCAGACAGAATCTGCAGTTGCAAATTAGTCATATAGAAACTTGTTAATATATTAAAAACTGACCAAAAATTTCAATCAAATGAATGAAAACAGCAGTTTGTGTTATCCTGGCAAACTGAAAGAGTGGCAGGTGGGTTTAAACCAGTATCGGCAAAGATCTACACTGCTGAGGTGAACACTCAACCCCCTCCAGCTCCAGTGCTGCATTACCCTGATGACGAGGTCTAACAAAATATCCCTGTAACCTCCCGTGTGAGCATGTAGGATTGAAACATGCTGGAAAAAAGAATAAGAGATATTATAGCTGAGCAGAGGGATACAAAGGAGCGTTTTAAGACTAAGTGTATTCAAGCATTTTTTTAAACCTTTCTCAAGAGTGGAGCAGTTAATTAAATCCACTAAAAATGGTAAATGGCCAAGAGCAGAGTACAGCAGATCTTTGCTTTTGCTGTATTTGTGAAATCTAAATCTCATTGTTGGTCTTTGAAGTGATATCATGGTCCATATATCAACACTGTCTTAGATCTCTCCTTCAGTTTATCACTGTCAGTGTCAGCTCTGTATCTTTACAGATGTTCAGTTTGATATATGTATTTTCACACACCTGTGTAAGCCGTAAAATCTTGAAGGAATATGTGTATAAAGCATTGCAATAATGCTTCTTATACTTCTATAAAAGCTAACTACATTGAAAGAGTGACTGAAATTAAATTATATTACATAACAAATTAAGTTGGAAGCCACATATTAATTATATTAAAGTTAAAATATCAAAACCAATTACAACACTACTGTATATGAAGCCAAATATCTTCAAAGTCAACCTTCATTTTAGATTCTATACTGTTTATTTATACTCCTATACAGTGTATAACTTACTCTGTGAGGAAATATATAAAAAAAACAATACATATAGCAAACACTGATCTCAATCATTCAAAAAAGAGAAAATAATTGAATTGAAAAGCAACATACAGGGAACCAAAATACTAATTTTTTATTAAATTAAAGCACAAAAATGTAAAGTTATGGTTGACTTCAAAACTGACAGAATCATATACAGAGTAAAGCATCAACATATCATTATAATAATATCATTGTTTCACAATGAGTATGGAACAACTACAGTGAAGAGCATAAAGAATGTGGAACAATAATCAAATTTAAGACTCTATAAACATATATTTTACATTATGTTTGATCCAGTTTGATTGATTTGTTCTTGTGTAGTTTGAATATTTGGTTGTTGTTTTGTTTAATTTTATTGAGCTTAGTTACATGGACACCAGTAGATGAGTTTTAGTAGAGTTTATTATTAAAGCAAATATATATGTTTGCTTATGATTTTGTTTGTTTTGTTTTATCGCTCCTTGCTCATATATTTTTTATTTAGTTTTTTCTTTTAACACGTTCAAAATAAAGTTACATATAAACACCCACACAATTACTAATATCTTATGCTTTGGCTTTGACATGCTTTTGCCTTTAATACATATCTGACACTCTCACACATGTAAACACACCATGTTATGACCAAATCATCTATGCATCATTAACTTTAAGTCCTTCCTAACGACAAACCCCGTAAAAAAAATCACCTCTGAGAAAACAAGTGTTAAAATAGATCTTTCCAAACACATTCAGAGCATTAGCCTCCAAGGAACAACCTTCCGCTAATTTACTGTTTTCCGTATGGCTCAGCCAAGCTGAACAGGTTGTTAAACCAAACGGTGGGACCTGTTGCCCAGGTGGAGGGCTTGACACATCCGTCCACAGCAGGCAGAGCCCAGACTGAGTTATGGAAGAAGAGGGAGCTTGGCGGGGCGCCAGGACTGACTTCTCTGTTTATTTACACTCCTGTTTCACTAGCTTTATAATTCATAAGTCGGTGCTAACGGCCTTCATGGGACCAAATATTTATATAAGTTAGACCTCTGGTCACTAGTGAGGAAACACACAAACACACATACACATGCACGCGCGCACGCACACGCACGCGCACACACACACACACAGAAACACAGTGATCTGTTTTTCACTTTCTCCAGGAGCCATTTCTCATTATGAGCATGTGGCCCCAAAACACCTCAAAGCAGACAACTGAGATTACCTCCTGATGAATAGCTAAAGCATGAGTCTGTGTGGTGTGTGTTAGAGAGAGCAAGAGAGAAAGACTGAAAGAAGACAGGGAGACAGAAAGATAGCTGAAGTCAGTCTGAAGTCTGACCAACTCAAGAACGGGTACAATAGAGAAAGAGGGAGCAAAGTGACAACACAGTTAAGACATAAGAAAGATGCACAGTAACTGCAGCAGGAGCCAGCTGGAACTAAACTCAGTCCTTCATCATACAAGGAGAGGAAAGAGACAGCGATGGAGTAACGCAGTGAGTGAGCGATGATGCTGCTGTCTTCACTGGTGGCTGCATGTGATTAGCTCAGGAAGCTCTGGTGCTCTGGTTCCCATTACCATCCAATTCATTCCTCTGGACCTGTCTGGTGTTCGGAAGGATGACATAAGAAGGGGGTGGATTTAGTGATTTGGGGCTCTCGGTAATCTCAGCAACAAGTCCTCCAAATTAAATGACAAAATATGTCATTAGACTATGCTCTCGAGAACAACACATAGAAGCATTTTCCAATCTGACGCTCCTATCAGCAGCAATTAACAGGATGAAATAATTTGTCTGCACTTTCTAAAACCCTTACAGATGACTGTTGAAAAAAAAATATTATGAAGAAACAATGCCATGGCTACAGTCTTGTTAGTCTCAGGCACAAAAAAACGTGGTTAGGTTAGGTTGATTGGGTAGGCAGAAAATGTGCAGTTCTCCTTCCTTCACGGTCTAGTCCAGAAAAAAAAACCCAAAACACATTATAATCTTCAGCTGTTTGTGGTAGAAATAATAACAACAAACATTTTTCCATCCAAAATTTGATTTGCATTATTGTAATAAGGTCTCCAGCTATTTAAGCGGATGGTGAAATGGAATTCCATGGCAGTAATCGGGAACCATCATAAAACCAAACAATTATATACATTTCTTCTTTTTTGTTTCTTCTTTTTTTTTTCTCAAAGTTGACTTCAAGACATGTGTTGCATGTGTTGTATTCTTTATTTTGTTTCAGTTCAACTGAGCATTTCTCTTTGCCACAATAAAACAGTTGCAAGTACAATTGCACATTCGGATTCGTGAAATGAAATGTTCTGTAACAGCAGAGGAGGTTTCCTGAATCAGGTCTTGAAACCCAGTCTACCAGACCATGGACAGCTGTGCTATCCAGTCAGCCAAAGGGTTAACCTGTTGACCAAGGGCCAGTGCATCTAGTCATCCGTGGTCGTTACGGTTCTTATGTGTTAAAGACTCATCATCATACTCATCTTTCACATTTTACCTTGAACAACAAGACAGTAATAAAGTCAACTCAACCGGTCGAGGCCCACCCAGAACTTAGTTGTGCTTGAAGATTCTTCCCGTTAAAGGGAAGTTTTTCCTTACCACTGTCGCCAAGTCATTGCTCATGGGGGAATTTTAGGTATCTGTAAACTAAAGTATAATCTAGTATAATCTATACTTACTCTATGCAAAAAGATATATATGCTATATAAATAAAATTGACTTTACTTGACTCAAATTTGAAAGTAAGTTGAACTGACTCCATATCTGTCTGGTTTGTAAACTGATGGTGGGGAATGTGGAGTGGTGTTGATTTGAGTGATGTGTTGGTTAATCTTCTCCAGACCTGTCCTTTATAACCTTTACGAGCCCTTTATAATCCTTTAATAACCTCTAACCAGAGCCCTCTTTATGGTCTTAATCATGATGGCTGGGGTCAATCCACTTAGCACCAAACTCTGCTCCATCACTTCCTCTTTACTTCTCCTTTCATCTGACCATCATGAGGGCATAAAAATTAAAGCTGCTTGTTTTTGATCAGATAAGTTTTTCCTTTTCCTTTTACAAAGACCCCTAACTCACAATTATCCCCACAATTATTTTATCAGTTTATTATTATTATTGTTTTTAACCTACTGAAACAAGGGCTTTTAAAGCTACTGAGGTTGGCAAAAAATCTAAAATGATATTAAATTGGACCCTAAACATCCTAAAGCTCCCAAAATAGAAAAGAGACTATGTTCCTCTGCAAAACGCTCTCACACAGTCCAGACCAGATGTCTGTTTAATTTAATTGTATATACAGATTTAGAATGTGGCAATTCCCACAGCAAAAACAGTAGAGTTCTCACTTTCTCTAATGTTTGCTTTAATCAGTGGAGTGTTTCAGTGATTAGCATTCAAATGCTGCTTTGGGATTATTCAATTTACGCACCAGCTACACCAGAGATGGACGATATAAATGTGCTGTCAGTGTGGATTTCTGTGTCCAAAATGGTTTATTCAATGTTCCTTCTGTGCCAAAATACTTTGCCTGTGATTATTTAACTGAAAACACTCAGCTGTTTCTGTAACTTGTCCAAGTTAGTTTAAGGATAATTTCTAACATCAACAAATCTAGATTTTTCTTACAATATAAGCATCATGCTGCATGCTATACTTCAAAAGCGGGATAGTAGACCTTTAAGTTTTTCTCTCCTTTTACTAATGATTTTATGATCAATGACAATGATTTTAAACAGGTTAAATATGCAGACGTCATGGCCTTAGTCAGGCTTTCACAAAAAAACGCCTTTTTTGGGTGAAGTTGCATATTTGGCCAAGGTAAAAACTTGGGAAACCTGGTGTCATAACAGGCAGCTCACTATTAATGTGGCTAAAACAAAGGAACTGGTACTCTCCACAAAACAGGACGTGATCTTTGAGCCAGTTTCACTCATTGGCCAGTCTGTTGAAACTGTGGATAACTTTAATCATATTGGTACAGTTCTGAACTCTCAGATGAGCTTCAACAGATGTTCACAACAACTCATTCTCAGCAACCTCGGTATCAGCTAGAAGATATTAGAAGTTGTGTACAAGAGTAGAGAGTAGAAAGTATTCTAATATTTCATCTGTGAACCTGGTACGGTCATCCGAGCTGTCAATCTAAGAACAAACTCCCTAATATAATAGTCTTGGCCAGTAAAAAAGTTGGTTCATTTCAAACCTCCTTGAACCAACTGTTCACTGAGAGGACGAGGAAGAAAGCGAGGAGCATTGTTGACAGTTGACAGCTCTCATCCTCTCTCTGGCCAATTTGAGCTTTTGAGCTCTGGAAGGTGCTACAGAGTTCCTTTAGCAACCAGGAATATTTATAAGAAGTCTTTTATCCCAAGTGCAAAATATTTTAAACACTTCCAAATGATCAATATGCAATATGCAAACAGGAACTGATATGCACTTATATTTAATATTTTACATATTTTATGTATTTTTATTTATTTTATGTTTTTTAAGAATGATTTCACGTAATTTCTGTCTACCGTATGTCTGTTATTGGTGAGTCAAAAGCAATTTTCCACCATGGCGGACAATAAAGTTCTATTCTATTCTAAATAATGGCAGTTGGGACCTTCTGGTCTTTAAGACATTAATGAGAAACTGCGGCTATTTTGCAAAAAGGATATCCAGTGTTTTGGGAATGAACTCTCTGAATACCTCTGGTCAGAGAAAACTCCCCCAGGCATAAAGTACAGCTCACACTTAAACACCGGATTTACACCCCAAACAGCTAATGCCAGCCAGCCCGGAGGAAAAATGTGCACCCCAACAAAAAACAAATCTAAACGTCTCAATCACTGTGTCAATCTGTTTGAGTTTAGACTCAAAGTGTTGGGAGTCTTGTCATGCCTCCATGTCTAGGGATTAAGGGGTCTGTTGGCATACAAGCTCTGTTCTCCTATGGTCCTCTATGCTCCCCTTTTTTACACCTCAATAAAGCCCAGTTTTCCAGGAGCTGCAGTCCCCCATCATGACCCTCCTCTGTTGCTCTTATCTACGATTACCACTCCACTGCCAGAGTGTCTCTCTGATAAATAACTTAATAAAATAGCGTGCCAGAAAAATTGTAATAGCGCTTAAGGCAAAAGTGCTGGGAATTTTGAAAAATATGCCGGTACAGTATGTTATGTTAAAGTTTGTCATTTTAAAAAGTGAAACTGGAGAAAGACAGTATAATATCAAGCTGTGGAAAGAGGGAAACAAACTGATTTTAAACCTCCAAAAGCAAAATACAGTTCCCAGATTGTGGATACATGGGTTTTTGTAATATATATATAAACAATACTATTGTTCAATACTACAAACATTAATGTTTGAGACAACACAAGGCAGATCCTTGTGCACACATGTACTGAGTTGCCTTTTTCAGACTTTCAGACAGGGATTTTCAAGCTCACTATATGTGTCCATTAGGTTTTCCAAGTTCTCATTTTTATAATTGTTTAACAAGGTTTTCTCCACACTGTGAGTATGACAGAATCAAGGCAGGGATTTTGATGTTTTTCAGTTAATTTCACAAACAAACATTGTTAGTTATCATCAGTTCAGTTAGTAGCATCAGTTAAGGACCATGTTTCCTAATTGTTGCACTAACACAAACGCACGTTGATTGATTGCTGAGATGTCTACATACCATAAGCACACCAGTAAAATTCACACACACACACACGGAGAGTCAACAAGGACCACTTCACTACACAGAACAACCGACTGGAACCCAGATTCCTTCAGAATAGCATTAACCCCATGACTTCCACAGACAAAACACTGGCTTCTATAGAAACCACTCTATAGGATGTTAGTTTTGTGAGGTTTTCAGGCAGATCGCAAACAAGAACCCTCCTTTGCCCTCCTTTTCACTCCACATTATTACTTCACACAAATGGACAATCGTCATTCTAAACCCATCTCGTTCCATTCGCTGACCCACAAAGGCTGAGAAGCTGCCACTGACAAAAAATAAAAAATAAAATAAAATTGCAAAGAGGGAGAGTTTTCATGTCTCTAAGTCCATGGTCAACCTTTGAGCACCGGGCTGTGAATGAGCCTTTGGTGAGGTTCAGGCTTTTCATGAATGTTGTTAAGGACATCTTGAGGCACACCAATGTCCTAAGGCCAGAAAAGGCCAAATCTATTCATTCTTAATGATAAAGCTTCAAGGCAGCCTCCCGTTGTTTCTAGATCACTATCCTTTTTTCTGTTTTTCACCTCAGAAATGCCAATGTTGCTCATCCACACAGTCCCCCCATCTGCAAAACACACCTTGGCTTTAGAGTTACACTTAAGCAACTGTGCCTTCAATGCACAGATGTCATTGTGTGACTGCTTTCCAATAAAAAGTAAACATGAGAGATTACCATGCGCTTTGCACTGCAGTAAAAATCCACAGCGTGGATTCTGGAAATGAGCTCTGTAACACATCTGCTACAGTGTTTTAGGACACTGTCTCCCTCACACCTTTGTAGCTGCGAAAAAAGGCAAAGAGCATCTCAGTAAAAAAATTTAAAAGGTATGAAACCCTACTGTTTTTGCATAGAAATAGGACTATTTCTCCTTATAGTCTTTCATGTACCTTTTCAGACTGGAAATAAGTATTTGTGCTGGATTCACACACATTACTTGCATGTTGGCATGTAGGCATACTTTGTCCTTTTTTTCAGATGCCTCCTAAGTGAAAAAAGCTTCAGGTTTGAGTGTCAAAACTAGAAACAGTTTTTTTCTACATAAGTCACCTTTGTTCATGTTATTAGATTCAGTTTCCCAGTGTCTGCACAAACATGCTTCTGATATGTCTGCTTGAAATTACAGTAAAGCAGTGCATCTCGTGTTATCAATTCTATAAAATGTTTTATTATAATATGTCATTTTAAAAGCCATCTCATCATTGATTTAGTTACAGAATTACTAAATGTGCTCCATAAGCATAATCTTTTTAGTGTACAGATACAGTACAAGTATTCATTACAGACCATAAGTCCAGACTGTATATTTTGATCTTTAATTAGACCTAATTTCTATGGTCTGCATATGTTCTGGACACAAACTCATTGATGTAATTCAGTTCCCTATTGTGAGTGAGATTTATAGAACGTTTAAACAAACCATCACATCAACTCATCACCTCATGTAATAAACAGTTGTCTTTGGTGTTCAAACAGACTCTAGCTTTTTCTCCCATTTTCTCAGGGCTGTCTGTCAATATCTTTTTATTCACTCTCTCTTTACCACTGTTTTATCTCTCTCCATCAGCTCTTCATTATGTAGGCTACACAGATCCATCTCTTTCTCACGTCATATCAGCGCGCTCATCTGATTGCCGTCTCAGATCGCTGTTACCTCGCTGACAGATGATGATCACAATCACTTTGGGGAAAGGAAAGGCCGGTCGGGGCTCTGCTTCTCTGACTGTAGAAACATGAAAGTTTAAATTGAATTCACAGAGAATTTGTGCAAAGGAACGTCATTTTAGGTTAAAAAAAACTTTTATGTTTACTGAAGGTATTATTAAGTCACAACCAAAAAGACAAAAAATCTCTTCATTAAATTCCATCTTTTTTTCCCCCACCACTTTCTTTTCTTTTTTCTCTTTCATTCATGCTACTTTTCCCTGTACGATTTGCTTGGTCTCACTCCTCTCATCTCATTACTAATCTATACAGCTGATAAGTGTTGCAGAGCAGTGCTGATTGGTGGAGACAGTGATAAAGTTAACAGTACTCCATCTTCTGACCCCCTACAGGTTGTAAACCAGACCAGATGACTTTTAGATGAGAGTTATGGTCCACTTAAAGGGAGCAAAGGGTCAGGCTCTGGGACACACACACAAGCATTTAGGGAAAGTGTTACTGTGAGCTTGGCATGTGTTTATCAAGGATTTAGTTAATGGATGACTGGATTAGATTCTGACAGCTGAGGTGCTGTGGTACCAAAGGCAGCTGTTTTTCCGGGTTGATGCAGCACAGCAGAAATATTTATTCACGTATTGTGTAGAAAAGAAAATCAGATGTCCTGGAAGAGACACACGGATGTGATGAAAATGAAAGATTAATGCCATGTTGAAGTATGTACTGTAGCTCTGACAGTTCAAGTTTTGTGGTCACCAGAGGCTGATGTTTTGTTTTTCCAATTCTACACTTCTGACGTTTAAAATAAAAAAAATAAAAAACTAGAATTACTGGAATTTAGTCAAATATATATTGTATATATTTCTTACATCTAAGTGTCTTTTTTTGCAATGATTGCTATTTTGACTTTCCAGAGTATACAATGTTTATGTTAAATGTGTTGGAGTTTTGGTATTTTTTGTTTAAAGATCCCCTCCTGACATGTTTTAATGTCATACATGTATACAATATGTTACTTGAATAATAATTCTAATATAGTTTTGTATCCTTCTTCCTCATTTAAATTTTCCATAATCTATAAATATCAAAATATTGTTGCACATAAGGAAACAGTGAAAGAAATATCAGTTGGAAAATTGTAATTATATTGTAATATGTGCCTTACTGAAATAAGGAAATAATAAATTATAATTGTGTGAACTGTGTTCTACAGATAATGGTGTCTGTAGATCAGGAGATCCGTCGTAAGGCCAGGGCCAGTGTGTATGTGTGAATGAGGAATAAGAGGATAAAAGCACTATATAAATGCAGTCCATTTATCATATACTGCATGGGCAAGGGTTACTTGAGGGTTAAGGGTAATGGTGTTGGTTTTCGGTTTTGGGAATGGCTAAATCTGAGGTTTTACAGAAAAAGTTAAATGTAGAAAACTTTGTATGAATTGGGCATAAAACCTGACCTATATAAACTGAAAGCCACTATGTTATCTAAATAAAAACAATCTATATTTATTAAAGAGATAATGTTTATGAGATACTGCCCCAAACACATGGTGTAAAGATGTTAATGTACAGATAACATCTGGACGCTTGACTGCTATGCAGAGTTGCATTAGTTCACTTCATCCAGACCTTAATCACCCACAGAGGTACTGAGAGGAGGAATATATTTGAGTCCTACAGTATAAACACTATCAGACAGTCAGTTAGAAATATGGTGGATCAGTAGGAGGATACAAGTCTATGCAGGCGGTATGCTCTTAATCTTTTGACGCTACATTTATTTTGGGTTTGCTTGTGCATAAATATTAATGTGAAACTATAATTACATGCATGCCTCATGTCAACAGACACTGCTGCATCTCTCATCATCCACGATCGATCTCACCTCTGTTTCCAGGGGAGAAGAATATCATTTGAAATAAATAGTCCCATTGTGTAGGCCCATTCTTATTTTTACAGCTGTACAAAGAGTAGCGGAGCTCGCCTGAGTGAAATAACGACATTGAAACATTAAATCACTGCTTTGCTAAAAGTCCCGGGAAAAGGTCTTTTGTTGTTCAGAGTGTAGAGTATTAGATTGTCCTCTCACGCTAAGAAAACAGGTGAAGTGACTTTCCTCTTTCAGCACCAGCTAAGGATTGTTCAATCAATTTAGGCCTCACACAGAGCCTGTGTACGCTTTCCTTCTTGCATTTGTAGATTTTGAATTATGTTTCACCAAGCCTGTGGACAATCCATTATAGTGATATTTTAATCTGAACTACAGAAAAGTTTACAGAATATTGATAGCTTTCACTTGATTGACAAATCATTTTAGGTCTAAAGTTTTTAAATAGTGAGTAAGTAATAGTAATATACCCAAATGCCAGTTTTATTTGAATTTTGTATAAATTAATACACAGACAAGTTTTGTATTTTCAAACCCTACAGATTTTGAACCCACTATCCAGTTGCATTTGTGTTGGTTTATAAAATGTAACGCATCGTGATTCATCTCTTTTTACTTTTAAAACTGAAGCTTTAACATGAATTTTGTAACTGATTTAACTCAACAGATAAACGGAGATTGCCAGATCTCACTTACAGCTGACGACATGGTGCTTGTTTGCATCAATCAAGCTAATACAATTCACCTGTGTGGCAATGACTGTAATTCATTTTGTTAAGTTCTTCACTTCATGTGACTGAAACATTTAGCTAAATGTGATCTTAATATACAACAACTGGACATACAATTAAAATGAACAAGGCTACTAAAAATAAAGTTAAGCTTTACTAAAACTAAACTTCAATAAAACCTGAACCTCAATTTAATTTATATTGGAAAAAAATTTCAAATAAAGGTGCCAAATGAGAATATAAATATCTGACATTTTTACATCTGGCATATTAAGATTTATTTCGCTTTGACTGTGACTGAAACTAGATGACATCATGAATTAGAGCAAAATTAAATCTAAATCTTAAGTAAATCATAAAAATTATAGTGACATATGTTTAACCATAAACAAATGCAAATATACAACATCTATAATCACCACCAACCAAGACAGATACAAAAACCAAGACAGAAATGCATGACTCTATGGGTCCTCTCTGCCTTGATGTATGTGGTAGACATGTTGATTTAGCCATAACTCCACCATCTGTCATGTAAACTATAAGCAGAGATGTAAACCCGTGGCACTGACCCCAGCTGCTGCTTTTATGGACGGCCCTGACCACATTTAGCTGTCCCATCTAAAAATGTCACCTCCAATTTGTGGGCACGCAGGTAAGAAAACAGTGGAGTGTATTTGCTTTGATGGACATTATGAGCGAGGAAAGGTCAACCTCCATAAAGTTTGACCACCGAAAGGCATAAAATAGACGGCGAAAATGCATAGAATACTATGTTGCCATGTGTAAAGATGTTTTTAGTGAATGTTAATGTGTTTAGAAAAGGCAGAAAAAAAACAAACAGGGAAAGAGACAAAAAAGAAAAAGACAGAGGAAGAAAAAACAAAGGAACTTAATATGAAATCAAATCAAATCCCTGAATCTTTTTAAAAGCTGAACAGCGGTGTCAATTTGTCTCAGACAGTACAAACTTTACTTGAATGCAACAACAGAGGCCATTTTCACTGTTTATGATGACACTGAGCAATTTATTTAAAAATGTGCATTTCCCCAGCTGTTTCTGCTGTTTTGGCACCTCAGACATTCATTTAGATGTCATGTGACATTCTCATTATGAATTGGTCATCTGCCAAGTCAATCTGATAAAACAGATCCTCAACTGTTGAATTTAGGATCTGTGAAATGTAATCTTTTTCATCATTATTTTATGTGTTCATAATGTCTTTGGACTGTTAGATTGTAATGTCAATCACCAGTGAACATTTTGAGAGAAACATCAATAGAAATCGAGATGATGACACACTAACCAAATACTTTGTAAATAAATGGTTGTTAAGAGAATAGTTTGACTTTTGGGGGAATTTGGAATAAAGCTTATTCACTGTCTTTGTCGACACCACTCTCATGCCTGTACATTAAATATGAGTTAGTTTAGCTTAGCATAAAGACTGGAAACAGGAGGAAACAGCTAGCTTAGCTCTGTCCTAGATAAAACATCCTGGTAGATGGGTTTTGTATTTGTATGTGTTTGTTGAGGCATCAAAACTATTTATATTTGCAAAGCAATTTTTTTTTTTTTTGCAAAGACAGGTTCTCACACCTATTCTTTTAGCCCACTGACATTTCCACTGACCAATCAGCCACAGCTTAGCCCTGCCAGACAAATTGATCTGCAGCTATTTATGACACAGACAGACAGCAATGTATCTTCACTACATTATCCCAACCTTTGCGCTATTATTGGACATGTTTTATTTTGTTTTCTTTTGGGGTTTTTAAAAAATATCTGCATGAAATAAATATTCCCAAAAACCCTGTGTGTGCTTTTCGGAATACTGTATTTGGATTCAGCTCCACCCTTATCCACAATATAGAACTTTTTTTTTTTTTTAAACCAAAAAACAACAAATTCTATGAAATCAGTACTTTTGCAAGAACCCGATACACTTCAGGTTGTCACTCGTTTCCATTGTTTACCATGACAGCTTTGCAATGACAAAAAACACAGAAAGCTAAAACTGTAAAAATCTAACCTAGGCTTAGATAACATGAGGGATGAATGTATTAGGCACATCGAAAGATAGAAAAGGGTGGTGAATTTATTGGGGTCTCCTTTCGTCATTGGAGACAGGAAGAGTGAAAGTGGGGTGGGGTTCGAAGAGGGGAGATGAGTTAGGGAGCTTCCGAACCACAGCAGCGTTTTTATTGGTCACCATAAACCTCTGATGATCCCGGGGCTGACAGGTCACTCATAAATGACCATTTAAGAGCGTCCTGGAATGCTCCAAGCCTAACTGATGCTAGGTAGGTAAAAGGACACCGTTGGGTTCGACAGGTTTTACGAGACCCCCCCTCATCCCACTTCTTTAAAACAGACAGGCTTTTAGCTGTCTCGGAGGACGGAGAGGATTCCATTTCTGTTGATCCGAACAGGGAATTCCTGGCATTAGTGAACCAGAACAAGTGGGATCAACGCTTCTCTGTGTCGACCCAATGAGCTGGAGAAAAAGAGGCGAGGTGGCGTGGATGGAGTCAGGAAGACAGAATGGAAGGGGCTCTGTGTGTTTACCTCCACACATGGCTGCACGACATTGTCAGATTGTCAGCTAGCCTGAGAACGATCATGACGTTCTGCCAGTTATACACAGTACAGCTTTCCCACAGCATAATGTTTGTTTGTGACTCAAGAGATTTACATGGTTTAATATTTCCATTTTTTAAATAAATCATGAGAAAATGTAATTACTCTCATGAGTTTCTGTGCATACATGTTTAAAATCCATATTCTTTCATTGGCTTAAATTCAACAACAGAATATTTAAGTACTTCATGAGAAAAGAAACCATATTCATCCCCCTTGTGTTTACATTTACTGGCCTACACCCCTGTCACCTCTCAGCACCCAGATGTTGTCTTAACTCTATTTTCCTCTATTGCACATTAAACTCCTTTCCGCGCCACAAGTGGAAAAGAGGAAATAATGTAAAATCAAAGTGGTCTTAATGGATCTGTTATCTAGATGATCCAGATGTGATACTGTGTAGGCAGCAGGCCATGACAAATGTTTTTTAAGCTTTCAACTCAGTCATTAAGCAGACTAATCCACAAGTGTGCTCATTTATCAATCTCTCACTCAGGCCAATGCCGAACACAAATCTCAGCGTGTCCTTGAGAGACACTGAGAAACACTGAATTAACCTCACTGCAAAAAAAAATATTTCTAGCTTTTTGAAAACATGACTCCCACTCTGATGAAAGATTATTTGCATTAACATTAGAGGGAAATTTCATGGCGTGATTAAAGACCGTTTTTACGATAGGGTGTATATGTTAATTGGCTGTCTGGATTATTGTCTGAATCATTATCAGATTTATTTTTTTATTATTTGAATATAATGAAGCACCTTTGAAGTGCTAAGCAGGATAAACATTCTGAATTTTCTGCTAATGGGTATAATATAAGTAAAAACAACATTCACTACATTATTCAAACACACATATTCTAATAGAAAATGATTTATTTACCTTTGCAACAACTCTGTACTGCTACTGCAGTGTGTGTGTGTGGAGCATGACACTTGTTTTTCTTTCAAGTGAGAACAATTGATACCTTGAATGATACAAGCACTTTGGCCACATTGTCAGTTGTTATTCAGAATCAGCACTTAAGCCATTACATTCTTGTATTATCAATAGAAATCAGAGGTCATTCCTCAAGTAGCCCTAGTGGGAATCATTACAGGAAACATGAACAAAAATCTGAGGGATTTTTGGACTGGAGTGTTTCCTCACCCCTCTTTATTGAATATTAAAAACTCTGTTTCGCCCTCAGGGTGCCGAAGTTGGTTTTGAGACAAGCTAAACAAAGACTTTATTAAAAATGATCCAAGAATAGAAAAAAACAACAGAAACAGAAAGTTCTTGTCTCCACAACCCTTTTTTAAATGTTAAGACAGTCACGCTCAAGTTGTTCATATGAGGTGATGAGTGATGGAGGGTGACCCGGGAGGGTGATGTGTGTGTCAGGCATATGTGCTCCTGTCGGCAAATGTGTGTGTTACTGATAAGATAATAGGATAACAGGATTGTTCGGGGGGTTTTTTCTTTCCTTTTTTTTCTGTAAATTTTTTTTTAAAAAGGTTGAAAAAGTATTTTATATTAATTATATAGAATTATATAGAATGTGCTTACTTATATTTTTACGTCAGGAGGATTTTCTAAACCTGAAACAGCAACACTGCTTCACATTTACACAGTTACATAGGCAACAGCATATCTAGCATACACTTCACAAGCTATTTCCCATGAACTTCATTCTTTTTTAACATTTTGGATGTTTGTCAGTGCTGAAAGAAACAAATGATTCACCTTCCATAGCTTAGTCTCATTATTACTTGAAGGACTAATTCATGTAGATAGAAACAGACACTTCAGCAGAGCGACTCCCTACCAGCATAACGTTTGATATCAGGTCTTTTCACTGAGGGACAGAGACTTTAACCCCAAAACCATATCCACCTGTAACTTGTTAGTCAGTGCAGTTGTAGGATTTTTTATCACCTCTTATGTGAAGTGGATGTGAGACAGAGTGCTCTACAGTGGAAATAGAGCCACAAGCTGTTTATTGTCCTGTAAAATCCACACGAACATGTCAGCAGACAGCAGCGAGGACCAAATGGAATATCACAGCCTCTTCTCTCTCTCTCTCTCTCTCTCTCTCTCTCTCTCTCTCTCTCTCTCTCTCTCTCTCTCTCTCTCTCTCTCTCTCTCTCTCTCTCTCTCTCTGTCTCTCTCTGTATATATATCTATCCATCAATCCATCCATCTGCCTGTCAATCTAATCATGTTCCTCATCGTGCTCCTGTGTATCAACATCTATCCACCAATGACTTGAGACATACTGTAGCAATTACATATAATTCAATGTTAATTAAAAATTAAATTAAATACATGAATCAAAACTATTTGATCATATTGTTTAAAATTCAATTCAATTATATTATAAACTAGACTTATGTAATAACTATAAATTAGATTATGAACTGGGTTGAATTTTATGTCATTAAAAATGTAATTAGGTTACATTAGATTATGTAAAAATGTCATTATATTGAAAATGAAATGAATCAAATCAAATTGTTTTACATTGATAACTAACAAATCATTATTATAATCATAAATTAAATTAAATATTACATCAATAATAATAAAAAATCAATTCAATTCATTTAAAAACTAAACCCATTTTTTAATTTAAAGTTGAATCATTTAAATTTGATTGAAATAACAATACATTCAAAATCATCTGAGGGTTGCTTTGACCAAAAACGTGTTTTTAAAATGTCATTATTGTTACTTGATGATTGTCATGACTGGTACTGTAACATTGAGGGCTTGGGAGCAGGTTGTAGTGATTAAAGAGTCCTCTGTACTTCCTCTAATTTATGTCAGACTTAAGAGCTACTTTTAGCACTAAAATGTTTTATGTATTACTCAGACCAAAACCTGAGTCTTCAAGTTCAGACTGACACACCCCTTATTTTTAGGTGTTTCTACTAACTGAGTGACAATTAGTTTTGACACAGTTAGTAGTGTAAATATCAGCATTTTATTTTTCTGTGAGAGAAAGCCTCACCCTTAGCTCATTCTGTATGAATGTGTGTTAGTAACAGGGTTTTTTAAGTCTTACTTATCCAAAAAAATATGTAATTAATGAGTATCTTGTAATGTAAATAAAACAGAGAGGAAAGCTAAATGCTATCCTGTGTCCAAACATCTTTCATCAAGGGAACTAGTTGATTCATAACACCACATACTCTGAACTTCTCTAATAGTAATGTTGGTGTAATACCAGTGATGATGAGGATAATGAGCCTTTCAACACGTTTCTGCTCAACGTTCAGAGGAAACACCATGTATGGTCCTATAGGTTTCAGTCAATACCTCATTTCCTCCTACTCTCAACCTCCCACCTGCATGTTTGGCCATATCAACTATTTACTGGCCGGGCTTTTGGCCCGAGAGTTAGCTCTGGCCAGCAGGGATATCTGCAGTCCCCGTGAGGTCAAAGGTCAAGTTTGGCCCCCTTAATGGAAACTTCTCCTGTGAGTTGCCGATCAAATCTGCTTGTGCCTGAGCCAATCGCAATGTCGCGTTTCTCCCACTGGAACTCAAATTAATTTCAGCCTGAAGCGCACTTGGGAGCAGCAAATGGAGTAAAGCAGCTTTGGATGATGATGTAATGACTGAATTGCTATCGCTATGGACAGAAAAGGTGCTCAGGGGAATGTGTAGGATTTACTAGTGAGTTATTGTTGTAATGAGGACATACCAGACAAAGCACTTTAAGGTGCATATTTGGGACACTAGCTCATATAAAGTGATTGAGGAGTGTTTAGCTACTAAATAAAGCTGCATGTCCTTTATTGTCTTTTTATCCCATGTATTCGGCATACAATTCAGTGCTCAGTGTTCTGCCTACACCTAAGCCTCTTATATAGAAAGCAATAAAGATCTTATTGAAACCATATTAAGTCTTTGTGGAAACTCCAAGGGGGTCCTCCAAAAAACATTCGCCAACATGCATTCAGCGCCAGCCTTAAGCATAGGATTAAGTTTCAATATAGAGAGAGACACGTGAGTATCAGCCAAATACCTGACACACTCCAAACATATATGTATACATGTGTGTGCATCTGTGTTTCATAACAACAAATCCATCAATCAAGCTTGTTTTCCAAGGAAAACTGATACGAGTACATTAATTCTTAGCTGATCAAGAACACGGCCAGAATATAATTTAATAAAACTCTGAGCCAAGTTTTTTCTCCATATGAGCTGCAATGCGGACCTTAAGTTAAACATAATTTAAACATAGCAGAGAAACATGCCAAAACCTACTATTTTGATGGTTTAGAAAACATTTCATACAGAAGTACCTGTATCTAAAACAGTTTATTGGACAGATATTACTTCCTTTTTAATCACTCAGTGAAACACATAACGAAATTAGTGATTTGACCGAGTTAAATGTCAGAATATATGAGCCGATGTCAGATTCTAGTTGAACTGATGAATGGATAATGAATGGATGGCAGCTATATTTTGATTTGAACAGAGACGTGGACAGTTTGATGAAGTATGTTTATCCGGTAATGATTCATCCATCAACTGACCAACTCAAACACAGCTTACTATAGTCTGAACACCAGCCAGGTCTGAGTATGCACCGCCTAACACTACTGTCTGCCATGTGTGTGGCTTACATACAGTATCTCATATGGAAGCGATTGGCCGGGCCAGGACAACCTGTTTCTCTTTAGGAGGCAACAATTCCATTTATCATGATCTATAGCTGCTGATGGATGTCAGATAGCATTTCATAGGCCTGAAAAAAGTGCAGATATTTGTAGTACAATTAAATGGTAGAGATGAGATTATATTCTTGAAAATGGCTACCAACTGAACAAAATGCTACCATTAAGTAATCGAGAACCGTCCTTGTATTGGCTGAAATATATATAGAATTGAAACACTACAAAAATCGTTTTGATTAGAAATTCTCTAGAATTAAGCTTGATGTGATTATTGCTTTAATTTATTTGACTTAACTAAAGAAAAAAAAAGACAGATGTCTTGATTAGAAGTGGGTCATATTCTGATTGGAACTGAGGAACTTTTTACTTACTGTATTTGATTACCATAATGTGATAATTGCCACCAAACTAACAAAAATACACCTCCTGAAGTGCACTTAAAAAAGCTCCTGCTTTTAGTTACTGTAAAATCATACACGGAAAACACTGAATGATCAGAGTGATACACATAAGATTACAATCTGTAGGTTCTACATTAGCTGCAGCAGTGACTGTAAACCAAATCATTCAGTAAAAACCTTTTAAGTTCACATTTGTCTATTTTCACTGAGCAGAAAGGGAACTCCACCTCTGCTTGTCGTCATCTGTTTTGCCTGGTTGATTTGGGTGTAGATTTATCTTGTCTGCCGCAAAGTGCTGTGTTGTGTTGAGGGCTGCTCCCCTCTGTTATGCTTGTGGTCGACTGTTTATCACTTTTGGCACTCGACTCTTGCTCACTCCACCGCAGATTTTTATTCTGTTTGCTTTGTCACACTCTAGATGTTGTTTTTTTTATTAATATTCTGCAAGCATGCACAGGTGCATAGGGTTTTTTTGTTGATTTAAATCAAAAATCAAATGTTCTAACACTGATGGTGTATATTGCATATTAAGCATACAAAACATAAAAAGGATATATATGTGATAACTCTTACAAGACACACATTAAAACAAAGACTTGCTAAACAGGGGACTGAAGTGAACAGCTGTTTGTGTTCCTACAGAAAATGTAGAAACATTTCTAAAGAGTTTACATATTTTAGTAAAATAAACTCTTACACAAAGATTAAGTCTCAGTGTTTACTTGCACTGTACAGGATGTAGTTTGTCATCCTACTGTATGTTGGTATGATTTCTAAATAGGTTTTCAACTGATTTAGTCCAACAGAAAACAATTACGCCTGTAAATGTGTCAAACACATTTAATTGTAAAGTGTAAAGCATGTATTTTTTTCCCAGCTGATGATTATGTAGCCAGGCTAAACAATTGCTGCACATGTTTGCATCCTGAGGATCAACAGCTCAGTACAGTACAGCAGCTGGTCTGTTTTTGAAGCCATTGGAGCCCTTGAAATATTGTGCAAACATGTTTGAACTCTAAGCACAAACGATCAGTAGCAGCAGTATTATTTATAGTCTGTGAGAGTGCAGAGCGAAATTTTTGGAAACACAGGCCTTCTGCCAATGGTCCACATTTTCTCTTCATGCATCCCAAAACAGAGCTACAAGCAGAGTCAAACAAAAATTGCACTGCAGAATGAGAAATTACTGTTGGTATTGTCAGAGGCCGACAGCAAAATGAAAACTAAAAATAAAGACTAACAACAAGGGTGTGGAGGGCCATTATTTTTCCTCTAAAAAGCAAACCCCCTTGTGTTCAATGTATTATCACTGCCCTGCTCTGTACTGCTACCAATGTTACATTTTTCCTTTGGACGTAATGTCCTTTCCCAGAATTAAGTTTTGAATAGGGTCAAGGGAGAGCAAAGGATTGGGGGCACAGAGGCAAATGAAGCTAGGGGACAGTTGCACACACACACACACACACACACACACACACACACACACACAAAACTCTTGGAAAGTGTTATCTGTTAATTCTTAATATCTAATGCCTCCAAAGATGTTTTTTTTGTCTTCTCACAGCAATCTAAATTATTGTTTTTATTTAAATTCACAGGATAGATTTACAGACAAAACCTCAGCCATATTTTGCAGTTTTTCCAGCTGATTCTTGCCTGAAAGTTTATTCAGACAATATCTGAGCACAAGCAAAGATGTCTGGCAAAACTTTGTTTGGGGGTGAAGATGTGCTTGACTGTTGGGTTAAAACATACTCACATGCTGATCATTCTTTTGCAACAATTAACCAAGACGGGGAGGAAAAGGAAAAAAGAGGGGATTTTTGTAAACCAGAATTAGTATGTTGATAGTCAGCTGCTGAGCAGTTGGGCGGTAATCAAGAGGACAGACTGCAGAGAGCGAACCTGCTCCAGACAGCAATTTATCAAAAGGGCAGAAACATCATGACACTGTATCCTGAGGTTGAAGAGGAGGCCTCTGGGTTATGTTGCTCTAACAGAAGGTATTTGAAAGGAGCAACAAAAGAAAACCAAGCAATCTCGATCTTTAATCATCGCTCACTAGGAGTTTGAGCACAGTGTGTCGCATCCTGGAAAAGACTGAGATGGAAACCAACTGGCCCTAAAGTCAACCTTCCTCCAGAGCAGAGTCCGCTGGGTCCTCATCCAGAGCTTAAAAATGTTTATCAGCTCAATCAAATTAATACATCTGGACTAGTGTGATTCGCTGGATGTTTTATTTCATTTCTGTAGTAACTCATTATACTGTGTTTGCGTTTGCTGAGTGGGATATACTGTACGCATGTGGTTCTAGTAATTGTGGGCATTTCTGCACCTTAGCATGAGTGTGTGAGCATTGTTCGTATGTACCCGTGTGTGTGGCATGTTTTCAGTAGAATGAGGTAGGCAGGACAAACACTGGGCTAGTTTATCTAGTGTGGTTAACACTGCAGGAAATTTAAGCAGAGCAATAAGAGAAGCCCAGTGGCTTATTTCAATGTCTCAACCAATTTTCTCACTTTCATCTCAGGCGTATTTTGATAACATGTAATCCTGTCACGCAAATTAAAAAAGACAGAAATATGTAAATGTATATGAATTTTGCGAGCCTAAATCAAGAAAGTGAGATAAAGACAGAAGATAAAGAGAGAAATAGAAGGCAAAGGAGCATCTAAAGCTCCACCCTGACCGTCATCAAAGGTCACTTAAATTTCCCTCCTTCTATCAATGCATTCATTGTCCGCCTGCATCCATATGACTGTTTTTCCATGCATGCTAAGACTGATATTAGGTAAATGGAAACTAATCTACCCTCACACCCTCATACTCCTGTCCCGCAGGCCGCACATGCAGCTGATCAGCATCTTGGTGCTTGGACATTAACTGTCTGCATACCTCCATTATGTTAGATGAATTACTGTTTATCACCAAAGTTGTTATGGTGGTTGTAGCTTAGGTTAACACTTTGGAACTGACATTGACATTATGTTTTAATTATTTATTATTTCTTTGTTGTTGTTGGGTTTTTTTCTTTGAATTCATGACATTTGTCCTAAAAGGCCGTAATGGTATATAAACCGTGATGTTTAGGTCCTTTAAGATTTTTCACCTAATTCAGATATTTCAATGCCCCTTTGAAGAAAGAGCCTTGCTCCCATAAAAGGGAATTTTAATACTCTCAAGCTAACTTAACTCATGTTTTCAAGGTTGACACTGGCACCAGGACCAGCTGCTTGTTTAACTGTCTCCAAAAGCTCATTAAGAATCATCAGTCAGGATGAGTTGCATTTTAATTAGCGCAAGTATTTTTTTCAGAGGCTGAAAAATACCTTGTGGTCTCCTCAGTGTAATTTCAGCTTTATTTCCAGCTTTTATCAAGGCCTCGCCTTCATTAATTGTTCTCTCTAAGGACCCACGGATAACAATTACATCTCAACAATAATCACTGCTGCTCAATTCATTAGCAGCACCAAAAGGTTTATGTGAGCTTTGAAAGTGCCAACTGTGAGGGATCTCAGCTGGTTTCCATTTTTCTGTCATCGTGGTTTTGTCTTTAAACACAAAAGGCTGCAGAGCATAGAGAAATCAATACCTTATGACCAAATACCATGATAGTTAATCCTCATGTTGCTTTTACTCTAATGATGAATACAAGATGTTAAAGGCCTTATGGGAACTGGGATATTGTACTTCTGTAGGGATTCAAGATGTTGTCCACTTCCACAACATATTGGTGATGGTTTAGCATGTTGTGATTCACTGGTGTGTGTTACTATGGTGACAAAATGTTTCAGCACCTTGTAAATGTATGTTCCCCATGAGAATTTGCTAATAGCTCACAGAGCCAACTGTCCTTCCAGTGCCATCCTCAATTACACTGATAAAGAAATAATTAATAAGCCACTTTGCTTTCCCCTGAATTGAATCAATTTTCATATTTAGGTGGGGAGCTAAAAACTGACCCATCGGAGTATCAGGTTAAGCTCTAATTGAGTAGAAATAATAAACGTTGTCCAGGTTCACAGCTTTGACTGCAGGGGAGGTGAAGTAAAGCTAACACCGCCCAGGGTCTCCACGTTAACAAGCTGATTGCAGCATTGAGCAAGACATTGAAAAAATGTTTGGGGTAACTCTTTGCACTTCTGAGGCACACCGTGACGGAACTCTTAGAGAGCTGTTAAGAGAGTGCTTGTTTTCCCAGTGCGAGTATGCCGTGAATGCTGTGATTCTGCGTTAGTGTCTGAAAGATGTGGTGGGAGTGAAGCCCTCAAAGGCGGAGGGTCACTTCTGTTTTATGTTCACCCAAACCTGCTTGTGTAGGCCTCATTGTATTCAGGAGAGGTGAGGTTCCGTGTGATGGCTCACTTGACCAAAATGAATCATGTTTCGTCATGCCTAACTTCTGTCTAGAGCCATTTGTATGTGGCCTAGACACATTTTATAGAGACACTCCTCATCTCCTTTGACAATATAGTGACATGGATTCATGCCAGAGCTTTATTATCAAATATGATGTCTGGCCTTTGGCCTGTGCAGTTATGAACTCGTGGTGGAATTTAGCCTGTACAACCACATGCTTGACCTTAGCTTTTAAAAACAAATACTCCAAGTGGAGTTAGTCATCTTTTGGGTCTGCAGCAGCTGTGCACTTGTTGTTTCAGAATGAAGTGTGGAAGGAGAGTGGTTATGACCGAACCAAACCACCATTACTGATGCTGGAAATGTACGATATTATCAACACGCACCACAGATAAATCAGTTTAATGTGCAAACAGACACCATTTAGCAATAACACAGGCCAAGTGGTTTACTGTATACTGACTCCTTTCTCCTTCTCAAACAATTACTGTCATAAAGCATTTCTGTAGCCACACTAAGCTTATTGTTTAACATGTTGGCAAAGTAAACTGGCTTTAGTCTTTGAATTCCAACAGTTTCCTCCATTGGTATGTAAACCATTTACAATCATCAAACAATTATGTTCAGAATAGAATCTCCACATCCTAGAGAAGCGTTTACAAGTGTTTACATATATTCAATTTTAAAAAATCATCAAAATATGTCATTTGTCAAAGGGTTCCGTAGTTCAGTAGTATGCAATAGTTGTAAAGGAGTATGTGTACATTGAGGTATTACTACTTCTACTAAAGCAAATTATATCAGTGCCTTCTCCAGCACTGCTGATGCTACATAAAAGATAAAGCAGCATCTCTTAGTACATGTGTACAATCTGTCTTTTTCTTTCTTAGATAATCAAACATGTGATAATATTAATTACAGTTCCATATATTTAAATATGACAGTAATTATAACACCAGCATTCTACGTTTCGGAAACCATCATCTCAGTGCAGATTCAGATTGGTGCTAAATTTTCCATGAAGACAAATATGAAGTCATGCTGCAGCCATTTGTCTTCACTGATTGTGATCAGATGACGTACTTGGAAAGCAGTATGATAACAGTGACACTGCTGTAGAAGTGGGGATTTAAGGGGCTTATCATAAGTAGCTTGTTAAAGCTCTGTGATCATTAGGAATGTTTGTTGCAGTGAATTATGTGAATCGTGTCGCTGATAGAACTACCACAAATAAAGCTTAGTGACCTTGTTAAAGGCCTTTAACAGTGAAAATAACAAATAATAAAGGAGTTGTTTGTGTATACAACTTTATGTCCTGAGTGACTTTTTTCAACTGAGAAAAATATCTATAAATGAATAGTAGATATGACATCTTCACTTACACCAGTTGACAGCATAATTGTCCATCATTGAGTGGGCCTAAAGAAAGGATAGTAAAAGTTTAAAAAAAATAATAATAATTAAGTTAAACATGGGTGTTCCCACAATGGACACTGTATAAAAAGGGTAGAACTGCCTCTATCCGTTAGAATAACAGACTTAGAATGCAAATACAACATTTTTTATACATTTAGGTATTTGTGGTTGTAGAAAAAACAAAATGTGACAACTTACTAAGCCAAATAAGGCCAAAAATCTGTTCTATTACACGCCAGTTTTTTTGGTCCCTTGTCCCATTCAGCTTCCACTGGTCCTTAATGCAGTACTGATAACATTTCAATTGACGGTATTGCACATATATGCAATTGAGATGGTACAATAATACATAGATATGCATTACAATACCATAACACATCGTAGAATTATACAATAAGGTACAAAATATTGTCACACTTCATTGGATTGTGCTAGCCAAAAGGTGGATGTAGTGGATATCTAATTTAGGAATTAAACTAATTGAATTGCATTTTCAAACTTTTAGCCTGATTTGAAAAGGCCCCCTTCAGTGTTGTCAGCAGGACCTCAGGAGTGGAACAGCTCTATCACAGCAGACCAGTTCAGCTGGCGGCGGCCATACAGTAAAAGCATAGGGCCTCCAGTGTGTCCGATCTCTGGGGAAGTGAACCTAATACCTCCCTCCATCCCTTCTCTCCACGCTTGGACGAGTGCGTTCACTGTACCATGAGTCGCAAAGTATGTGATTTCACTGTTTGGGTTGGCAGCCCAGACCAAAACGCTCTTAAAGAGCGGCCTGCTGGACTGTGAGGAAAAAGACAAGCATCGCAAAGGGGCTATTTGAAAAATCCACTGTTTGGTTTGGTCGAGCTGTGCATTGTCCGTTCTGTTACAATAGAAAACATAATTCATAATAAACACCTCTGTGCTGAGGCATTTCAGTGGTGTTGTGTCATATGTTGCTTATGTTTTTGATGTTCACAGCTGAATTCAGCACTGAGGTCATATCCACAGGGTCACAGACAATCATTCTTTGAGGTAAAATATTTACAAACTTTCTATTTTATGTACATAATTAATTTCCTGCTTTTCACCTTGAGGTTTTCCTCAGAATCTCTTACTCATCAACATATAATAATATATTGATATATAAGATTGTATATACTATTCTATATACTATACAGGCCCAACATACCACATTAATATATTCACATACACATGCATAGGAAACACGACACACAAGACACATACATTCATATGTCCTAATATTATCACATTGATTCATCTTACACATAACACATATAGCTCTCATCCCAAACCCCTACCCTATGCAAACCTAACACACATACATACACACACACACACACACACACACACACACACACACACACACACACACACACACACACCTCATATGCCATCCCGTAAGATCGTTCTCTCGCTTTTTTTTAGGTATTTACAAACTTTCAATGTAACATAATTGGTGGTATGTTTTAGTCACTGTACTACAAATTGTGTACACTTCATACCAATGTTGACCATTTTTCAAAACATGATTAATTATAAGGCACTCAATTGAGTCCACTTTAAAAATGAATTTGTACAGATATGAAAAGTAGCCCATATATAGCAGTCTCCCTTTTGGTGAGTTCAAGTACACTTGAACTCAATCCAAAATTTTCACAGTCACCAGCCAAACAGCAATAATAAATTATAATAAATTACCAAAATCACATCATCCTCTTATACAGCTCTCTTCCTCTGGGCTTAACTTTCTCACAACACAGCTTTTATAAGCAATGCTTTGTGGTAGCTGACTCTCAAATCTCAGATGAATATCCTTGAACATAAAAACTAGGAGCATCTCCAAAACCGTCTTGCATTACCATGGGATGATGAAATAACATTTACAGATGAATTATGACAAAGAACAGTCACTATGACCAAGTATCCATATTGTCTGTGTTTCAAGTCTTTGTAAAGTGATTTTCACAGTAGATATGGTATACTGGCCTTAACGGAAATCAGTGGCCGCATGAAAAGCAGGAAGTCACTGAGAAATTATTTATCTTAAAGGTGCAGTTCGTAGAATTTAGTAGCATCTAGCAGAAAGGACTTAGGATGAATGGAATATAACATTCATGGTTTAGTGTATAATGTGTATAATAAACTGAAAAATAAGAATTGTTGTCTTTTTGGAGCGCCCTGGTAGCTGAGTGGTTACAGCGCATGCCACATAAATGCAGCATCCGAGGTTCAACTTCAGCAAGGGACCTTGCTGCACGTCATTCCCCTCTCTCTCTCCGTTTCCTGTCGGCCTCTAAGCCATCTACTTTCGAATAAAAGCAAAAAAAAACTGCTCAGAATGGATGGATGTAGAGAGGGCCTTTTTTATGTTTTGTGGCCAGAGTAGATTCTCCTACACACTTGGAAGGGGAGGTTGAGAGGAGGGGTATTCATTGGGTTGAAATCTGACACTCACTGCTAAAAGCAACTGATCCTACACACTGGATCTTTAATGTGACATATACATGAATTGTAAATATTGGCCATATCATCCAATACGTTCTACCATAGGCGCCGAAACCGTGGGTGCTCCGGGGCCCGGGCACCCACGGGAATTCATGAGCACCCACGGGATCCAGCTGACATTTTTTTTTAATCAAACGCGTACTTCGGACGAGACTAGCGGTTTCTCTGTTAAAACACTGTAACTCCTACCGTTGTTCCTACTTACACTTATTATAGTCGTCCGATTGGGATATATAGCGCTCTATTTAAAATATGTTTGCATAACGGTGCGCAGAGAAGTGTAGTCATTTACTTAATAAAGGAGCACAATCCATACAAACAAGCATTATATTTGTAATGTTGTGTTTTGAGATGAATTCTGAGGTTCATTTTAGGCATATTTAATTCATGTCCATCAAAGAAATGTTTAAATATTTATAATATTAGTAATAATGCTAAGCTGTAGTGCATGATGGGATGAGACAGCCGAGAAAATGTGAGACTTCTTCCTGCTGCCTTCGTTTCTATGACAACAAGCGCTTACAACTGTTCTGGACAACAAAATCTAGATGCCAAATTGCCAATACACATGTTTTCTATTGACTTTTTATTAAAATTGTTTTGTGCATGAGGTTTGGCAATATTGCATATGAACAGACAAGAACCCGATAGAAGGAATGGTGAAGCAGCATCAAAGACGAAGAACATAGTTTGTAACGATCAACAATGTAATAATAGACGATAATGTAATGTAGCCTAATGATTTTCACTCTTGATTTATTTTATTTTATTGTCATCTCATCTGTTAAAGATAGGCTATTTTTGTGAAGCGTTTCAAACGCACTCATGTTTAAATCTGTTATAGGCTACAACCAGTAGCAAGACCTGTCTAAATCAACTGATTTAGCCTAGATTGTGTTTAACTTGTTTGATTGCAATCAACCAGCGTTCAGTATCAGCCTGTTGTTTTACCTGTTGAATTTCCTGATACAACTTCATGGTTACTCAGCTAAATAAATTAAGCTACTCAGTTAAAAAAAATGCAATGCCTAGGACTCACGTTGACAGTGCCAAAGTTAGGCTACTCGCCTTGCAATAAGAGGTAAATAAACGTTTGAAATGGAAAGCACTTGTTTGACTTTACGCTCCTTTATTCAGAGCGAACAACGTTTCGCCTCTGTGCGTTCTGTTCGCTCAGGCATTAAATAAGCGTTTCTTTTATTGTCCTGGACATTATTTTAGCCTAACTCTAAACCAGTTAATAGAAATATTTTCATGATGTCTGAAACCTTTGAGTGTCGAAAATTTGGAGGAGGGGAGTCAGATTAAAAGTGCCAATGGAGATGGCGCGCGCACCCATCCGTTAGCAGCCTATCCAAACTCAATGCAGGGCTAAAAGCAACACCCTTGATAAAATGTAGGCTAGATCTTTTAGCAAAGTGATATTACCACACTACAACACATGTACTAGGCTGGCTACAGATTGATTTGTCATATTACAAAGCTCAGCTTGACTGCTTTACCGTGTTTTCATCCCGGGAAATAGTTTTGGTCATAAGTGCCATCGGTTGTGTCGCGTCAAGCGTTTGCCGTGTAATTCCATTTTCGATTTAAATTTAAATTGGTTATTTTATTGTAAAATATTGATGCGATATACACAGGGAAAATAAATAGACTATATGAAACGTTATTATGCAATTTATGGGTTGCGACCCCCAGTTGGGAACCGCGAGCACCCACGGGCAAAAACAAAAGTCGGCGCCTATGCGTTCTACTAAATACTTGAAAGGCCATCATGTTAAGTTGAAGATTGCTTTATTAGTTTGTTAAAAGAGCAATACAGTCAAAGATTCATCCCTTCATAAACTTTTTTCACAGCAGACATTTTTTACTTGTCATTGGAGAAGCAAAACAGAAGTGTTATGGCAAGACATGACAGTGTGACAGTTAGTAAGCATGCAGAAAATATGTGACATTTTGTCAAACAAAATTTCAGTATTAAGATAATTTGTAAAGTCCTTAATGACATTCTTTCATTTATCTATGAATTTGAGGAAACAGTGTGATTCTTGTCATTTTGATTACTGGTTGCTAAAAGCCAATTCTCCTGGGACGAGGCCTGAAAGAATTTCCCAAATTTCCCAAACTTAATAAAAATGTTGAGATTATTGTGGTTGGTACTTCCAGCAGTATCCTTGCCTTTTTCCCGTGTCCATCTTGTGAAAACTAATTGATGGAGGGGGGGCAACATTCCTCTAACCATCTCCATACGAGAGGTCTGTATCTATTTTTGGGAACAGCTCCTGCGTCCCACACATGCATGATTCCCCTGGAGTGTCTGGCGACATCTTTTTCCCAGAGATCTATGTATACATGCGTCCTGGGTCATCTTTATTTGTCATGTAGTTACTCCCAGATCAAGTGTGTGGTTCCCAGAAACGAGGTTTGCCTTGTGGACGTGGGCAACATGGTGAGAAAACAAAACAGAAATACAGTTGTGTTTGGCTGTGCCAGCATGAATCAGTGGAATTCAGCATCTGACATTACAATTCAGCCAGTTGTCGAACTCACAGATTAGACATACATGGCATATTGAGCTTATAATAGGACACAACCAACATGTACTGTTTTGCATACTGCGTCAGCATGAGGTCTATAAACATATTTTACATTCAGTAATAGCTTGACTTCTTGGCTCGTATTAGATTTCCTCTGTTCCTAATAAATATGTCAGATTAAATCATTTTGATTTGACACTCATCAGATGGTTTGGTTATACTGCATCCCCTCCAGAGGATGGTGGTGGAAAGTCTCACAGAGTGCAACATGTTCTGGATCCTCTCTAGCAAAATGTACTGCTGTTTTCCTAACAAAGTTACAAATCGTATCAGCAGCAGTTCAGTGTTCTCTTCTGCAAAACATTAGTGTCAGTAAATTCCACAATGTTAAAATTCAATTTTTAAAGCAATTAGATTTATATAAGAGGATTGGTTCATTCACATCACAGAGAAACAAACATTTCCCACTTTCCTCTTTTATTTAGTCATGCAGATTTCTGTTTGATCAGCAGGGATTCTGAGGGGCCATCCACATGGAGACGATTTTGGAGTGAAACCGCAAATGTCGTAAAAATGAATCCGGAGTTTTCGCTGCTTGAAAACGCACTTTTTTGAAACCTGGTTCAAAGGTGGAAAAGTCCAAAACGTTTCAGGTTTTGGATTCGTGAGAACACCAGAAACGCAAACGATGATGTCATCACCCCTCGACCCGCCCCTCTAGCTTTTGACCTCTTAAGACCGCGACAACAACACACAATGGCGGAATACAGCCTAATCTCGATGATGCTGGCGGTGCTGCAGCAGATAATGACCCTTATTAACACGCTAGGGGGATATATATTACAGCAAAACCGATATATTGTTATATTGTTCGGTGTTGTTTGGTTATTTCTCCTTCTTCGACTGTCCGCAGGCTTTATGCGCATGCTCCGCCTCTTCTTCGTTTTTCGGTGGATTTCTGTAGCTGAAACAGCGCCACACACAGGCCTGGAATATGTACTATAGCGTTTTCGAGAGTTAATGCGTTTTGGGAATGAGTCCATCGTTACTGAGAAATGTCTGGTCCCCCTGGGGGAAAAGATTGTTTTTAAAATCTGGCTTCGTCTAAACGGCCCCTAAGATCCCTGTTGTTGAGAGTTTTGCTGCCACTTCAGTTAAGTCAGTTTTATTTATGCAGCCAAAAAGTATACTTGGCTACTACGGAGAAACAGATCGACAATATTAGGTAAATAAAGTGTGAAGTGTGTATATGAAAAATATATATATCACCAAAGTTGATAAATGTCACGTTGAGAAACGTCAAGTAGGTTACTGCCAAGTAATGGTAGGACCTTGACACAAAAATCTCCTCTGTTCCACAAAGAGCTATAAAGAAAAGAGCCTATACACACAAGAGGCAAGACTCAAAGAGGGAGAGGTAAAGAAGGGATGAGAGAAAGGAGATGATGCTGAGAGAGGATAAAGCAGTATCTGCAGATAACACATGATGTAAGAACAGTATTAAGTAAAGACGGAGCAAGCACTGGCTGACATTTCACCACGGTCAAAGCACTGAAAAATTACATACAAAAGCTCAATAGCAGTGTACAGTGTTTATCCATTGTCATGTCGTTAATTAATAGCACGGGAAAAGAAAAGACCCAGTCACTCAAAAATGTTGCAATCTGTGTATTTTTTTCAAATTGAGAGCTCACTCTAAGTAGAATCTGACATATTGTTTTAGGAGTGCTGCATGCCATTACAGATATAAAATCTGATAAAACATGCAATGCTTACATTTAGCCTGGGCTTAGAGCCACCCTCACTGTACCTACAAATGCAAGATGAGGGGAAGCTCCTTGAAGTGCTGAGAAAAGCCATTCAGTTGTGCAATGATAGTTCATGTTTTCATCTTTCATCGTTTTCTTGGCTGGAGAAGTGAGGACACAACTCCATTTCAAGAGCACTTAGAAAAACAGACGTGTGCTCCTTCTTTCACAGATGTGAACCAAAACTAAACAATTGAGCAGAACAACTGACTGACCCACATAAACAATATGAGGCTGACCAAACAGACTGTCCACTTTCTTCCATTAAAATATAGAGTTTCAGGTTAGTGGTCTGGACAGATTCTACTTTTCTTCACTGCTTGGTTGACAGATCTATGCATCATTTCCAACCTGGATGTTTCAGAGCCTGTCAATGAGACAGCAAGAATGTTTCCTAGCTGTATGTATCTGTAAAGGCACATGATGCCAAGTTCCAGTAAGAAAATCCTTGCAAAAAACTAAAAAGGGAACTGACATTTACTTGGCAGATGACTTAAAAAGTCCAGACATTTATACACCTTCAGGTGAAATGTTTTAGGCTTTTACACTCAACAAGGTTCAATAACAAAAAAATAAATAAAATTACAATATAGACCTTCCTAAACATACAGATTATTATTGTTGATTGACTAACATTAGCCTTAAAAGCCAGCCTTCTGCTAGGTGTGATCATCTCTGCGGTGATGATTAAATGTATATATGAGAAATTGTTTTCATATGAGTAAGACACTGCACATGGAAGAATAGAGACTGCATTGTATGACGCACTGAAACATCTGAGCAAAATATGGTTTCAACTTGCGAGCGCATTATTCATGTACAGTCTTTTATCAACAGGAGGGCAACAGTCAGGACAGGAAAATGACTTTTTGATCCAAAAACCACATTCACAGGTTACTGCATCAGTTCAAAAGATGGGCATTTGAATTACAAAACACGGACTATCCAATGAAAAATTCATGTTACTATGCATCTTATTTTCTCATTTTGAACATATGTGTTTACAGTAAGAATTCCCTCTTTCATTTGACAGTGCCATTACATCTGATTATAATAACTACTTTAGACAATTAGAGCCTTTAAGCCTGACACGACTGGAGGTCTTGATTTTGAATCCATGAAGTGTGAGAGTCATGGCATACAGAACTACACTGCACCGTATAAGGCAACATGGAAACAATTTGATATGACTGAATAATCTGGTTTACTTAAATACACAATTTTACAGATGTTTCTTTCCTCTAATCACTGCAGTCTTTGCTAGCAGACAATACAGTGATCCCAGCTCATCTATGTATGGCCCATGGTTTGCAGTGTAATGGTAGAGTGAGGAACAAGGAATGTTAATGTTGATTCCTCCAGGAGCTATCAATCACTCTCTATGGTCACTCTGCAGAAAACGGAAAGTGGCCACAAGCTGGTTTACTTGTCCACTGGCTCATAAAAAACATCTTTCTAATGCTAATCTTCCCATATGCACCTCTGCAAGTTGACTGTCATGCTTTGTCAATTTAATATACTGTAATATATGTTGCTCCCCTCAGCTGAAACTTGTTTGTGTCTTGTTGCTACGCGTTATGGGTTGTTCATTTATTTCAAAAGTCCTACATAATAATTCAGCCTTGACTTTTTTCATTATGCTAGTCCCTTATCCTCCCCACTGAGTGAATCATGTGTTTTATATGAATGCATAATGATATCAGGTCCACTCTTGTATGAAAATAAAGGATTGTGCAATTTAAAAGCTGTTGATCTATCTTCCTTTCTTTTAATTCATATACTTGTTTGATGGTGTTTTAACCAGGAATAACTAGCCAAACTGATGAGGTGACATTAAATTACACTAAAAACCAGTGTAGCTTCAATTAAGTTTTGTTGTCATTCCTGCAGAATCAAAAACCAAGAGCTTTCTTTTTCATGCTGGCACTCACAGGTGCCAAAAGAGATGTCTCTCAGTAAATGAAGCCACAAAGTCCACATTTGGTCAACAAGTTGGAGCCTGAATGGAGCTTAGCTGTGTCAAGTGGCACTCACCTGTGCTGAATGTTGAAAGCTGACAGGATCAAAGTATTGACTCTGATGGATTTGGGGGGTTTCAAGTCACTTCAGAGTTTAATTGTGGAGCCAATATCCATTAACCATTAGCAGAACTTTAACAGACATTGTGGATGCCACTTGAGAGAAATCCATCACAGACAAAGATTTATACACAGATTTCTAACCCTAACCCTAAACCAATAAAACACAGCAAAACACAGCTGGAAGATATGTTGCATATTGATGATATGATGCTCATTTATATGTGTATACAGATATTTTATTCGATTTATATTTCTTCTTTAGGAGTCTCGAAACAGATTTTACTATGCAGAAGGAGACAGGTTCCTGTAATGCATTGAACATTACAGACTAGACTCCACCCTTAAACTAACAGTTTAAGGGTGGATTTTCTCCTTAAGTCAGACTCAACAAAGGTGGTCTGGACTACAGTGCTGCCATTATGTCACCAAACACAGTTTGACATTACACTGATACATCACAGGGAGGTGAGAGGGCGAGGATAAGTGTTCCTGTAATGCGCTACTAATGTATAATCCTGAACATGGCACACTCTGAAACATTACATATGTCATACTTTACATTTATAACTGCCAATGACAAAACTACACAAATCCTTTAAGTACGCCATTAAAACTGTACTCTTCAACTGATCTCAAATCAAGGACCAGAAGGAATTGACTACAAATCCATTATCAACATGCTGTAGACTCTGAAGTGAATATGTTGAAAAAAGTAGAATATTAGGATGTGAAGTGTGTGTTGTGGCTGTAGTTGATGATAATTAATGTTAACAAATCTCCATCTGTAGTTTTTTTACATCTGTATTTGCAGAAAGGCAAAATAACTTCTTCTATCATAAGATAGTGTAGAACACAAACAGCCTCAATGTTTTATTTGGGGCAATATTGTATTCAGCTTTGCAAGGACACTTTTTCTTTCTTAGACATTTAACAGGTTGCTGAAAGGTCAACTATGAAGTTCAGCTAACGACATATTTCCTCACATAAAGCACCACACATTTGTCTTCCTTCATATTCATGATAAATGGCTTGTTGATCTAAATACAATCTACACTAATGTTATTTAGATTGTTACTTCATCAAGTTACCTCATCGCTGTACATTTTCCAAAGTGCCTTATCTCATCTGGGAGCTCTGAAAGAAAGAGTTCAGAATGGATAACCCTGTTTGACTTGATGGATTGCAGAAAGTAGCTGTGTTATCACATCCAGAGGTTAATATAGCAACATTGGAGGTAGATGATCAAAACAGAGGCTGCTCCTGTACAGACAGCATAATTAGGCTGCTGTCAAATACTATAAATGAGAGGAGGAGAGGAGAGGAGAGGAGAGGAGAGGAGAGGAGAGGAGAGGAGAGGAGAGGAGAGGAGAGGAGAGGAGAGGAAATGAGAGGAGAGGTTTAAATATAAGTAACAAGGAGAGAATGGCACAAACAGGAAACATCACTGTTTTCAGCAACATAAAAATATTCAATAAGCTCCACTAACGTGTGCATATGGTAGTTAAATATTTCCGTGATTTTTTATCTTCACTCCTCTCTTCTCTAGAGAATGGCTCTTTGGCCTCAGTTCCCCTCTCGAGCTGCCCCAGTTCAAACGTCTTCTGGCCAACAGCAGCTTTGGCAGAAGGAGTTTGTTTTGCAGAATCTGTTTAACTAAGACTCCCCAGTCTGCTTTGTCACACAGACCAAGATAAATATATGCCTGATGGGCTTTTTCAGATAACAGAATTGACTCATTGGGACCCTAGGGTCTCCACATACACATTGAAATGTGTGGGTGTGTGCTGTGCTCAATAGGAACCATATACACAAGAGCAAGCACATATAACATATTCAGAGTATCACTGTATTTTTTCATTGAATTGAAGGTTTATCTGGAACATAAATCATAAACCCTCTATTTCTACAAACATGACATACATTGTATGTATGGATAAACTCATTAAACTGTCACTGGAATACTTAAAAATTATTTGAAAAGTAAAGGATACATATTGTTTTTGTTTTTACTAGTTATGTTTCTACAAGCTACCCTTTTGGCTCTAATTAAAGATACACGTAATAGCCTTTTTCCAACTATGGCCATATCCTCTGTGGTATGGCAAAAACTGCAGATTCTGGGCAGTAACTGATGACACAAAATTGTAGTCTAGTTTAAGTCAATTAAAACAGCATTAGATTTAATCTATTTTTTTGTCATTCATGCATTTGTTTTACTTTTAATGAAATTAAAATAAAAAATAAAATAAAACAATCAAGTAATCCAACAATTGTGATCATCACTAGCATTCTCACATTTAACCTCCGACTGTCAAAGTGACAGGACATTTATATTGCTGTGTTGTTTTTGAAGTGAAGCGATGTTGCAATCCTACTGCTGCTGTGTAGTGAGACAGAGACAGTAGGTGGTCTGGATTCATTGGAAGTTCTTCTGTTTTTGCTTGTTTGAAATGTAATGAGTGACATGATAGGACAAGGGAGTAAACTGTGTCCTACTGTTCAGCTATATCAACAGGCTGTTATTAAGCATTTATCAGAGTTTATAATGAGTTGATGTGGTGGATGGAATAGACATTTTATGGAGTACTGCAGCTAATACTGGATTTATACTTGATGCAAGAGCTTAACCGGAGTCTGACTGTAGCAACGCCTTGGATTTCATTTGTTCATATCATCACCATAACAGTGTAGATCAGTGATCAGGCAGTATTGTGCTTTCATTAAATACCCCACAGTTGGAAAGGTTTGTTTAGTTTTATTACAGAATATGAGATGAATCCATGCAGTCACTCCATTTATGTTGTTCCATTCACTGTGATAGAGAGCCCAGGTCGGGGTGAGCTGAAGGTTTTCAATGGAAACAGTTTTGCTGGATATGAACAATGTCTGACTATCATAGTTCTTGCAGGCCTTGTGCAGTATCTCCATAGCTGCAGTATTACTCCCAATGTGTAGTTACATTTTTGAAGAGGTGCACAACAGCTTTTAAACCCATGAATGCAGCTGCCATAGATATGTAACCCCTTAACACCGATGTATAAATAAAGCTGTCACTCCTATTTCACTCCTATTTGTATGAGTTGCTGAGTTACTGACATTGTGCAACTTTTTAACAGCAGTATTTCATAAAATGTATTTTCAGTTTACACTGAACAAGTAATATAAGCTATACTTTATGATATAAATCATTTATCATATATGGTGTGATTTGGAGCAAAATATCAAGCACATTATTTTTTTTAAACAAGGTACTCTGAACAGATATATTTTAATTTAGATCAAATTTGGTTGTTTTTTATACACTCCAACCTCAGAAAAACGTCCTCCTTAGAAAATGTTGTCTGGATAGTGCATACTATGAGCCCATAGTTTATTCAGGTGCAATATAAAATAACTTTTGCACGTCGATAATTCCTTATTTTGTTTGGATGCTTTTTATCTCCCATAGTGATTAATACTTTAATTCACTCCAAAAACAGTCAATTGGCACAAATCTTCTGTTGTGTCTTTGTATTTCCTCCTTGTGGACATGCAGCCTCTTCTAACAATCTCATGCAGAATTGGTCCAAAGATTTCATAGATCCATAGCAAGTGTGTTACTTTTGGTCAGACACGCAGTTCCCACACACAGCCTGCAGTCCCATTTGTACTGTATTTACTACTGGCAAGGAAAGGATTAGGCCTGGATAACTTCAGAGATGCAACTTGGTGGCCGGCCAACAAGTGCACAGAGCTCGGCTGAGACTGAGCACAGGGGTGTGTGGGATGAACCATCATGCCCAGCAGTATTGAGTTATAGCCATTTCATTTGGTGAAAGTTCATGATTTGAGTGATAGATGTGAGAGGCAGGTGGTAGTTTCAACAGATAGGGCACTCCCATGGGATTATTAACATTTTTCTAAAGGTATAGTTCACAGCAAAGAAATCCTCAAACACAAATCAAGTGGAAAGCTTACCACACAAGGATGCTCTCATATTCAGACAGTACTCAAAATTAAGAATTTCTTTCCCCGATTCAGTCAAACCTTCTGTTGTGAAAAATGTTTTTGGAAATACACAATGTGGCAATGTAAGAAGATAAATTTCATCTTGCTCATCCAGTGTAAGAGACTGATTTGGAGGCAAGGGTTGGGTTAAATCAAACACTGGGAAGGTACAGACTGCTGCTTCACTTTAAGACCTGCTATGAGCTATTTCGTAATTTACAACAGCTGGGAATATCACTGGTCACAAAGTCCATATCCTCATTGTGGGCTTGACAGCTTTGTGCTAAATCTACTATGTACAAAAACCAAGGGTGACTGTAACTACCATGCTCCTGCAGCAAACCGTTAAGATGCGAGTTGTTTCCCTGTCATTGTTCTCTTTAAGCTACGTCAGTCTTATCTCTGTGCTGAGTATTAACTTTTGCCTTTGAATAAGACAAATGTTTCTCAAAATGTTGAAGTATACCTACTCCACTGAGTCAGCAGATCAGAATGCTCTTTTCTCTAGCAGGAATCAAATTTTGGCAGAGAAATATCAAAACATTAAGCAGATAGATAAACAATAATCTCTATATCTCCATATGGCTGTCCATTCAATCATTGTGATATCAGCGATAACTGATAACATTTAGGTCTGTGTAGGTCTTGGAGTCCTTAGCTGCCAAATGCTTTTCACCAGTTATCTGATAACCTTTGTCTTCCCTTTGTACCTATAGTAACAGGTAGAGTACAGCAGATTTACAAGTTTGTTTGGTTTGAAGATAAATGCAAGAAACTCTGAATGTGTAATCTGTAATGAATGTGAATAAAGTGAAAAACAATGAGCTAAAAGAGGAGCACTGTGTTAATTTATTTCACACAAAGTTAAAGGCCCTTCAAACCCATGGTACACACAGATGTTTTCACTTAGCTTCCTGATTAAAACTCTTACAACGTACATCTTCATCATTCTATTGGAGCATTGACTAATGTGATTTCCAGCACAGCTTCATCCAGTCATCTCCGGTCAATTACTAATTAGTCAGAATAATTGAAATCAATCTATTTCATATCTGAGCAGGAACATGCAGAGGGTGTCAGAGGGGCAAGGGCCCAAATTTATAAAAGGAGATTTTTGCAAATAATTAAATAAATATATGCCTGTAATAACTACCCTTTCAATACTGTTAAAGGGATACTAAAATGTGTGTATTCAAGCCACAATTGTAAAAAGCAACACATAAGCTTTACATAAAGTTTATTAGCAACTGATTTTCACAGTTCACCCCTCTGACGCTTGAAACTCAGATGAATTTAGCTAACACTGAACATACCTCATTGGCTGCTTGTTACAGAATGAAGGAAAACTTAATTTTGTTGTATTTCTTAATTGTATCATATTTTTGTCATCTTGTAGATTGTGGGGGATAAAGATGCATAACTTTTTTCACAACTTTGTAACTACGTGTTAGGTGACAGTACTTGTTTTGTACAATGACAATCTCCTCAAATACTGGTTCATGCTACTGGGCTCCGTCAACTACAGTCACTTATCCTACAAACTCAGAAACAAGATGAGGTACTGAGTATATTGTTGTGTCATGCTGAATATAGCAGGAATAACAGGAATTTTAAAAATAAATTTAAAAAAACAAGAAAAGTTCTAGGACTCTAGGATGTCAAACATGCCTCAAACCTCATTTGAAGTCTATTTATGTACGTGCCTATCTGAGTAGAACTTAATACCACTATAGTAATACTGGCACAATATAAAACTCAGCCTGAGGATTTACTGTGTCTTTTGACTGCATGATCTATGCAGGCTTGGGAGCAGGGAATCCCTGCATTGAAATGGAGAGTTTCTGGCATGTATTAAGATATTGCATATAGGCATTACTTTTTATGAAAATAGTTTTTATGAATAAAAAAGAAATAATGGAGAGGAAATCTGTACTGTAAATCTTCAGTTCAGTACTGAGAAAACATTAAGTATAGACAATATTAATGTTCTTTGCTATAGTACACACAGGACACACACAAAAGACTCCAGTTATATGTTTCTGCTTGTTATTTGTCTGTGTAGGCCTCAGTTTTCCTCGTTGCCCTGAACTGTTTGTTAGTAGCAATCTGTAAATAAACTGAACTTGATTTATCTCAGAACACATTTCCGGTGTAGTATAGTTAGAGGTGTCAGTTCAGACACAGTCAAGGAAGTAGCACATTAGCATGTTTTATAGGTCATGCACCATGAACAGCCTCTTTCTGATGCTGCTTGGTAAAGTTTCACATACGTCCACTGAGGGCCATAATATCCTGTGTTCGTTTCTGATTAGACAGAGCAGTGATGACAGCAGGGATCATTAAATCACATATAAACTCAACATCTAACTTCTCACGGCTCCTTGGTGTATCCTGTCTCTGATATTATATATCCAGTATAGGTCGTTTTTCTAGTCTCCAAGCTGCCAAAACAGATTTAACCTTCATGCTGCCAAGAGAACAGATCATTCAAACATCCATCAGGACAAGTAATTTTGTCTCAAGCCTTAAAGACTTTTCACAGAACAAGAGATGATCTGCCATTAGAGTGAACTAATACTAGCTGTAACTCAAGAAATATATTGCCAGCCTGTGCAGATTGTAACTAGTATTGCAATGCTTTATTGTTTGTTTTATGTAACCAGGAATTCCTGTAAAGCAGTATTAATAATGAGTGGTTTCTGCAGGTTAAATACAGTAACATTAATAGAAACTGATACAGATTGATCAACTGAATAAACAGTCTTGCCACTATTAAAAATGTCTGTGTAATGTCCACTTTAAATTAATTCCTATTATTTACATTATATGTATAATTTAATGAAATCTCTATTTGTGATTGAAATAATCAATTTTGAGAACAAATAGCTTTTATGCATTTATGCAGTTATAAGTGAGACAGACATGTCTCATAAATAACTTTGAAACATTTTACATTTTTTCAGTAATAGGGCTGCAACTAACAATTATTCATTATGGATTAATCTTCACAAGATGCTTTTCTCAATTAATCAGTTGTTTGGTCTATGAAATGTCTATGACAATTTAGTGAAGCCAAAAATGATGTACTCAATTGCACAAAAAATTCTAACAACTTAATTCTTAAATTTCAAAATAATAAATGCTCTGCATTTTCTAGAAAAATGGACCACAATCACATATATTCATATTTTCCTCTACTTATGAACATACAATACATTTTACAGTATAAATTAAGACAATTCATGATGAAATCTCAAATTATGTTTAGAGTATTCATTTCCAGATTACATTTGGCACTTTGGCACATAACTTACTTTTACTGTTCTGTTTGTCAGATCAGTGTGTAATTTTATATCATAAATACACTTTTAACCAAAGTACAAGAAAAAGAAAAATTTCCCCTCCTGCAAAACTGTGTATAAGAAAAAATAAATCATGCAAACTTTACAACATGGACCCTTAAAATAATAATTTTGCAGTTTCCTCTAGTGTATATCTATTTCATATTTTCTACATACTGTTTATATTAAAGCTCCATCAACAGTGAGTCTTTCACCATGAAGTCACTCATATTCTGTGGTATGATCACTGATAAATATACCAATCAAAATCAGTGAACAGAACCAGTATATAGTACCCAGTCTGTGTATTAAAAGTTACCTCCAGAAGTTGAACTGACAAGTGTTATAAATCAAGGAAGGACCTTCCTGCTGAACCACATCAGAACAAATGCATCACGCCAGAGCGCTAATTCCCCACCAGCCTCTGTATAAACAAAGAGGGGGGAGGCAGAGGAGCAGTGTGGACGAGAGGGTGAGGGTGTGTGTGTGTGTGTGTGGGGGGGGGGGGATTCACTCTGTAAATGCACTCATATGGGCAACCAAGGCCTTATGATAACATTACTCGAAGCCAAAATTGAATAAAAGCAAATGCCACCCCTTTCAAATGAAGAAATAACATTTTTAATCAAATAGAAAATAACACAGGCTCACAAGGAAGAGAGAGAACAGAGAAGACTGAGAGGAAGTGAGTTTAAAGGCTGCAAGCTATTATGTATAATAATCAGTCATTGAGTAAGATTATGAAATCTCACCCTCTCAGTCACTGAAAGCTGCTGTGGACAGAAACATCATTAAAAAATGGCTGAAATCTAAATGTAAAACACAAAATGCTGTTGCCTTCAGATAAGGGGACCTTTTGTGTGTATGTGAGACACATGGTGAAAGTAATGAGGTAGTATATTAACAGCCTGTTACACTGATAAGTGAGGTGCTGGTTGTGGATGTGCTGTGAAAATGAGAGCATGCATTAACACTGACGTTAAATATTTTATTCACTTGTGTTTCCTAAAACTGACAGATACACTTCTTCTTTAACCTGGCAGCACATCAATAAGGTCTATGTTATATAAACAGTATAAATACTTTCCCTCCTCCCTCAATATTTAATTTCTGCCACCTAACCCCCCCCAAATGCAAGCACCCTGCATTAGCAGCTGCCAGATGTGGCAACTGCTGTGGTTGTGAAAAGCAGCGCACTAACACAAGTTATACACAGTATGTGCTATGTCCTTCACAAATGAAATGAATGTCCTTGCATTCTTTTAAAACCTTTCTCACTGGATTCCAGATATGCTTATGTAGCTGTCAGTGTTTCTGTTCATTTTGGTTGGAATATTAGATATATTGTTTTTATGAGAGGGGTTTAGTTTTGTTTTTATTGTATTTTTTGTATGTAATTTTAAGTATTTATGTATTCCGTTTTTAAGGTTTTTAGTCTACTCTACATCTCTTTTTATATTCCTTAGTAGTACATTTATTGCTGTTCTTTTATTAATGTTATCTTATTTTTCTGGTCATATCTTTGTGATAGTGGATTATTTTCCATTCTCATTCTTTGTTTTGCTCGTTATAAATCTGTCTTCTATACTTTGTGACCGTTATGTTTTAGATGTGGTGCTGCTATTTGGCCAGGACACTCCTGAGAAGAGAGTTTTAATTTTGGTGATGTTCTTGGTTAAATAAAGTAATGATACTTTGGTGATATTTTATCAAAAGCAGTGTAAATATCTGCTAGAGTGAAAGCAAATAATAGCTAATTTAAAATGTTTTCTGTGAAGATTTCAGAATACATTTTAGGAAGCCAGACATTGTTATTGAATGCTGGATGTTATGTTTTCCATCCACATCTCAAAGGACAAAAAGAACAAGAGGCCAGAGAGTATTTTAATTAACCAATAGAATTAAGTTCACAAAGCACATCCAGATGACTCTCAGCTTTTTTTTACTGACTGACAATTGTTAGTTTATGAGGTTTTCCAACACAAATTTTATTTTGGTGAGAGTCAAAGCAGGCACACAGAGTAGAGTTCAAGATACAGCAAAACTCAATTATGAGATACCCTAAACCTAACCTTCACTGACATTTAACCAAGAAACTGTGAAACATCCAAAACATGATCAATCCTAATCACTTAAAACCCACTCCCTCCCCTGATTAGGAGAGTATACAAGATTTAAAATGAAAATTTCACACTTGAATCCCTCTGAACTACAGTGTAAGTATTACCAGGGGTATTATTGGTAAATGTCATTACAGCTACACCAGTAATAAAGACTATATGGACTCAGATTACTCTTGCAAATGCATAAACTGTTGTTAAAACCTAAAAAACTAAAAGTAAAACACAGGAAAAAGGAGTAAATGTTATTATTGTGGGTTTCTCAGCCCACCAAACGATTAGCTGTCATGATAAATATAGTCATTTCCTCCACAGTGTTAATACTTAAGTTCTTGGTGAAACAGAGAAACCCTCATTCCCATGATAGCAGTGGCCACATACAGAGTTGGTTTATGCATACTGGGAACACTAAAATAAACCATACCAACATAATGCCACCCACATGCCCGTTCAGTCCAAACAGCTTAACTCTGCAGGATGGATGTGAAAATTAAACAGGCTTAAAAGAAGTTTAGGCGGCGAATAAACAGATATTTCAGCCTCTGTGTCACGACTTATTTCCTAATCAGTCAATCTTTCTCTGTCTTTGTTTTTCTTAACTGTATGCTGATTTGAGATACAGGGGACACCGCTGTCACTCAAACCCAATACTGCGGAGCTGTCCTGATGCCAGACTGAGGTTCCGTCATACAAGTAAGGTCTGACATCTAGTGGACAATTCGTTAACATAATGGACATTCCCATAATAGGAAAAATAAATCAGATTTAGTTGCCTGATTTGTAGTTGCATGTAGCAGCTACTAAGTTTTCATAGATTTACCAAATGTTCTGAGATTGTTTTCCCAGTTAGTTAACTCATGGATGCAATAGCTTTAAAAAAAAAAAAAAAAAAAAATAGAGTTTAGAGTAATATTGTATCATGTTTTAAGAAATTCAGATTAAAATATGGCATATACGAATATCTGTTTAGTTTTAAACTCATCCATCATGACATTTTAAACTCATCCAGACAGCCAGATCAGCAGAAGGACAGTTTCAAGGGGAGTAAAAGGAAATAGAGATGGAAACCAAAATAGAAATCCAGCAGGAAATATTCATCATTAAAATAGATAGCGAGACAGCTGATCATAATAACTTATATTGCAAGAAAGATGATGTTTTCATTCTCTAGATGTTTGACCAACAGCTCCAACATTTATCTTATCCATTAACTTTTAATGGCTAACTCACTTTACACTGTGTATTTCTTTACTCTCAAGTTATTCATGTTGTATGTCTCACAATAGGAGGGCCACCTGACAAGCGTTCGTGTCTTATATTGGTTCCTCCCACACATTTTTCTTTTGTTAGTTATTGTTTTGTTTTTATAATTTCAGTGTGCTGCAGGTGTAATGTATATTTCTTGTATTATGCATTTCTCTCTGATGTGCAATAACTTTAAATTAAAGAATGAATTAATGCTGTTAATAGTTGAATTCATTTTACCAATACCAAACATCTACAAGTCAGAGTATATAGTATATAGTATATTGTATATAGTATATAGTACGACAGAGTATCCACGCACATCAAACCATCGCAGCATGTGTGAAAGGAGAATGATAAACAGGACAAAACAAAGCCATGCACTGTGCATATACTGCACTTAATTAGCTACATTTTCAGCTTTCAGGCCATCATCAGAGCATTTTATTGATGGCCAACATCATCATTGCTCTAATGATGGCCTGTGCCTGTAAACTCAACAGCTGTGCAAGCAATGATTTATCTCTTTCCAGTCAATTGTGAAGTAAGTAAAAACTTGAGTACTGCTTCAAATTAAACAAACAAACAAAAAAGGAACGCTAATAAAACAAATCGAACAATTAATCTTCTTCTGCGCTTGAAGAAGAGGAGCAACACATCCAGCATCAAAGCATTTTAATAGTGCCATGTTGTCAGAAACGTACACTGAAAGGAGTCACAAATAACATCCGGTTCATATTTTTAGCTTATAGCGCACACTGTGTATCATCCTATGCATAATTCAACAAAGGACTCCAAGCACAGTCACTTTAAAGAGTTCAAATTCAAGATCACTCTACACAGCAGCTGGTCTTGTCAAACTGGGAAACAAAACCCTCTTTAATTAAATGCTCAACCAATTACATAATATTTCCCATGGTGCTGTTGGGTGAAGTGAAGCATAAGGCTAAAGGATAATGCTGTCTTTGTTTCCCTTTTTGCAGATTGTTTGGCTCCTGCTGCTGATTTGTTCGATTTGATGTATTTTACTGTCATTCCAATAAACATGCAAAAGAAGCAGCAATGATAGATGGATACATAGGTAAATACTTTATTTATCCCAAGGGAAATTAAGATGAATCAATCATTCAATCATTCACAAGTGTGAAAACATGGCAGGGTATGGATATAAAATCTGTTGTTATTCTGCGGGACAAACTGCAGTATGTAAATCACAAGTATGAAGGGTAACATGACATCAGACACGAGAGGATGTAGGTTGGTTTTAAAAAAGAAAACGCTGAAAACTCATGAGAAAACTATCTGCAGTCAGCTTTATTTTAAGTTTTCAGTGGTTGTCTTTGCAAGCTGAAAGCATTCTAACTCTGTGGATTTGGGTCACCACTCAGCTTATTACAAACAGTATAAAAGGCCCAACATCTCCCTCCCCTAAGCGTCTCTCCCAAAAATGCTGAGGAGAATAATGAGCAGTAAACAAGAGGAGTAGCAGAGAGGGAGAAGGGGGTGTCCAAGTTGGACCGAGGGGTGACAAAAGAGGGGGTGTCTCCACAGCGACTGAGTCAAGTTGGTTGAGTCACATGGCCTGCGTTTCTATTGAAACCAGTGAGAGAGGCTTGAGACTCAGCCTTTTTAGTCCATGTTTTGGAAGCCAATGGCAGCAACATGAGTGGAGCCCAACAGAACGAAGCAATGACGGCAGACAGCCTCCTTCTGAACGGGACTGCAGCTTTGGGACTGCATGATGAGGAGGTGAACACAGCCCTGTTTGGTGTGTTATACGCTTTTATATCAGTTATTGTCATTCTTGCAGGTGGTTAAAGACCTATCATGGTCAGTTGGGCAGACCAACCTATTTTTTCTATGTAGCAAAACAGACCTAATCTCAATAATTCCTAACAAATGTAAATGAATGAATGACCTTTCAGTGTTTCTTCTAATTGGAACTCCTGTGTTTTATCTTCTGCAGAGTTCAAAGTTTTTAACATTGTCATCATTGCCCTGGCCTTGTGTATCCTCACTATCACCAGCCTGTACTGCATCACGGTCTGCTACAACCACACAAGGTGAAGATCAGATACAATAGTTTGCTTGCTTTGTTCATTTTAAAAATGATTTTTAGGAATAGTTGTATATCTGCTTTTTACGCCTGGTTTAATACCATGTGGGATAGTTCCATCGTATCTTGTCTACTTGCAATTTTAGTCTTTACCAAATTACCATAAATTCAGTTCAATGCATTGTTTAATGCATTTTAATTGAAGTAATTAGTACAATTAGTGTTTTCTTCATCATCAGGCAGTCAAAGAGAGCCCACGTGTATGAGAGTGCAGTGACCCGAGGTGAGCCAGTAACCCCTGTTGCTGTCAAAGCAGTGAAGAGGTCGACCAGTTTCATCAACCCTCTCGCCTTCTTCAGGAGACCGGAGGCAACAAAGGACAACTCCAGAATCTATTACATTTACAGTAACCCGCTGCCTGTAGGAGTGAAGGAGGAAGAAGATGAACAAGAGGAGAAAACTACACTGTCGCTGCCACTGTCGTTTCAAGAGTACGCCAATGATCCCAACAGCGGCGTTATCCTAGACCCTCCTATATTTTACATGCAGCTTTAGAGGGAGGTGAGGAGTTACCTCATGGGGGTGTGAGAGAGAAATTTGGGGGACTTGTCCTGAATCTGAAAGGTCTGACCTGTACAGCTGTGTCTATCAAAAGTTATGTCACCATGTACAGGTCATTAAAGGAGCACTTAAGGGCCAATTTTACACAGGAAATTCAGTTTACTTCTCATCAAGAGAAAAATAGTGATGTCATCAGGGTTAAATCAGCGTAGTCTACAATTTGTAGACTACAAATTCATAACGGGAAGCCTCCAACCTGGAAGTTTAAAAGATGCAGGTGTTCACCAGCTATTGAGCTGCATTGTTGGAACTGTAGAATCCAATCTGATTTTGGAGCTTGAACCACACTAAAGATTAAAAGGCAACATATCTTGGCCTTCTCCTCTGCTATTCTTATTTTAATCTGCAATTTGTAAGTCATTTAGTTTTATAAAAGTGCAATACAAAAAAACTGGAGTACTCTTTTAAACCTTAAAATTCTTCTTACATAATAACTGCAGTTTGTTTCAAATTCAAGTTTTCTTGTTTCTGTTTTAACAACAGCAAACAGATGTGTAATGATATTAAACCATCCAGCTGCCATAATGATAATAGCTGTTTAGACATCACTGGACATAAGTGCAGCATGGTTTAAAGTATATTTCCCCACAGGTGGATGAAGATCTTAACTTAAAAGATGGTCAAATTAAGCACACTGTAGAAGTACTCTTTCAATTTTTATTTGGATAGTGCTGAATTACTACATAGTGATGTTGTCATACACAATCCTCATTATTTTTTCACCTCACATAAAAGACTTTATACAACTTAAGAAAATTCCACAGCATTTGTGTTACAAAGCAGTTACAAAATCCCAGTGGATAACCTAAAACAGATTTTCTGATTGGCTGAACTTGAGACTGTCAGCTGATCATTTTTTAATACTGAAAATCGTACACAACAGGAAAGTTTTCTTCTGATTTTGAATGATCTTTAATAAAACAGCTGATACAATGTGCTGTACAAAAGAAGCCGAGTGTGAGACACACAGAAAGATGAGAAAAATACAAACGATTCTCACGGCAGAGGAATTGATCATACAGTACTCCAAGGCAAAACAATTGGATTGCACGAGGGTCAGTCCTCAGGCGATTGGCTGGGTCTCTCTGATCAGCCACTCCAGAGCTTCCTTCCTGCCCTGCCTCTCCAGCTCGGCTCCAACCACCTCCCGACACTTCCTGTGGTACTCGTCCACCCAGTCTCGCTGCAGGACAGAGAAGAGAGTGTCAAGGGCTGCAAAACCTTAACAGACTCCTCTACAAGTTGAAAAGTAGTAAATAATGTACTAGGAATAGCTACATATTATCAAATGTTTAAATGTTTATTTAGAAATGACGCTAAATTTTGCCTATTTCTCACTTTTCTCATTTTATAATCTCTTACAGAATGTAAAGTAGGCTAGCAGAAAGTAGGCTGCTGTTATATTTGAAGCAATGTGTTTACAACATTTCCAATAAAAATGCTTTTGAGATTCATTTTTAAATACACAAGGGTGAATTTGTCTTTTGTTAAATGATACACTGGATATCCCTTACGTCCTTCTGAGTGAGCAGCTCTGTGTTCATCATCTTGACTTGGATAGGGACCAGAGTGAGGGGCTCAAACGTCAGGCTGCCTCTGTTTCTGTAGTTGTACTGGACACAGACAAGAGAACAAAAACACAACAGTTTTCCTTAGAAATACAACTAATACTACACCTTATTGAGTATTAGAGTTGAGTTTTTGATTTTCCATGTGATTTGGGTCTAGTAAAAGGACCTACTTTGGTCTTAGCTGGTACAACAAGGACCACGTTTTCAATACGAATGCCGAAAGCTCCATCTTCATAGTACCCAGGCTCTAGAAAAAAAAGACAAATGAGATGAAAATTTAGAACATAAACAAACAGAAAAGGGGAGAGCTGAGGTGAACCTATAAATGTATTTTTTAACTTCTGCAAAGAAATAATACTGATCAAAAGACAGTATTTCTACCTCCAGAGGGGAATGAGTTCTAAAACTATGTTTGTGTAGCTGCATCAGTTTGCCTTTTTGACTGCACTGTATTGAGGAAGAAAAGAAACAGATGCAATCTATTGCTCATTCCTGCAGTGCTGCCTGAAGCCATTTACGACACCAGTGAAGATTTGGTTAATGATGCCCTGCTCTTGTAGCACTGGTGGCATTTAGGTTATGCCTGTAGTCGGCTCAATCAATCAGAAGTAAAGTAACATTTATGTGTGACCTGTAGTTTACTTCTGCAATATGAAAAACACATCAGTGTGTTGATAATAAGGACTATACTGATGGCCAGACATTGTTACTCTTAAGGGAGAAAATACAATATATCTCATACCATCACTGACGATCATGCCGGCCTCCAGAGGTTCATCAGCAAAAGTCTTGTAGCTAATGCCACAGGGCCCTTCATGGACGTTGAGGAAGCAGCCCACACCATGACCCGTACCGTGGAGGTAGTCCAGCCCCGACTCCCACAGGGCGGCCCGGGCAAATGAATCCAACAGGTGGCCTGGAGAGTGAATGGAGACTTGAATGTAGCGATTACACTTTGTTTAATGCAATATTTAGCGTTGCACTAAAAAGTCAACTTTTGTTTTTGCACATTTCTAATGTAATCCTTAGTCCCAGGTATATCTGAGCACTGGAAAAGTGAAAATGAAATTTAAACATTTGATGAGGTAATCTCAGGGCAGAGGTCTGCACCTTTGGTTCCGTTGGGGAAAACAGCAGCACTGACAGCTATGTGACCTTTCAGTACATAGGTAAAGCATTCCTGGAGGAATAAAAAGAAAAATATAATCAATATCAGGATTGGGATTAATTTAGTAAATGCAAAATTAAACTGTTCTAATTATTTTTTGCAAGTTCAATAAAAGAATATTTTATATAGCATAAGGAATTGGCCCTGAAAATACAAAAAATGCCCACTCAAATATAAGAAGTACCTTCTCAAAAGCCGATGGGGTCCCAAAGTGCATGGTGCGTGTGACGTCTGTGGTCCCATCTCTGCCAAAGAACAGACACGGTTCAGTGTCAGGTTATCAGCACTGTTTTATCACCCATCTACTGGATTGTTGGTTAAAGTAATACAATTATAAGTTAAGATGCATAAAATAAGGATGTATTGCACAAAATGCAGGTTATTCCTGTTGTCTGTGTTCTGGCATTACTGGGCAGGAAGGTGATTGTCTGAACTGAAACATGCAAGCCACACCACACCTGGACATGATAGATACATACATGTACTGAGCTCCAGAGTCTATCAGGTAAACTTCATTCATGGACAGAGTTCTGTTGGTTTCAGGCAGCGGTCTATAGGGAAAAAAAGAAAACAAAGGCATGAATACAGATAGTACAAGTCAACTTGTACTACGGACTAAAAAAAACATTTTTATTAAACATATAGTTCCAAAAACTGACCTGTAATGTATGATTGCTCCATTTGGACCAACGCTGGAAATTGTGGGGAAACTGAGGCCGACAAAATGTTTCTGTTGACTGAAAAAGAATGTACCTAAAATTACACAAGTGCATGAGTTGATCACATTTCAAAATCAGTGATCAGTGTCATTAAGAAAAAAAAAGTTTCTATTGATCAAAAACAAAAAATAATGGAAAAAAATTACACAGTCAAAGTAAAAACTATTACTCTTGGTCAAAAAGCAGCACACTGAAAATACGGCAGTATTTTGCCAGCGTGTTGTTTTACCTCAATATCCAGTAGAGGGGGACAGAAGTCCAGAATAGTCTTTATCAATGCACACTTCACTTACACACATCTTTCAAACTCTTTCATCATTCACACATCAAGTATGAAAGCTGACATGAAGTTAAACCGGATCAACTTATCACACTAACAAGGAAAACCAAAATGCTTTCTAAAACCGCATGAAAACATTTTAAAAAACACCTGCGTAATTCTTCAGCCTTATCAGCAGCAGAGATCTCAGTCACAGTGCCTTTTGGAATCTATAAAACACAACCACAGACGCAATAAAATCAACACTTGTACGCTCTGAAGTTCAAGAGAAAACTGAGGAACATAAAAACCTCCACCTGAACACCTAGTGTCCATGCTCATTTTGATATATAATCAGTGATATTCCAGTAACCATTGAAGATGTGTTTCCTGGAATACAAGAATATAAAATTGGGAAGTTTCAGGGTACTAAATCAAAATAAAACATGATAATAATAACAGACAATACCAATGAAAAATATCCACATCAGGTGTTTACTCAGTACACAAAATATTTAGGCGAAATAGAGAACTGAGGCTTATTGATTAATATACTGTACATCATACAAAATAAGATGTGTGCTATTTTATTCATTTTTATATCCCTTTTAAAGCCTTATTTGATGTTTTCCTTAAAGCCCAGTAGAAACTGAGTGACACAGACCGGAGGAATCGGTTCTTTTCTCTTATGAATATAAATATGTAGAGCCTGGGAAGCAGAATTGAATTACCTCCTTTTCCAACCAAGCAAAGAGTTCACAAAGGGCAACTGCATCCTTGATCTGTTGGGAGAAGGGCCCATAACACAACATTTTTAATGAGGGATGTCAATAGACAGACAGTCAGACAGCTTATGAAGATATCATAAACTCGTAAAAGATGTCCACTACTCATTTTACAATCAGCTAAAGGTTCTTACATGGGCCATTTTCATGCCTTGAATCTCCGAAGGGTTCTTAACAGCCTTGGCGAGGCAGAGTGGAGTGTAGGGAATTGGAGTCCTGTGATCCTGGGATAGATCATGAAGGAAATCATTTGTTCAAAATGATCAAAAGTTTGAAATGAAACTGATGTGACCTTAAAATTAACGTAACAATAAAATATGTCTACATTTCTAGATTCAAAATATTTCAAGCGTTGTATTGTTCCAAGAAAAATTGATGCCGATCTAAAATGGTTTTAAAAAGTGGCTGAAATGTTGTGCATTACTGGTTTAACCTGTTGAAAACAAAGGCAACTATATAATTGTAAGACTGTACCACATAATGATCCTGACACTGAGATGCCTGAGAATTTATATCTCTGTCTTCTCACACGCCAAACTGCAATACAAGTTTATTGAGTAAGATTGTACATCATTTGAACTTCTAGGAACAATGGCAGCGGTAAAACACAATCTAAACTGATTAACGCTCCTATATTTTTTCTGTGCGCTTAGCAGCGCTCTCTCACCTTGGGGATGACCTGTGTGAGAGCACAACTGGCCTTGTCACAGATCCACACTTTGTCCTTGGGGCAGAGTGCCGCGCCGATGGCCTGCAGCTCAGTGTAGACAGACTCGTATGGGAATGTCTGGACTGTCAGCTCAGGCTTGCTGGGAGAGTCCAGCTGCAGGTGCTCTCTCAATGCAGGATCAGAAAGACGCTTCAGGTCTACAAAAAGCCTGCAGACAGGAAGAGATAGTTCAGTAAAAAAGTGAAGATATATTGTCTTTTTGTGCCAGGGAGATATTTTGTGCATAAATAGGTAATAACAGTAAATATGATCACTCTACCCAAATTACCTTGAAAGTTCTAAAAAGGCTCATGAAATTATAAATAAACTGGGAAACAAAGTAAAATGCACCATGTTGTGTACAATTTGTTTATTTATTCACCAATTCATTATAAATGTAACCACTGAAAAACATAACTTTTACTAAGCCTGTGGCAGTTTTCTTTTTCTTTTTTTAGAAATGATATGTAGAATAAAAGGTAAAAAATGTTTTTGATTAGAAATAAAGTATATAATAAAACAGAATGCAGACCAGACTTCAAGGTGCCAATTAGCTGATTAGGACAGGAAAAGGAGATTGGAGAGTAGAATGAAATTTATTGTAATGTTAATTGAGAATGCATTTATCAAAAAGCAATGGAAAAGCATTAAAATAATATCAGTGCAAAAGAGATTTATTAACACCATTCGCTAAAACGCAATTTCCTATTCTGGTTCCTAGTGCAGGATATACACAGTCTGTTCAGTCCTACTGTGTTTGGCCTGTAGTATATGCCATGTGTGTCCTGAACTGTGTGCTAAAACTTCAGTAAATATCACCAAAATGATTGTATGTTACTGGTATCTAAGAGGTAAAGTATCAGCATTACTTTACCTCTATCATCATCACCACATCATCTTTAGTTTTCATTCTTGAGTACATGTTTATTGCTAATGCTGATTTATTTTTACATACTGTGGTGCACTGCCAAGAGTTAAAGGACTTATATGTATATTGCATTTGGGAGTATTGTTCATTATCTGATTAAACATTAATCAAGAGGTCACTGATCAAACCAGTATACTGCTGTATCATGTTGTAGGTCATTACCTTATTGTGTTCAAGCCCACAATGGTATATACGAAGAAAACTGGGTTGTACTCAATGTCTGCACCACGGAGGTTGAAAAGCCCTGAGAAAAGGAAACAATTAAATAGTATAATTAAAAACATTTAGAAACATTAAAGACTCAAATGTAAGTTTAATTAAATAATGACATTGTTGAAAAAAGTGTCTAGCATGGGCAGTAAATCTCTCTATTTTCTGCAAGCAGAGCTTCATATGTGACTTCTATACATGAGAAGCTGAGAGTAACTTCAAATGGCAAGTTCAAACATACCAACAACAGTCACTCTTTTGATAGTTTGGTATATAAAATAGTATAGTAAAGTAAATATAGTGTACAGTATAGTAAAATGCTCTGATATGAAATATGTCCCTGAAACCTCCACATAAATGAGTTGGTGTTAAATATCAATGTTGTTATTAGACCATCAGTCATCCACTGTGGATGCCTGAACAAATCCCCTTTAACGCCCATTGGGAGGGACCCTTTAGTCTAAATGCTACCTGATGACAATCAAAATCAGCATTGCTCTAATTAACATGAACTCTCAGACGAAACAATCAGAAACAAGAGCTCATTAGGGACGGTTAACAAGATGCTCAAACAGGCATTTAGAGGGACACCTGTGCATCCCTGGGTCCTTGAATCGTGATCGTGTATCAAAACGGACTTATGTAACAGGAACAAAATTGGGTATGGCTGCCGCTTGTGTTATACTGCAATAGCTAAAAAACAACTTTACATTAACATGAAGGTCCTCAAAAAGGCCTTTCACTCTGTGATCACTTCAGTTATAGTTGTAACTTCACCAGCCCCGCCTGATATGTTTTGCATATTTCCAACCATAGCCCTGGGCTTGAAAAACACTACTCTTACACACCAGGGATGAGATTTCAATCTGTTGTTGAACTGGTTGGACAATAACAAAGTGTATCGACTAAAGTACTGTACCTAAATACAAATGTGACTCTCTTAGTAAATGTACTTCAATATATTCCTATGTTTACTTTATGCAATCTATTGCTGCTCATTGCTGTCTGCCATAGAGATTTTTTTAAATTACCACAAAAAGAGGAAAAATCTTTCTTTTTTTCTACTTCTTTTTAAAAAAATCTACACGTTAGTTAGATTAAAGTTCATAACGCCTCATGACTGTCTTTATTTACATTCTAGGCAGAGGTAATGACACTAATTAGTACTTCTGAAATATTAAGTCGTACATGCAATCTCGTCCAACGCTGTGGCAACAAACCAGGTGATTTTCCTCTCTGTCATCTTGCCTCTCAGCGCTGTAATCTTGTCTTGCCAGGAAATACCTGCAGGGTGATAGCAACATGGTATAGCACTGAATTGATTTTCCTCAAAAAAACGGTACTTCTAGTAACATTGGAAAGAAACAATTTTGTCAAACTATCATCTAAAAGTGGTGCAATCACAACTACAGCATGATTTATTCTACAATCATAACTATGGCTTTCTGTATCTTTGATAAAAAATATTAAATAATGTTAAATGTAATGACAGTGTTAATCCAGTGTTGCACTGACCAGTGTAATCCAATCCCAAAGTACGGAGCTGTGTGCTGGGTCTTTCTGGGCGGTCAGGCCACACTGCATCAATCATGTTTTGCTGCACCGCCACCAGAGAGTGGCCTGCACCATTCAGCGCCTTGGACATGTTCTTCCACTGGTCTGATATACAACATAAGAAAGGTTTTGGTTCAGATACATAAGAAATGTTTTTTTTTTTAAACTATATTTTAACATATGAACAACAAGGAAGCCATTAGGAGTTTACGGTTCTGCAGGATGCAAAAAACAGGATTTAAAATTGAGATTTTTTTATTTTACATTTTAAATTGAAGCAAATTGCAATTTTTGTAAACTGGAGCATATTCCTTGCTATACAGAATACAGCGTTCACACTGCTTGATGAAAAATGGAAGCATAATGTACCAGCAGCGATAATCCAAGGATCAACTCCCACTTTGGAGTTTTCTGGCAGGATGCTGATCAGCCAGTCCTCCTGAGAGGGTGTCTCCTTCAGTCCTATATAAGATTAGAAAAAACAAGCAGATTTAACACCAAAGATAAGGAGGTGTTACGTGCGTGTGACTGATAGCATTGTTGAACATGAAGTATCTTTGAGGATTTATTTGTAGGTCTGTAGGTCAAAGAGCAGACATAAACAGGACTATCTTACTTTCCATTTTTATTCTAAGATTAGGTCAAAACATTCAGACATAGACAAGCTGTCAGCCATGCCTTATCATCTGTTTGATGCTGAGAGTTTATTTCATTACAGGTTCTGAAGTTGCAAATCTTACACTTACATCACTTATAAAATAAGTGCAACTGCTCAAAAATATCTACAAAAAAATCGGAGCTTAACTCTTAGTACTTTTGTTTGTAACCTACATAACATTAAAAAGAGGTGCTTTTTATTGTCATTAACAAATATATCAAGTTGTAAATTACCCATCTTCATCAGGGTCCAGTTGTTGTCCATCTGCTGGCTGGCCTGGAGGAAATAACGCCCATCTGTCCACATTGCAGCATACTGCTCTGTGACAATGGCTGTACCTGCACATCACAAATCACAAATCACAAATCACAAATCACACACACCTCCACAGATGCTATATTGGATCCAGTTTATTGAATAGATAGAAACTACACAAGCAGACTTATATTGGAAAAGTTACTATTACTATGACTTTTATAGTGAGACACTAAAGTAAAAGCTGTTCAGCCAGTTCTGAGTCACTATCAGGGCATCATCTAGTGTTCTAACTTAACTGATATCAAACAAGATGTTTGGGGATCTGGCTTACCATGAATAAGTCAACAAGACAATACAAGCCGGATGTCCCTGCAAGTTTGTGTATCACATTATCTACAATGGAATCAAGGTTTTGGTTTCTAGTTTGCCCACTAAGATTTGAACTTGATGTGACCCCTTACTTTTAAAATACGCTCACATATAGTTTGCAATGCACACACAAAGCATACCTGCAGAGCCATTGAATCCACAGATAAATTCACGCCTGCAGTCACAGGGTGCGATGTATTCACTCTACAACACGACCAGGGGCAGAAAGAGACAGACAGACAAGGGGAGAGATCAGCTTCATTAACAATCAGTGCAAAGTGGCCAGCAACCAGTCAGACATTTTAAATGCCACCTTTGCTGCTCTTCTCACATCATGGCTCGTACATGGAGAGGGAAAAGGGAGGAGCCCTGGGCAAAGGGCTACAATTAATTACGAAGGTCAGACAAGACGATCAGAAGTGAAGAATCAAGATACACACGGAGTAAGAAAGCAGGGATTAAAGCAAGATAAGACTTGTGAGCCTGAAAATTTGTCAAGGAGGAAATACGTAAAAGTATTTGAATTAATTATTATATGAATTTAAAACTGATCTATGCCAGATAACTTTAAGCCCTGAAGAAAGGTAGGAATAGCAGCTGTACTACTGTGAGTGTGTACATGTGTGTCTTAGTTTATGTTTAAGAATGACTGCGGTAAAGCTCTCATGTATAAATGCAGAAAATACATGTTGTTGTGTGTATGTGAAAGATCTCACTCACCTGGTGTGCATCTCCTGAGGGGATTATGTAGGCCTGTATAGGCTCAGCGAAGTATTTGCAATTCTTCATAACCTGGCGAAGCTGCCTGAGCAGCTCTCCTGTGATCTTTGGAGACATGACTTTGTCTAAATGGAGAAAGAACACAACATAGTAAATACAGACTTTAATTAACTTCTTACAGAGCAACAGCGCACTCAACATGCAGGTAAACAACGGATGAGTTAATTGTAAAAAGTTGAGAGGAAAACTGTTAATGTTTGCATTAAAGCATGAAAGCAATTGGTTTGATCTCCAGAAACAGTAATTGGCAATCATTTAGACAAAAAACACTAATGAGTTCCCCTTATTGATTTTAATTTTAAAACCCACATTAAGATTACCTGACTTTTGGGAAGCCATGTTAACTTCAGGTGACTGGAGCAAGATAGTGATCGACGTGTGTTACCTGAGTATAACGTGGAGCTCAAAGTCACAGTCCAGTCACCTGGACTCTCTTTAACCCTCTGTGACATGCTGACAAAGCAACTGTCACACGAGTCTCAGTTAAATATTAATAGGATAGTTTAATTGGCCCTGCAATAAATTTAAAACACAAGTGAATTGTGTGTGTTGTAATGTCCCTATCATAGTACAGTGCAGTATTACTCGATGTGAAACCAGCCCACCAATCAGGTTACAGTCTTCTTCAGCGATGAGCTCTCTGATTGGCTGACTGCTCCGCATGCGATTGTTGTTTACAATTTGGCATCCATTGGTTTCAATAGCTTAACCGAATAGGTTACTAGCTACAATAAAATTAAACAAAGGCTTCCTATATTATGAGAAAACTACGACGGGTGCAGTGTTTAGCAGGGTCGACGGGCATTTTTTTCTTTCACACATCATTGTTATCAACAGGCCAACCATAACAAACAAAAACTGCTTCATTCATTGTCTCGTCGTTGAGGGGCGTCAGTGGTTGCGATAGCGAGTCGTAGCTCCGCGGCAAGAATGTGAAATTGCTTGATAACTTAAGCACTGGAAACACTGGGAGAACAATGTTTCGGCCTCAGCTTCTGCTACAGACACAGCGAGTTTTCCTTCATGTGAAACACAGTCCACGTCTCGACGCTCCTCTATCTAACGCTAACGATGAAGTCCCCCCCCGCCACCCCCACATGCAGTCAGAAAAATACTGGAGACATACCGGGTCGTTTCGCCTGGTAAAATGTGACTCTTGTTGAGGAAACGAAGCGCTTCACGTTAACAGCTCGGACCCTCAACACGAGGCTGCCATTTCGACGTTGACGTTTCTGACCACGTGACTGCAGCCTCTTCCAGTAGACGCAGCAGGATCCAGACTCGCCTCTTTTTCTATGAATGATCCATACATAACACTCGATTCAGCCTGTATAACACATAATTACATCCACTAAATATACACATTTACCGCGCCCATACGGCTCCCCATCAGCTAATACAGTTAATAAACCATTACAGTGGAACATTTATCCATTAACCTCCAATCAGTTGGTAACAAAAGAAGAACATCTGATCTTTGTTGTTAAAAGTTCCCTCCACTGGCTGTATAAAGCTTCATATTTCTTTATGTAGATTACTGCTTTGTATGTTATATTTTTTATCTGATAACTTTGTACAGCCTTTTGTGTCTAAAAAATAACACTATAAAGGCATTACAATTTATAAATAATACTTTATAGGTCAGTTATATACCAATAAATAATAAAGTGTTTTTACAACAATCCATTAAGTCTTTATTTGTAAATGGTAATAAGTTAATACATTGTTTTTTGGTTCATCAGTACTAAGGAACTGGGGGGAAAAAGACCTGGCAAGTGTACTGCTAGAGCAGAATAAACACATCACAGCCTAAATTTGCTTATATTAAAAGCTTGTAACTGATCTGTAAAGTATTAGCTAATCATTAATAAAATAATTGCAATAACATACCCCTCCTAGGGTCCCTTATTAGAAAGTGGTGCTGAAATAGTATATGGATAGCCCATTATTTAATAACTGAAGTATTTGAATCAGAGCATCTCTCACAATCATTGTATAAACCCTAATAACTGTTGGCACACAGCATACAAATACTGTATTTTATTCACATATTTTTACACAAAATTTGATTTACATACATAAATGCAAACATCCAGAGATCTTAAAATGTACAGCATTGATTTGACACCATTTAACAATTCAAATGAAAAAAACCATGAGCAATATGCTACATTGAGCATTTAATATGGTATTTACAAAACATGAAATAGTAAAAAAGCAAGGTCTTTACTGGCTGACAAAATTGTACAAAGAGGAACAGTTATTATAAAATGATCATATTACCACCTGGTGGGCTACATTTCATGAACACATTCACAGTTTTACAATGTCAGAATCCATGTATCCCAACTTATGATGAAGGTGTGGTTGAAACTCTGAACTATACATAGGATGTAGAAGGCAGCAGGCATACAACAGCAAACATCAAGCCAAAAAGAAAACTTTCCGGCTCTGGCAGCACACCTGCACTCCCTGAAAGCATCAAAGCAGAAAGGTTTTCACAAGTTATTCAAATGAGAAGTGAAACTCTATTAAAAGAGGGTTAAACAACACACATCTTATTTCAGTGTACGTTTGAATAAGAAATGTTAATTTTGAAGAGTTTAACAAGTTTAACAAGACTGTAGGAGTTGTGAATGCCACTCTCTTAAATGAAGGCATGAACAATTTCACATTCCAGGGATGAAGATGATTACAGTATGGAGGATACTTACTGGTACATGAGTCAGAGTCTCTGAACTTGCCCATCTTCTCACTGGTTTTGACAGAGTTCAGAAGTTCTGTGCTGACATCCCCTTTAAGACACAGAAAACGTGGCAACGCCTAGTTACCCATAGACTGCCCCAGCTGCAATTACTGTTTGTTCTGCTTGATAATTACTGTATTTGTGTCTAAAGAAAGATAATGACTTGCTGCAGTGTATTTCTAAATGGTCCAGACTATAAAAACAAAAGTGCATTTATTCCAATTTTCAATCACAGAAAATTTGATGAATATGAATATCACACACTCTCTCAGCTGTGTTCTGTTTAAAAACTCTTGCATTGTTCTGCAGTGTAACTATACCATAATCACAGTAAAGGAGGCCTTCTCAGGAATTATTGCATAATAATCTGTCTAGCTTGTGGGAGACCTTTGGGGGCATAAATGCCCATCCTGTGGTATACTGTGTGAAACCTCTCGACAGATACCTCTCTGTTCCCCCCTGGGATAGAGGAAGGGACTGAAAAAGAGACACACGGATACTCAACTACAGCATCAGGTTACTGAGCAATTTTTCAGGTTTTCTAAAGATTTTCAATGCCCATAATTGTTCATTGTCCCGATGAACACAGCCTGGGCACACAGTGCGCCCAGCTAAGTCCTGCACGGATGGAAAAAAGGATAAAATCTCCTCATACAGAGGAAGAAACAGACAAAACTAATTGCTCTAGCAAAGCCATGTTTGTAGATATAAAACCTGTTATAGATGCTTCTGGAACACAACAAAGAGCTGACATACCAGACACCATGAAGTTGACTTGCTGGCACCTTCCTGCAGCTGTAGACAGGGGAGATCTGGGCAGTATGGTGATTCTTGCTGTTTCCACCTGGAGGACATCAGCAACCCTCTGACGGAAGTCATACCTGATAAAACAGACATAAACAACTTTATAGTCACGTCAGGGTTTTCTGTTTCCTCAATGGTTCAGATATTTTTGAAGATGAACTGATCTTGAAAGCAACATTCCTGACTATTAAGTGACTGTATATCTTTCTTTCTTTCATAAAAGGAAGAAGCCATAACCGTTGCCATATGAAAATGGGTATGATATAAATTAAAGACATTCTCTCAAAAAACAATTAACTCACAAAGTTCAGTGATGACTTCCTGACAGAGAGCTAGGCTCTTTGGAATAATGGACTGAAAGCAGGGTTCACGGTTCAAAAATGAATAAGAAATCATTTGAAATATGTATTTTTTTACTCTCCACAAATTTAGGATTTATTCAGGTAAACACAACATTAATGCCAGATTTGTCATAAATTAAATTTCAGCCTAACTTTACTACAACCCAAAGTGCCAAAATTGGTCTGATGTTAAAACAAATGACCAAAACACACACACACAGCTCACATTTAGTTAACTACTTTGTCCACTCAAAGTTGCCAACCAGTTTAAGAACCACATAAACCATAGGCACAATCATATAAAACAGGTTGTGTACATGAAAATATTAAAAGTTTGCGAAGAACGTGAAGTTAAAATTTGGACAGGTAACACTCACCTGCTGAAGGTGGTCACAGTGGGAAAGGTCTGATTTGCTGAAGGAGATTCTGGGAGGATATCAGCACATGCAATGATGCTGTCTCCATTATTAAGCACTATAGATCTGTGCACCACTATAAACAGAAAGCCAATAAACCATTTTTTTCCCATGACACTCAAGCACAATTCTAAAATCAGTTTTATTTAATCATTTGATTTTTATCTCTCCTAAATAAAAGACAGATTTCCCCTAATTTCAATAGAAAATTAGAGGATTAGAAAATTATGACTGTGATTGTAACTATTTGAACCATGTAGGGGGGTACCTGTGTTGTCTCCAGAGAGCTGAATAATGCTTTCAGTGTACAACTGTCTCACAGTCAGGCTGACTGGGCCCTGTCTTGTGGACACCTCACCCACCACACAGCTCAGAGGTTTTTCAAGTGAACAGCTGGAGCTCTGAAGGGGAAGAGAAATAAGGAAGTGTATTTCAGAACCACCACAAAAGCGCAATTTTGGTAAAAAGGGAATTACAAGTAATACACTTCTTTCTCTGCAACTCCTGGATACTTTGTCCTATCACTTATAAATGTATAAGGGACATTGCTTGAATTCACAACAAAATGCTTAATTGACGTGAATAAAAATGTAATTGAAACATCATAATGCATCAATTAATAACAAAAACCTTTCCACAGAATATCTTAAAATCTCACACTTTCTAATTTTACTAGGCTGATTAAGGTGTTGTAATTAAAGCTCAGATTTAATTACAGCCCTATTTAGTACTCTAAGTAAACAGAGCAATTACCAAAACTGGGAGAATTGTTTTATTTTTTTAAATTTCTTTTAGTGATTACAAAATAAATAAATTACTGACTGTAATTTGATAAAAAAAAGTTCAAATTTCCAGCTATAGCTGTTATATTTGTAGAGGAAAACATGTTGGTAATTTTGACTCTTTTTCTTACAACGTTATATACTGTAAGCTACAGTATAGCACATAACATACAAATCATACAGTAGGCTACATAGTATTTTATGAATGGTAAAGAGCCACTATCAAGTATTTAGCACCTTGTATTTGGTCAATTTTGTTTCAGTTAACTTCCATCCTTAAAATGAACAAAGATGTGAGTGGAGTCGACCACTAATCACAAAAATCGCGGTTTGATCTCCTGCTCACACGTGTCTAAGATACTGTACTGAAACGTACAGACGCATATTGCATTCAATTGGAAGAAAATTAAAAAGCTCTGTTTTTCTGAGTAATTTTTCACAGAAAAAAAATAACTCAGAAAAACAGAAACATTTTGTTTGAGTGAATGCAATATGTTTCTACAGAAGCGTATTGTGGAAGTGTATTGCATTCACTGCCACTCCAGAAAAATAAAAATGCTTCAGTATAAGTCAAAGTTGAGCTGGAGTCCCTGTGATGTACTCCGTATTCTCTGTATACTGTGGGGTCACGAAACAGTCCGCTGCTGGTATGTGGAGAGGGGCACACATCATGCTGTCTATCTGATGTGATTATTTTCCTTCAGTTGTTGGAAGTGAGGCTCTATCTATAGTTAGAACAAGCTGAGGCCATTCCCTTCTACCACAAAGACTACGGGGAGAGATTTGACTTAGCACACTTAAGGAGTAAGACCACAACCTGTGCGATCCTTTGTGTGTTAGTGCTTGTGGACTGTGGTGGCTACTTCTATGTCAGATCAATGAATGAATGACCCTACCATACGGGGGTCGGACTCATTCATCCTTCTGTATACAGCTGGATGAATGAGTCAGACCATCCGTATACAGCTCCATGCATTTTAAAATCCCTCTCAGTGTAAGCCTATTTATCACAGTATCATCCACTCTGCTCAGTAACAGCGGGCTCTCGCCATGTTTCAATCCAAGCATGAAGTAGCCTACACTTAAATCATGTAAACGAGACTCATTCCTATCCGTTCTCTGCACACCGTTCCCTCATTCAAATGAGTATCACGTTATAACCTGATACATTTCACGTAACGTGATACTGAAACTTCACGTTTTAACATGAAACTTATCACATGATACTGATGTTTTTTTTCTTTTTCTGGCATGGCAGCAATAGACTTCCGTAGACAGACACTAGAATGCAGCCCATTTACCATTCATGGATACCAAAAATGCAGCTCTGTTCAACAAGTGCTATTACAAATTCCAATTCCAAATAAAAAATGTAAAAGCAAAAAACTAAAAAAATGGGGTAGTCTCACCATGGATGTCATGTTGAAAGGATTATACATCCCTCCCAAACCATTGCACTGGCTATTGTTGGTGCCTACGCCGTTGTTTGTGATGAACAAAGATGCCTCAGTAGGCTGAGAGGTAAAACAAAAATCAAGTTTGATCAAAATTAGCACACAGACATACAAAGTAACACACAAACATTAACATCACATATTCCAGACACACATTTACAATATCTTCCAAATCCTGCAGCACTCAAAGGCAAGAAATTTCCGAATTAAATTGGTTTGCACCATGTTTTTTATCAATGGTGTCTGAACGCACAACCTTATGTCCTGAGTAAATATCAACAGGCAGCAAAACTTTTTCTTAGTAAGCACTCCACCTTAGAAATAAGAGATCAAATCCTGATATCTGAAAAATGAAGCTTAAAACACTTTCTCGCCGTCATATAATCAACACTGGAACTATTAACGTGGATCTGTGTGCTGCAAGTATTTCCTCCTTCTGAAACACTTGTCACTAACTTATAAATTACATTCTTTGTGAGTTTTAGGTGAGTTTTTCTTGATGTACCCAGTACTTGGTACTGGGTGTGAATGCGTTTCATGATCACTTCCCATGTTCCATGCACACTAAGCCACACAGGTATCTCACCTATTGTACATGATTTACTTGTCGCTTTCTATACACGTTTTTCCTTTTAAAAAGGGTTTAAGGGTCTTGGTATACTATGTAAATGCTTTAATGTTTGTCATTGATTGTTACCTTCCATTAAATTTGAATTGTTATTTCCTCTTTTGTTCCTCTTCATGAACACATTAATTGAGAATTGTTTGCTGTATATATCTATATACATAATTGTGGTTCCAATACTGTAAGTGTGTGTCTCTATGTTGCATGCTTACATTTTGTCTTATTGCAGATTGGAGGTTCACTTCCAGTGTGGTATCGCTGCTACTCCCATCAGGAAACATCTGCTGGCGCTGGAACAGAGTAAAACCAAAATATCCAATATCAATGAACAAGTAAATAGACTGAATTGATCTTCAACCAGATTGTCTTTGCTAAAACACATAGGTAGTTAAAGTGGACACTAAGTGAGGATATGTGGATATGGCATACATATAGCATTGTTATGCTATTCTTAGACTCACTTTGTGCCCAATCTGCCTAAGCAGAACTTGCAGATTGAAACTGAAGGGACACATATATTCAATTTTCTCCTTGCTAATATTGCCTCTTAGGAGATGCTACTAGCTTTTATCTGTGGATGTGGTGCAGAGCTCTTAGACTTGCCTCTCAGGAGATGCTACTAGCTCTTATTCATAGATGTGGTGCATCGGAGCTCAGTATGGGGCCTCTGGAGGGCAGCTGACAAACACAGCTGTTCCCTCTGTGAGCTTCCTAGTTCAGGGAGCCTGTAGGTTCTACTAGCCAGCAGACGGATGCTAAGCTAAGCTAATGGTCTTGCCCCAGCTTCCCATACCTCCCTATTGATACCCGCCACAGGCATAATGAATACACTGTCAGCAGAAATACTCTGTCAGATTTTTGTGGCAGCTTGGTTCCTATAAAGTTACCAAGAAAAAAGGGGAACTATTTTCTGTTATGTGGAAATTTTTATAACCTGTCAAAACATAAATTACCTTCTACAGAACAAGTTGAGCAAACGTCCTTCCTTAAAATCAATTCCTGATGCTAAAAATTGACTAATTTCTAAAATGAAATTGTGCAGTTGAGATCAGATTATTATAGTTGCTTATGTGATCCACCAGATATAAATTCAATAAAGGCCATGTATGAGATGAGACAAACCCGTGTTTTAACCCTAACCCTAACCCTAACCCTAACCCTAAGTCTAATCAAATGGCAGCTGTTCTCCCTAAACTCAAATATAAAATTTCTACTGATTCATTTATTTTATCTGCAACAAATAAATACAACTTTGTATTGTGCATTATTAGTTATTTTTTGCACTATTCATCACCATAAAAATAAAAGAACGTGTGAGACAAAGAAAAAAGAATATACAGATGTATAATGCATTGTAATTTAATTATGTATTTTTAATACATTGATATGTGGTAACAATGGATAAGACTTAGGCTTCTGTCTGTTCTTACCAGCCTGATTGTTCCAGTCAAGGCGCCATTAAAAACAGCCTTGGCAATTGTCCATTGTCCATCTATATCTCTGTCAGCAGAGATGTCTGCACATTGCATTCTGTAGAGGATACAAACATGCATACACATATAGGAAGACACAAAAACACAAACACAAACACAAAAAGATGAGTAAAGCATATCCAAATCCTGCAGGGATAAACTTTAGGATTTTCTCCTTCACAATATATTTTGTTGAGTCATTCTCAATGAATGAGGAAGATTATCTCTGTGTTATAATACAAAACATTAGGAAGATATGGCACACTGTCTATGACATCCTACACCTGTAATTGTCCTCAATAGACTGGCCAAGTCTGTTATTGGGCCAGAGGCAGTTCAGGCTGGTAAAGCTTGGATGTCTATACATGCTGCAAAAATCATCAGTGACTACTCAAACTGTTGTATGTCATATACAATATATATGTTACGGCATGATACTGTATCATATTTTATGCACAATAAATGATGAAACATGCTCACGGCCTGGGAAAAAGTAGTTACAATGCTCACCGTTTCCTCTTTAGATATGGGTTAGGGTTAGGGTTAGGGTTAGCTGTGGTCATCCTATGTGTTTCCTATTTCTTCAAACTATATCTCCTGTCTCTCTTTCATTTTCACATTTTCATTTTACTTTCCATCAAATAAGCACTCTTACACTAAAACAAAGACATATATTTTTGCACACAGGTTCTCACCTTGATCGATTGCTGTAGTGAACAACCAGGGACCTTCCCTCAATGCTATAAGGCCCTGTTAATGGTAGGTTTGCATCCATGTGTACACCCTGGGATTGGTTGAGGCCATTCAGCATCCCAAACTTCCCACTAATATCCCCCATCTCATACTGATCAGAGGTGCCAGCTCCAGGTGCAGGGGACATTGATACGTTCCAGGCCAGCGGGTTGAAGTGGTCCATAATGTTTGCATTCGAGCAGGGCTCTATGCTGCCAGGTTTGATGGGCAGTATGTGAACATGGTAACCCCCAGCTAAGGCGTTCAGGTTCATCAGGGACATGTTTATATGTGTGGGGCCTTGTGGGATGGACTGTGAGAACCAAACCTGCCCGCTGGACATCCCGGGGCCAAACCAAGTACCTAAGCTCGCCTTTGGGACACGCACCATTGTAACATTGGCACAAGCAATCCTTGATGCTCCTCTTTTTTCTTGATGGATAACCACAGAGCGACCAATAATGCCTGACCCCTGCAACCAGGAAGTGACATCGGTGAAGAAGTTTTTGGCTTCCACTTCGCTGAGTCTGATGCCAAGGTTGATGGTGCTGTGTTTGCTGGAGAGGTCTCCCACCTCGCAGGAGAAGGGACTGGAGGGGGCACAGTAGAGGTCATAGCTGCTGTCTCCTGTGTTAATGTTGAAGGGGTTCCAGTGACCTCCTGTTGTGATGCATCGTCTTTCATCATCATCCCTCTCTGAGCTGATGGGGTAGGAGTGTGTGTGCCAGTTGTGGTTTTGGGTTTTAGTCATTGTGGGATTTCCATATGACAAATCCATGAAGATGGATACATCAGACAGAGGGTTGTCCTTCAGTTGGGTAAACCAGATCTCACCAACCACAATGTTCTGGAATGTGGCTCTGGCAACGATTACTTCACCAGGATAGCCGATGCTGGTACAAACATACCTTGCACCATCTGTTTGGTGAATCACAACTGACCGACCTACAATGCTGTTTTGTCCAAACAAAGGGAGGTTGAAGTCCATGAACACCATGTCCAAATCGTTTTTACCTGCAAGGGACATATGCTTGGCACTGAGGTCACCGATCTCATACCTGTCATGTGTTGATCCAGGCCCTTTGGGGTATGTTGGGTCATTCTTGTTGACACCAAATGGATTCCAGTGACCACCCACATTATCATTTGAGCACAGACCTGAGACAGGCAATCTGACTGAGGGGACAGGGAAATTGTGGATATGGTAAGGACCAACTCTGCTCTGTAAGTTACTCAGGTTCACCCTTAACTCTGTCACATCAAACGGGGAAGCCTGATGGAAGCTGAAGTATCCTTTGATCCCTTTCATATTCACAATCGCGCTCACCTGCTTCCCTGGCACATTATAGATCTGAGCACACTTGAAACTTGACCCTACGGGGAGGAGAAGAAAGGCAGTGTTGATGTTGAAGCTGGTCAGGTCCAAACGAGACTTCTCAGGTTGTAAAGGGGTTCCAACCTTTATGACACCCAGATTGGTCAAAGCTGAGGGATCTAAGCTCCCAAGAAGAATATCACAGCTTGCAGCAGTGCTCATAGAGCCAAAGAGTGTGATATTTGTTTGGGAGGCATTGACCTGACTGATTGTAATAAGGCCTGCAAGAAGCCTTGCGTTGGTGTGGTTTGTGCTCAGACGGACGTAAACATTACCCCCAATGGGTCCAGTGAATCTGGCCTGACGTGTCAAGACCTTTTGATGTCGACTTACAACTGTGCATACTTTGGTGCCATTACAGGTCTGCAAAGTCAGAGAGAAGTCATCTAGGTTTGATCTTTGTTCAAACAGAAGTGACACATTGATGGTGGAGTTTGAGATGGAATCAGCCGCAAAGATAAAAACGCTAGAGCCAATGTTTCCTTCAGAACAGGGCTGAGCAAAGTGGCCATACATGACAGGAAATTCACTGAGGGAAAAGTTAAGTGCACCACAGGATCCAGCGCCAGATATGTTGACAGTGGCCATCTGGGAGGTGGAGTCAAATTGCACTTGCCCCGTGACTCCTCCCATGTTTATAGGTGCCAGAAATTGAACGCAGGAGATGGAATCTGAAAAGGACGACAAGGAGGAGGTGATGGTAGTACTCTGAGTTTCTTTTTTTCTTTTTTTTTTGAACAAACTATCCCAAAGAAGAGAGGCTGATAATGGATGATCCTGTTAACCCTGACTTATGTTCAGTGACGTTTTTTAATGTTCAATTGCCAATCTGTTGTTCAAATAATGTTCCTTTAATCCGTGCAACAGTTTGTTAATGTTGGGGGGAAATTCTCATCATGGATAAAGAAAGCCATAATTAATGGTTTGAGATATATCATGAGTACTGGTTTCCAGCTCAAAACTGAATCCATAACAGATGCATCCAATAACACCACCATGACCTCCACACCCTTATTTGTCTCCACAATACACATGACACGACACATTTTCGTGCATTGGAATTGGATGTTCATAATTTGCTGCAGTATCATCCAATATGAACTTCATTTCTTTAGAGAAGTTTCTGTTCTGACAAAAACACCCACCATAGAGTACTTAAGGAAGTCTTTTTCGTTTCCTATTAAATAGTATGGCATAACTTTGATGTCCGTGTGTTGATATGACTTCCCTTTATTGAGCTCTTCTTGTGGGTTCCCTTGTTAAGTTGTGGCTTTTTCTGCTGCAATGATCTTTGGAAGTTTTATGTTAAAAACAACTACATCTTAAATTCAAATTCTATGCAGTATGTGCATTCTTGTAAGCCAGTGAGGATCAACTGTCACAATGAAGTGAACAGCAGTTCCTTAATCACACTGGAGCAAGAAATATCAATTTATACAGTAATGCCCATACAGGTATCAGGGTGTCCACTTACTTTAAAACTTTTTGCCAACATGTGTACTACCTCATAACCTAATACTCATTCAGTTGGTGATATTCATACCAAGCTTTAACTCAAAGGTGTAAACTAACTTTTAGGCTACTGCCAAATGTGACTGTCATCATGTTTACAAACTACAATAGCAGGAAATGTGACCTTGATACTTTTGAAAGAGTTCAAATACTGAACAAAGTTGCGGTTTGAGTTGACTTTTTGAACATGCCAAATACACATCAACATAAAAATTTGAAAAGGTGTGAAATGAGTATAAACCTTGAAGTGGGATTAACGAAAGTACAAAGGTTAGAGACTGGTTGTTTCTAGATGAAAGTGGGAGTGAGTATGAATAGTAGTTGAAAGGGTTAAACGGTGGTTTAAGAGTAATAACATTCATTTGAATGTGAAAAAAGTAATACATCGTAAAAAGTACAAATGATACAAAAATGTTGACGTTGGAAAAGCCCCTCAATAATGTGTCCGAAAGAAGAAGCAAAACAATCATAATAAAGATATAATTAGTTTGAGAGTTCATTGCTGAAGCTTGTTTCAAAATGTATTTTTCAGTTTATTTGTTTGGCGCTACTGGTTTATTAATACACAGTTGTGGCAGCACACTAATGAATGAGGAAGTTGAGACAAGTAAAGGTAAATTAAAAAATCCTTTTCGAGAATTATATCACTCTCAGAATTGTGCATGATGCTAGTGTGCTGGTCTACTGACCCTGCTGACCTCTTGAGACAGCTGACACAGTTCAGCCTGCAGCCCCCCCCCCCCCCCCCCCCCCCCCCATTTAATGACTTAAATGTGTACATTCCAGACACACAACTGCTATATCACAGAAACATTACACTTAGTTACTTGACTAAATTACACACAACATTGTTTCAAACAACCTATAACTTTGAACAATTTTTGTTAGTCAAACAGCAGTTTTGTAAGTGGCATGATATTCACCATCATGTGGAAATATTTTCTAAATTTGTTTGTCACCCCATTCAAGTTCCGATAGATATAATGTTCTAAATGTTAAATATAGTAGACACTTTCATTTCTGTAATTCAGTGATTCAGTCCATATGGCATTTGAAGTGAGAGTTAGAAGATGAAATGTTACTTTCACAATGTGATCACAGATGTGGTATTCAATCAACTTCATCAGTTGTATCAATTATATTAAAATAAATAAAAAGGACAAATAGGAATTATTCTTACTATTGACTGGCCATTGTATGAATTAGATGAAGGACTGGTGAGGCAGATCTTTGGAGAAAACATTGTTTCAGTCTAGTCAGAAGGTTGTTACATGGAACAGTCCCCAATGCTGAGAGAAGGAGCCTAAGAAGTTGCCTTGGACTACGACCAATATTTAATAAAGCAGGTTAGTTTCAGGGCATAACTTGTCAGACTTGACAGACCTAAATTCTGCATCAAAGTCTTTTCTGTGAATGTCTGGTGAAATTTCTCATGACTAGTGCAAGATACAACTAAGGATTCTTTGAATCCTATTGAATTCTGGGGAATATAAAAGATCAATAAAAAACAGACTTTTTGAAAGGTTACACTGTGTAGGCCTCGGTTGGTTGTATTGTTAGTTTCTTTTATTTTCAGCAAATTAACATGTCTGGGGTTCATTTAGAGTGCTTATCAATATCAGATGTTTCTAATTTTATCATTTACATTGTTTGAAGTCTTTGCACAACATAGTGGGATTCCAAGGGGAGGATGCAACCTAATAACACTTTATCAGTAAAACTGAGCTGCTGCTAAAACTACTGCACAACTGGTCTCAGAAGTAAAACATTTTTAAGAAAGATTAACACAGAAATAATTAGCCATGGGTCAATGAGCAAGAGAGTCAGCAGGTTATACTACCAACCAAGGAAAAGAGATTTTTTTCATATAGAAACAGAACATCACCCAAAGTAGAGAAACTAATCAATGACATTACAAGCTGTTTGAAAGAAATTCTCTGCTTACATGACACATGGTTTAAAACAACTAGCATAAACATTAGACTTCTGAACATGTCTGTTATCTTTGAGGTCGACTTAATTCAAAAGTTAATATAATAAAAAATACTCACCAAGTAACAAAAACAGCAGGGTTGCTGTTAGAAGGTTCATAGTGGGAGATGTGTGCAAGACAGACAGCGAAGAGAAAAAGGGAATTTAGGAAAAAGGGAAATTATAACAAAACTGAAGTCATGCAAACCCACACTGAAAGTGTAGATGAAAAAAAGAAGAAAAATCCCCCAGCTCAGTTACAGTATGAGAAGTTTAGTGATTGCAGAACGTGTCATGTATGACTGGTTTGCACAAGTCTGCAGCCTCCCTTGTAGTTCTCTTGTTCAGCTGCAGTCTGTCTGTGTCAGCCTGTGATTGGCCAGCTTGGCATCAGTGTCTCATTTATGGAGGTTGGGGAGGGAGAATGAATATTTTGCCGCTATTATAGGTAGAGGTGGCTCGTCCCTGCTGTGGCTATTCTCAGCTTGAGGCTAAATGTAAACTGAAAGTGGAGTAATTGTCACACATAGGTCACAAGAACACAGTGGTGGCAATAAACAGCAACCATGTAGTCAAAGGCATAAAAACCAAAACATATTTATAAAAAAACAGTCCTCTATTTTAAAAAGTGGAAGTTTGGGACCAATGCCAAATATAGAGCCAGATTAAGTGCAGTAATCAATATAAAGTGCAGGTGTGCAAATGTATGTATTACATTGAAAGGTTCAGTCTTCCATCCTGTGTTCCATGTAGATGAAAAAAACAAAGCAGCCTTTTAAAATTTAGATCATAAATAATATACAGGGGTGTGCTTTACAGGAATAATTACATACAAGGTGCCAGAATCCAGCTTCTTCTCACAATTTAATGTTTTTTCAGCTATTTGCAGTGGCTCTTTTAAATTGCTTGTGGTGCCTTTTCGACCCTATTTCTGCATCTTCCTCTTTCTTCTCATATAATATTCCTCAGCTGTCCTTGTGACAGGGTTGAGGAAAAAATTAGGGTGAGAAAATAGTAACTTGTTCTAAGAATAGCAGCCCGATGGCCCATCATTGTGTGCTGTTTGGGGTAGGCCATGCAGTTATTTACACATTTTAGAGGGCCTGTTAAGTGGGTCAGGTCCTTCATCTGGCTTGTTTAGATCACTGATTGCAGAGCTGCAATTGTGAAGTGAACGTGTCTGTGTCCCTGTGCGTCCACAAGGGTTTGCCGTTTGCACATGCACACACACACACACACACACACACACACACACACACACACACACACACACACACACACACAAATGCCAAAAATACACACTGACAAACAAGGACTGAGGGAAATAGAAAGAGCAGAGACATTACAGTACTAGTTTTCTAGATGAAGTGATCCCCACCACAATGTTACAAAGGATTAATGTTTGAGTGTTTTGGCATCTGGTGTCTCCAAAAGTATGGAAAACTAATGTCAGTTTTATGAAGTGACTTTGAGAATATAATTAAGCACCAGAAGTACCAGAATGAAGAAAACATATAAAGATGTTCCACACCCTTTTGTTGACACCAATAATTATATCTCTGATCATTTAGAATCTTACAGGGAAGAAAAACAACAGGAAAAACCCCACCTGTCTCGTGAGAGGACATGATTGACTCTCAGATCACAGTCTGTATCAGATCAGATAAGGTTTATGGAATTTAACAAGTCAATTCACACAGTTATTGTTTTGGTTCAGTTTAGTTGCTTTTATTGTTCCCCTAAGGGAAAAGAAAAAAAATGTTTAGGACTTGTTTATATGTGGGCAGTGTTTAAAACAAACACATAAAAACAAACATTTAACATTAAAAATTGGAAACATTAAAACATACAATTAAAAAAAAAGAAGAACCCAATTATACAGATGTTTTTTTTTTTTTTTAAGTTAGCTGAGCTTCTCAATCCCACTCAGTGCAGGCTTGTGCTACTGATAGGCCACACTCACAAAGTAAAACAGTTTAAATAATAGTGGTAGCCTTCAGTTATTTTCATAATTAAGTTCCCAGTGATATAGAGGTATCCAGTAAAGTGAAGCGGAGAGCAAAGAGGAGAGTGTCTGCACTCAAGCAAAGCAGGAAGTTAAATAATAAAGATTCTCACAGTACATGAAAGATGAGATGTGATACAAACTGCATGCAAGTATCTATTGTTCAAAAACAGAACTTCTGTAAATCTGGTGAGGGAAAATCATGCACTTGAACAAACACACATGTGCTCTATGTGTGGATAGTCTCCATACATCCTGCACTCGGGACCAGCAGTCTGTCCTTTCCTCAGAGTCACGAGGAGGAAGAGCTGTAAACCCCTCCAATTATTTCAGGCCTTATTGACTTAATTCAGGTTGTCATAAGACCTTCCTTGTAGTCAGTGCTAAATCCTATTTCCACAAACCTCTGTCAAATGAAATAAAATGTATGTGATACAGACAAAACAGAAAGAGAAACATCTTTGTTCTTGCAAAGGCTATTTGAAGTCAGTAGTTTATTAAGTTTTTCTTGGCATGTAGACAATTGCTTGGAATGCCAGTTGGGTGTCACCTAAAAGTCTCAGAGAGCAAATTCTATCAAGCATAGTCATTGATTGAGTTCTGGTTTATTGAACCTGATGCATTTCCCATGGATGTGTCATGCTAATTTTGCTAATACTGAGCAAATGATGATCATCGGGCCAGCTGCTGAAACTCCTACATCCTTCCAAAGTTTCTGACTCTGAAGGAAAGTAACTACAGAAAATAGCCAACTGTAGGACTGTCTGTGGTTAGCTTGGCATCTTTTCTTGCTAGAGAAGTAATTTAGTAGACGTCTTGTCTTTTGTTTGTTTTGCTTTGCTTTTCCCAAATATGAATCAGCAACAATGATTCTGTAAAACTAACAATCACAAATGCCAACAAAAAATATTTATTTTCATTATATTATCTTTGCAATTTTTTAGTAAAAAAAGTTTGCTCGTTGTGTCTCAACAGGCAGTGCTTTCATGTTCATCTGCAATTGAAGTAAAGTAACAAAAGGAGGGAATTTTCACTAATGACTAATTTGGGCACTCAAAGCTTCATTAGCTTTTAAACGCACATCACCATCATTTACATTGAAAGTGCATTATGAAGGGATCTTCTAATGGTCAAATTGTAGAGGGGGAATGATAACAAGCAAGCAAGAGAAACGTGTAAATATGTATTTGTTGTTGTTTTAGGACTAATTGTTAACCTGTCCATTAATGTGTTCCAGTAGTCCAGTGTTTCCAGTGGTGCAACATGGGACATATGAGAACCATATGTGGACTTTTTTTTTTTAGCTGAAATGATAAAGGTTTTTTTTTGTTGTGTTTGTTTTTTTACTAGTATAGTCTTATGATGTAAAAGCTGTCTCCAAAATTGTTCATAATAGACAATAATGCACATCATATACATACTAGATTATATAAAATATTTAATGCCGGAGTTCTCATGATATGCCATGGGCCTGTACACATTCCTCTGCAGTGCTATGCTCAACAGACCAAAACACAAAAACACAGCTTATTTGATCTTTGCAGGAATGGAATTTGCTCTGCAGTGTTGAAGCATACACCTGTACGTTTGTAGTGATGACAGATGATAGATGTGGATGTTTTTACAGGATACACTATATCGGCCTAGTGTTATTAGAGACATTGTTTCAGCTTTTGTATTTTAGTTTTTAATCAAACTTCTTTCTGTTAGAGCTTATGCACACATCTTTACACAAATCCATTTAAGACAAATAAACATTTTTTAACCACACAACATAGAAAATAAGTCTCATAGATGTATCACTAAGATTTATTTAAACACTTTTCCTAAATCTGTGTCCACGTTATTAATTTTTATGAAATCTCATCCTGCACCACCACCTTCATGGCCACTAGATGGAGGCAACACAGCATATTTATATGAGTTGTAGTTTATAACCATAAAGGCTGGTGATTCAGTCTTTGCACAAAAATACATTTTTACTCTTAATATGACAAAATATGAGTTAAGCCACAAATGCATAAGCAACATTAACAGTATAGATAGCAGAAGGAAGATGACCTCAATACTAAACAGTAAGTAGAGTTGTAAAATGTTTGGATATGTGACAATCGTTCATAAAAGCTCTGTATTGGATGTATTAACATCCAGTAAATTGTCAATAATATGATGTAAGCTAACCCTAACCTATTTAATACACTTTTCTCTGCATGCAGCCTACATAGCATTAGGTTTAAAGCCTGCATTGTGAGACATGTTCTTGTCCTAGTCTGGTGAACCACAGCTGAGGATCATATATATTCTTCCTGTCTGAATTGGGGACAAACATAAATAATGGACATCAACATAAGCCCGCGTGAATCACGTGTGCGCCGTCCCAAGCAAGGGATTTGCAAAAAAGCGGACGCCGACTGCTATGAATGAGACTCCACTTCCTGCCAAATTGTGAGCTAGTGTTTCCGCTGCAGCCGGCAAAGAAGATCTACAAAACATGTGGACTGTCTGCCGGCAGCGAGTTAAGCCCATCATATTGGTTGGACATCAGTGAAAGTGCTGGCAGATAGCGTCGTCCTTTAACGGTACCATTGAATTCAAACGTGAGTGAGGGTCTGAGTAGGTCTGGGTTCGTCTGAATGTTCCTACAGGTCCACTGTCAGCTCCTATGACCTCTTCTCTGCAGGTAAGCGGGTGATTTTATACATATTTGTGGGTCGTAGACAGAACACAACCACTTTCCGTGTTTAAAGTCTACGTCATCGCCTGTAGTCGTTGTTTACTGTCGTTTGAATGGATGTAAAAGTGAAACATATGCTGCCACTGTCACCCTTACTGGTATATTATGGATGGTATATATTATACAATTGTAACGTTCTTTCACATGAGTAACGTTACGGGGTGAGTTATTGATATTGTGCTGTTTCTTGTTTGTAGAAGCAGTACAATTAGTCACTAATAGCTCTTTAGTCCTAGACAGTGTCTGCCAACCAGACAGGCGCAGTATTGGACCACAAAAACAGACATGCATATACAGATACATTATTTAACTTTAATGACCGTCATATTTTTGATATGTTGAAGGGAAAACAATACTCTCAAATACTTTGCAGTGCTGGACTTGTTGAAAGAGGTCATAGGGCAATACAATACAATACAATATGTACAATACAACAGTTCCTGCAGAGGATAAGAGATTCACAGATACAAGTTATATACTAAAGGAGAAGGTGCAGTACTTGAGTTTACTTTTTTGTTTTGCTATCTGTAATAATCAGCTGACATTTCTAACTTGTCAAACAGCCAGAAGCCCCAAAATGCTAAATGGATGGGTTCCGAGATTGAGATATTACAAATCCTCCACATATGAGCTTTAACAAAAGCCTGTCGATCAGCTATTAGAACAAACAATGATCCTATGGAGAAAAAAAGCCTGTAGGTCGTTGTAAAGTTCACATGAAGTTTTTTAAGTTATATTTAGGGTCAACCGAGTCTTTAAACTGGTTAATTTACAATGTCTGATCAGCATTTAGTTATTTCTTACATGAGCAAAAGTATTCATAAGTCATTTAAATTACGGATATTGCAGAGTTACTGGAATCTATTCATAAATACTCTGCTAAATGCTAAATTGATGGAGTACTCCTTTAGGTCAAAGTGGTAAGCTAAGCTGTAGATGCAGAGGTATTTAAATGCAACTATTCTAAAATAAACAAAAAAAAAAAAAAAAAAAACATTTACAGGCGGATTGCTAACAACTGGCTTTCCCTGTGCATGCATGTATCTCTCATGTCCTCTCTGTTTCCCGCTTTTTGCCTGGTTTGTTTAGTTTTTTCTTCCCTGACTCATTTTGTCTTATTGGTTCTTGCCATGCCTCTGAGTTCTGCACATCAAAAGTCTAGCAGACATCTTTCCCTCTCTCAAATCGCATGTTACCCACGAGTACCTCCCCAACCACCTCTGGCTCTCGGATATTTCTCAACCTTTAATGACTCTCTGAGGATATCCATTGCCGCACCAAAGCCCGGCAGGCTGAACTTAAAAAGAGCCCAGATAAATATGTTTATTTTATCCAAAGGCCTCTACTCTGACATAATAGATTTTTCATTGCTGTTTCCTCCTTTTTTCTCTTATCTTTTTCTCCAGTAGAAACTGTGAATGTTCACCATATGGATCTGACATCTAAGAAGGAATTCCCCTCATTCTCTGATTTACTTGGTCAGAAGGCGCCCACATTTCAAAATCCCTCTGGGACTTTCTATAAGTGAGATATTTAACCCAAAGCCAATGAGGGAATGGGTAGAAATTGCAAACACAGTCCATATTTATTTTTCCTCCGCCTCCGCACATCCCCTTTGATGAAAACTCTATTTTCTTTCTTGTTTTGCTCTGAGTGTTTCGTAAGGTCCTCATGAATTTTGCAGTTGCTTGGGACTCTAGGGAGGCAAGACGGCAAGTCTTCTGGCTCTGGTCACCAGTCTGAGTGAAGAAGAGGAACATTGCCTATTCTTCATGCTTGAAATGAAAGCTGGTTATAATTGAACAGTTTACCTCTTGGAATTAGCCAGAATCTGAATTTAGTACTCTCCATGGACAGACTGTACTGTCATTGCAAAATAACATTTAGCTAAGCAGAAGGGAATCTTTAATCTCAACACTTCTGCTGCAGTCTCTCTGTCTGAGCTGTTCTCTTTTGTTTATTTTCTCTCCCCTAATGAATAACTTCAAAATAAAAACCCAAGACCCAAGATCTCTGAGCTCAGCTAACACTGAGATCCATGTGGAGATACAGGAAGAACAGTGTCCACCATGCCAGAGGAATGGACTGGCAGCCTTATTGATGAAGTGACAGTAATAACAGATCGGCAGTGACTGGTGGAGTGGGTGCAGTCTGCACAGACTGTTAATGAGGTGTAAGACTTGATTCCTTGGAAACATTTTGGGGAAACATGAACTGAAGAATGAAGAGGAAGATCAAGGGTGAAGATATTCAATAACACTTTTTTTTCAGGTGAAAAGAACTTCCTGAGTGACAGGTGTGTAGAAGAAGATGAGGTAGCTTACTCGCATGCTGCAGCTCCTTCATTTAATTTCTAGTCTTGATACCTACTGAAAAGTAAAATGCTTTTGCAGTTATTTTTTCACTGTGTAGCACCCCCCCGCCCCTCAAAAAAATGGAAATACACATCTGTGTGTTGGTGAGTCATTTAAAATGTACACGGCCCAGTGAATTTGAACCTGTCTAGAGGACAGAGATGACTTCATCATTACCTCACCCTGCTCTGCTAGAGGACTTATCAAAAACATGTGGCTCCACTCTCTCTACATGCTGCAAATTGATTGAGTCTTGGACTCCAATTTTTTTCCTTTGTTAGAGGACGTGTGTGTATGTGTGCAACCAGGCCTCATTGTGTTATCTTGGATTTTCTTGTCTCTCTGGGTTTCGACTTCATCTGTCATTCATTTGGCTTGTTTAAACCTGAAGCTCTGGGTTTGGTCAGACATGGCGGAGTTGGACTCATACACCAGAGTGTTTTAGTTTGTGTGTATGTGTTACGCCCAATGAAACCAGAAGAAACGCATAACGGGAATAACATTTTTATTTACTGTGTTATTATAAACCATACAATACTTTTAAGTAATTCAGCTGTCATTTTACATGAAATTAAAATTTCACTTATCTTGACTGACATGTTGAAATAGTGTTAATTTGGGATGTTTTTACTAGTAGTTACAACATTGAGGGTAGTGAAATCTTTTGCAACTTTATGATGCTACGCCCCAGAGGAGGATGCCATTTGTAACATTTCCGACCATGTCTAAAGTTTACACCGGGCCTGTTTCTAATAGTCACACTTGAAGGTGGAGGAAAAAGCTGGCAGTCATACTGGGGATAATTATGCAACTTTATTCAGGGATCCCTGCAAAACCTTAAAAAAAAAGCACCGATAAATTAACGTCTTTCACAGGGTAAGAAATAGCAATAGAAATATCTTGATAAAACTGCATTGAGCAGCACAGCTGATCCACAGCTTCAGTATTTTATTTTTTCTTCACTGATTCCTCTGACTGAAGGAGTCAGGCGGAGCTGAGCGATCTCTTGTTACATGCTATTGTACATCCACAGTCAGGGTGCTGTTTGATATGATACATGTGTGGGCTGAGTGTTTAGATTCCAGAGTTGTTTGGTTGCCAGAGCCTGTGGTCCCAGCAGGGTGGGTGGTTAGAATAACCTTATTATACACTTGTGGGTGGATGAATTACTGAAAGCATCCGGCCTGGCGTGGAACACGGCTGACTTCTGTCCAGCTTGTCCATATCCATATGAGCATCCATATGCCATAACTTTGGATGTGCATGTATTTACATGTATGTTTATGTGTGCTTATTTATGTATTTTGCACAGGGTTTATAATATTCTTGTGTTTACAGGCCTTTTACTCTGTTTGTGTGTGTGGGGGCAGTCCTGGACAGTGTCAGCTCCGGCCAGCAGTGGGCCTTCCCATGCAGCGAGAAGACGTTTGCATAGATATTAGAGTGGAGTAACCATGGCAACGGGGTCAGCCTCCGACCATGGGAGAAGGAGATGTGCCAAGTTTTTGGCCAAATGAGCTTTTGATGCAGACAGTGTCTCTTTTGATCCCTGCAGCCGTCACCTTATTAAAGTGTCAAACATTTGAGATCATAAAGTTCGGAGCTGACATGAAAATGCAGACTTCACCAGACTTTCTAGCTTTTAATTATTCTGGAGTGTTGATGAATGATGAGAGTAAATAATTTGTCACTTATCTGACAACAAAACACACATATTTATTATCCACTTAGCGGATCTGTGCTGATCGTCTGTCATGTGGAAATACCATCAGGCTGGTCTTTTAACATCAGATGGTTATGATTATATAACCAGAACAATGTATTAATTCTCTCCTTGCGAGGTTAGATCCATGAAGAATTGACTTTTTATTATCATTCATCCTAATTGTTGATTTTACTGCTGATAACCAATGAAATGTTACCATTGTGAACAGAGCCTCAGCTGCTTGCCAGTCATGAGAGTGTGCAGCCACTGCCAGTGGTGGAAAGGGGGGTTAGGGGGGGACTACCCCCGTTACTGGGCCCCGAGGGTCCGCATTAGTATGGAAATTAGATTAGAAATCTTCCAGGTCACCTAATCTACTCAATTAACTGACTGTCATTTTGCATATTTACTGGCAAAGGGAAAACACTGGCCTGTACAGTGAAGTGCAGTCGTTGGAGTTCATATTCATCAGCCAATGTGAATCCATTCCTCACAGCGAGCTCATGTGAGGTTGATTCTGTTCATTTATAGCTGAGGCTGTGTGTGTGTTTGTGTGTGTGTCTGGCCACATGAGGAGCTTCCATGGATGCCTTCATTACGGGTGTTGATCCCCTTGCTGTTTGGGGGATGCACAGTCACTATTTCTGAGTGTGACGGCTAGCTCAAATTGCTCGTGTGTGCAGCATATCTAAATCAATGATACTGCCTTCTGAGCTGTGTCTCTTTTCTTCTCTTCTCTCTATTGTGCCATGTTTCTCTGCGGTTTTATTACCCAGCTATAAAAGTCCTACTAGGCAACATAACTCTTCCATACATACACACACATAAAAACACATGCAGTTTGAAGCCCTGCACGAACCCTGCAGTGACATTCAGCTCATGCGTTGTGCTTTGTTCATTTCACTGGGTGCACCCTTTTTATTGTCATCATAGCATTAGATGAAGATATATCACTCTGTGATTGAGCTTGCGGGTAATGAGCATGCAGGTTTTCATTGTGCATCACCAAAGGGAAACACTCTGGAGTTTGAAGTCTTATTAACCATGGACACAACATGCTAATGTGAGTACTGAGCTGCTGAAAAACGTTCTGGTGTTACTGAGCAATACAATAAAATGAGAAAGCACTTGTTGCACCAGTTTCCCTCTCAGGTGGTGACTACCTGCTGGCTAATTTTGCATTTTTAAACAGAGTGCCAGTCATGTCAGTATCTACCACTGTATTTAAATGTGGATGGTATTATTGACATTATAATTTGAATGTGGTGTATGTGTGTGGGAGAATTTTGTGGCTGAATCGAAAAAGCAAATTTACCACACATCATGCATTTATATAATTCAATCAGAGGTGAAACAAATATTTGATTAGTTAATTGTTAGAAAAATTGATGTTTAAGTAAGTTTTTTAAATAAATATGCCAGTAAACTGAATTAGTTTTGTGCTGGCAGACAGAACAAGCTGTTTGAATACGTCAACTTTTGGAAACTTGACTTTTCTGACATTTTATTGATCTAGCGAGTTCACAGAATAAATGGTCTCATCTGTGCGTGGTTGTGTGCAGCAGGTAGTCATCATGCTGTGGAGTTACACAGTCACATTGTGGGGAAAAGCAAGTCTCCATAACATAAATCATTACATTTGGAGGTGAAGACTTGGTTTAAGGTTGAAGTGAGGTTAGGGTTAGGCAAGTAGTGTTTATGGTCACAGTACATCTCCATGAAATGAATGTACATCAGTGCACCATACCATTGTAATGAAGTGAAGGAAACGTGTGTGTGTGTGTTTATGAACTCTTGTTAGCCTCATCTGTCCAGGAAACATGCTTTATGCCTCTCTGACCAAACATCTACATTTACCACATCATCTGCCACAGTTTCAGCAGGCACACCCATGCCTCGGTTCCTGTTTGTGCACACACACACACACACACACACACACACACACACACACACACACACACACACACACACACACACAATGCTATTGTCACATCACACACCCAGTGTCAAATCACAGTTGGCAGCAGCGAGTCTGGCTGGTTGGTGAATCCTGGCGCCAGTGTGGGTATGTAGTGTGTGTTGTGCTCCTCTGTTGTCTCCTCTTTAACTGGGTTAATTTGTGTACTAAATGTTGATTCTCATCCTCACTCCGTCTGAACTAAAACGCTGTGTCAGCACTGCTGAGTGTAACCCTAATGTTAGGTTTGGGCAGTTATCTGTCGCCCTTAGTGGTTGCTTCTAATAGATTTGGAGCATTTTTATTTGGTGTGGTGTGATGGGGCGTGACAAATGAGACTTGAAGCCAACTGTCATCTTACAAAACAGTCTTGATGTTTACATGGCACACAATCAAAGTGGTTATTGTTTTGAATTTTGATGCCATCTGAGGTACCACACAGTTGTTACTGTAGCGGTGTCTGCATGTTTGTTTCCCAGAGATCACTTGTTAATCAGTTGTGTGTTACTTGTGTATGTTTTAAGCATGCTGTCAGAGCTGACCATAGAGATAGGGTGTATTTTAAGGTACAGACAGATAAATGGTGTTGTTGGTCGAATTTAATTGCAGGACCACCATGGTGATAATCCACAGTTTGTTTATTTCTGCTCCTCCTGGATTGCAAAGAATCTCCTTGGCGTGCCCTTGTATGTGTTTATTAAGTAACATTTGCTATTATGACCTTGAATGCATGACCAAAAATATTCCTGAGGACACACTGCATCGTAGTATGCACTGTGTACTCTATGTTGGACATAGTTATGTTTTAAGACAAGATTAGGTCTTAGGTTAAAGATCCTCTCCAGCCTTGTTTTAAGACATGAAAATAATGTGTTTCTGATTGGGTTCTATTCCATAAAAAACTCAATCAATTAAGTGATTTGAAATTCTTAAAATAACATCATTTCTCCTCTCTCATTTGAAAATCCAGAATCTATGAACATGCACATTTTTGTGTCAAACTCTGCACATGCATCGTTCTGCACAGTGACGCTCAAACATCCAACTGAAGGAACAAAGAGCAAAACACATTTTTGATTGGAGGCTGACTTCAATATCAATACTATATCACTGCATGAAGTGTGCTTTCACAGCTGATCTGCTTAGAATTAGTGTGTTTTCCTGTTTAGTACAGTACAGTTTTGTATGTCCAGGCCTGGCATTTCTTGATGCGCTACAAGGACAAGTATTCATAAACTTTCACTCTACATGCAGGCTGACAAGTAGCTGCAGGTTTCCTGACAGAGTGTGAGGCTCAAAAACCTGAGGATACCTTTTAAAACCTTTCTGCCAGCTCTACAGATCTTATGAAATGATGTTGAATTCTTATGTGTTTAGTCTCATAACCATTCACCCTGTCTCCTGTACACTGTGCTGTATGTGTAGACAGAGACAACACGTAAAGCAATGAGCGTCCTTCTATCAGGGTCAATATTTCTGCAAGGCAGCTCTATCTACTGTACGTTTTGTCTGTGCTCTGCTGTTGACATTGTTGTTCCTCTCCTCTGCTGGAGGGCCAATGCATGTTATTAGTGACGCATGCTGTATTCTGCTCAGTAGCCCCCTGGGCATCGCAGAGCAGGCTGTGAGTGTGTCTGCAATGTGTGTGTTTGTTTGTGTGAACAGTACACAAATTGATATGTTTTTGTGTTTAGGGTGCTAACATTTTGATGTGCAACCAAATGTGTGCTCCCTTTGAATTCACTGCACTTTTAAAAAACAAACATATTTATTTTATTACAGTAAGAAAATGTGTCTGTGCTTTTGTTTGTCAGCATGCTGACATTGGAGTTTTGTAGGAGTTTTTCTAGGCTGTTATGATTTCCAATCTTAAATGTACAATTCCTCTATGATCTATTGTGAAAAGCATGAAAAACACTACAAAACACATTATTATAAGATTCTAAACCAGACTAATGAAATACTTCAAACAGCATACAAATGTATGTATCTGTGTATGTATTGCAGCTCAGGTACACTGCCAAATCTTCCAATCTGTGTCTGTTTCCACTGTCTGTCATTTATCCTCTCCAGCTCAGTCCTCACATTAGTGTCTTAGTCATTAATAAGCAGTGAACCTGCGGAGGCTGAGCAGAAATAACCAAAGATGATCGTTAGATGTTATGTTAGACAGCAGATTGCATGTCACGCCCAGTGTTCCCTACCGTTACCAATTTCAGTTACTCAAGGAGCAACATTGCATTATATCCTGTGAATTCAGATTGCAACTCAACCCTTCCTTTTAAAAGGAAGGAAGATGCACCCTGAAATAATTAAATATTGCGATACAAACGGTACCTTGCATTACAAATGTCTGCTATGCAGCTTCAATAAATTGTAGGTATCTGAAACATCAGCTGTGTTAAGTAGATTTAGAGGATTTTCATCTCAGTGAAATAAGATGAAAATGGTCAAACCACCACTCAATATCTGTTTTACTAAATTAATTGTCTCAACATTACTTGGGAGAACGTTCTGCAACAGCACAATAAATGCACTACTCTGTTTCTATCATGTATTTATTAGAACAAACATATGTTCTGAAGGCATAATAGTCTTCATTTCAGTTTATTGTTGTTATAAAGTGATATTCAGTCATGCTGGTAGAATAAAGTTGGTGTGGCTAGACAGAAGGTTTACTTGATGGCCATGGATTGATATGTGAAAAACAACTTTTCCACGGAAAATCTCTAAACAGTAACATTAAATAAAAATGGAAAATACTCATGTCTATTGTAAATAAATGAAAAAACAAAACATAAAATAACATAAAATACAATTTCTGTTTCCCTTCCTTTATGGAGGATGACCCCCTCCCCTCCTCTCTCTCTCTCTCACACACACACACACACACACACACACACACACACACACACACACACACACACACACACACACACACACACACACACACACACACACACACACACACACACACACACACACACACACACACACAACTTCCATTGAGGATGTATCTGGACGTATTCAGGGAGAGATACCCTGTCAGATGTGTGATGTCATCTCCAATCTCTCAGATTCTTGTTGCAGGATGGGAAGTATAGGAAGGCTGTGTTTCCTTTTATCTCAGCAAAGGAAATCACTGGATAGGACCCATCTTTGTTCTGTCCTCACAGTACGGTCACTGATATGCTTCGGGTGGGAAGTGAGACAAACATGTAGTACAGCCATGTGATATCCCCACATGCTGTGTTTCTGCACTCTTTGTGGGTTGATGACACGATACAATGTTTAGAGCAATTGTTGTGGATAACTTGGATGAGTCATGTCATCTATCTTGTTGTCAAAAAGAGTACAGTGTTGTCCTAAAGATGATGTCATCAGTTTAGGCCTCACTCTGTTTTGCACAGGAAAAATATGAATCATGGCCTCAGGTACCTGACAATAGGGGGAAAAGATGACATTCAAATCCTTTAGCATGGACTGAGTAAAAGCATCTTTTTATTTGAAGTTGGGTTAATGACTGATAACACTTTATGGTCTATAAATTACATAGGATTATCATTTGGGGTGTTGTATGCAAGCAGGCTTAAAAATGAAATCAGATTGTTGATAGAAGTCTACGAGAAAATGACCCTGTTTTTCACTTGATTTATTACATCAGCACACTTTCCCAATGAGTTTATGGTTTAGAGCAGGCATATTAAAATCATTCCACAAAGGGCCATGTGGCTGCAGGTTTTCATTCCAACCTAGCAGGAGCACACCAGGCTTGACTCATTTAATCAGCTGAACTCTCTCTTCAGACAGTTGATTGGTCGAAATCAGGTGTGCTCTTGATTGGTTGGAACAAAAACCTGTAGCCGCACAGCCCTTTATGGAATGAGTTTGACATGCCTGGTTTAGAGTAAAATAGATGATATAGCTAGGTATGCTTTATGGCATGGCACTGTTACCAATGTAACAGCGACAGTGTTGGTTAGGTAATGTAAACATGGTGTAACCCCAGATTACAGAGTATAGGTGTGGCCATAGTGTTTTCAGTTCTTGAAAGTTGATCGTAGCATGTTTGTGGCCTAAAAAATTCTTGTTCAGCGTTTGGTTGTACTAAAAGACCTTCTAAGGCAGTGGTGTCCAACCCTGCTCCTGGAGAGCTACTGCCCTGCAGGTTTTAGGTTTCTCCCCACTCTAACACACCTGATTCTAATAATTAACTTGTTATCAAGCCCTTTGACAAGCTTCAGCTGCTTGATAATGAGTTAATAATTAGAATCAGGTGTGATTATCTAGGCAGTATTTAGGCGGCAGTATCTATTATTTTTTTAAATTCTTTCGTAGAGTATGAACATATTGCCACCTGTCTTAAACGTGCTTGTGTCGGTGCTCCTATCATGCAAAGTCTGATCGATATCTTCATTTGCAAGGATAAAATGAACCAGAACTGCAGTGGAAGCCTGAGCTGAGCTTTCACAACCAGCTGCAGAGGGAAATCACATCTACATCCGAACTTAACACGCCCATTTCAAATAGCTAGGGACACAGAGAGTGTGTGTGTGTGTGTGTGTGTGTGTGTATGGTTGTGATTTTTCTGGCTTAAATATGATTAGAGATGATGTCAAGGTTAAGTAGAAGAAGAAACATAAGGTCAACAAAATCTAACTTTTGGACCCATTCAGCTGCTTTTTCTCCTCTTAAAAAGAATACATCACAAGGTTTTTTTCCCAAGACATCTGAGATTAGTGACTTTATATTACTGAAAAATATTTTTTACAACAAGCAGTAGTTGTAACAGTTACAATACTATACTTGCACCTAAGTAGTGGACATTTTTGTTTTCTTTCTAATTGTTTTTGTCAGCATTGTGGATCACCAAGCACTGATCCAGTTGAAGTGTCTTTGAGCAAGACACTGAATCTGTATCAGCTCCAGAGGCGTCGCTGTATAAGTGAGCCTCAACCCCCGACCTCCCTGAAGAGGAGTGTTTGCCTGCTGGGATTAATAGTGTATCACATTTTCCAAGTTGTTATTGTTAATAAAACAAATGAAAACAAAACTGAGTGTTTAATGGGGCTGTTTCCAGGCTAGTTGTGTCATGTACTTCTCTTGAACTCATCCTTCAGTGAGGATCTCTTCCTGTTAATACAGCAGTCTGCATGATCTGTTCAGAAAGGCTTTGTAGAGTGTGGCTGATTGCCAGGCCTGAACACAGATAGACCTGAGAAAAAGAACAGCAGGGGACTGTGTCGTCTCACAAGAGCAGCAGACAACATCTTACACAGTATCTGCATAGAAAACGGTTTTCAGTTGTCTGTCCCAGGTGCGTTTCATGGAACAGATACGCAACTATTTTAATCAATACAGCTGTCCACACAGGCTGCAGATCTGCTCATGTTTCATGTAAGTTTAATGTGTTTAACTTTGACCGGAAGTATATTTTATACTCAAATCAGTGGTTGAGAGTCCTGGCAAAATGCAGATGACTGTGTAGACAGTGCTAGCCCTAAGTGTTGAATGCTCTTGTATTATGAATGTAAAAACGTAGAAATTATATAATCAGTAGAAATAGCAATGAGTTTTCTTCATCTACGAAATCTACGCATTCCAGGGTACATGTTCAGCTGCATATTGTATGTAACAGATGCTGTTGTCCAGACCCACTGCCACTAATTAATAGTTTAGGTGCAACATTATCTGTTGCAGTGGTTAGACTGTTACAGTATTGTTGTTGTTTTTTTAACCACAAATCTACATGACTTCAGTGTTTCTCTGCAGTTTGTTAGCTGTTTGTTTTTCCCTTAACAAGTTTTTCTTTGGATAATCACCTAAATTGGATTATCTTGTTGTTGGTTTTGGATGAAGAGGTTCCTGCTGGGCTGGGTCTCTGTGGGTCTGGGTTTGTGAGTACATAGGAGTGTCTGTACTTAATCGCATTGTGGAGACTCTCTGGTAACAGAGTCACACACATCTGGGGACAAAAAGGCAGGTGTCCACAAAGAAAACGATTACATTTGGGGTCAACACTTGATTTTTGGTTAAAGTTAGTGATATGGGGTATTGTGTGTAGACTCAAGATTATAATTGGTCTTCAGGGGATTCATGTAAGTCAGTGAAAATACTCTGAAGTAAAACAAGTGTATGTGTTTGTGCATATCTACAAGAACTTGACATCCTAATATTATCCACCTACTACCAACAAAGTTAAATCTGGCTTAGAGGTCTTGGATCATCTTCAAATTGATCAGCTGAGCTCAGGAAATGTATTGTTTCTAATGGTGATTTTAGTCAATAAAGGTTTCTACATCTGCGTTACTTTTGGTTTGTGAATGTAAATATTCTACTTAAACTTTAGTTTCCATCATGACAAATTCTTATAGGGTGTGTATGAGTGCACCCAGATGTTATACACAGGAAAATGTTATACACTGACATTGTGTGTGTTTATGGGTGGGGTTCCCCTTGTAAAATGGGCAGTATGAATGGAACACTAATATTTGCGTTGGGGATTAAAGATGAAAGGACAAGGTTAAGGGGGGTCTCATGTTAGAGATGTCTCAAGGATCAGTACTGGGACCAGTTCAGTTATATTGTAATGGATCTGTATCAATGAAAATGGATGCTGTCTTTCCTGTACTTCAAAGTGGATCCTGTTTTTACTGTACTTTACTGTGTTTGATCCACGTCATCCTGCTAGTGCTGCAGCTATGCTCTCCTTTACAACAACACACAACACACTCCGGTAAAAATTGGAGTGTGTAAATGTGAAAAATTATTTGGGCACACCTCTTGCTTTTACTTCGAGGCAAATACACAAATTCACCAAACTGTGACACTAATAAATCTCTCTTCTCTCTTATTAAGAGCAGCGTACTAAGCATTCAGGTAGCATCTTCTCACTAAATACCAATTCTGTGAGTAACTTTATGGCAGGCCTAAAGTGAACTTGTTTGTCGTTGGGTGTGTCTGCGCTCTACAAGTCGTGTCTGTGTTTGTCCAAAGATTATTTATTTATTTATATCTTCATTTATTTTTTGTGTGTGAGGGAAAAGGGTCCACTTTGAAATACCACTGTACAATCTTGAGGGCACTGAGTGTCTCTGTAGTTCCCACAACACCAACAGAGTGAGATAGCTGATCATGTCATGTCAGTTTCAGGTGTCTCATTCTCCAAGTTAAACTTTAATTTCTATCATATTAATACTTTAAGCTTGTTGACTTAAAAGTTTTGAACTATAACTTCCAGTGTTTTTGTTTCATCCAGCTTGTGAAGGACCAATTACTGCCTCAAGTGTCACAATTTAAACACTAAAATACAGTTGTGTTTGTTGCATGGTTATATCATTCAACTGGATTATGTGTGTGTGCTGCTGTTAGTGTGCCCCACCCTGTATACTGTATGTGTGCAAGAACTCCAATTTGATATGTGCATTTCAATTGTTAAGGCATCTCCATGTTTGCACATTCATACTGTGTGCTGGTGTGCAGAGTTCCAGACTTGAGCAGCTGTGTTTATCCTCCCTTATTATTGGGGACCTGCTTGTCTCCTTACTGCCTCTCTCTCCAGTGAAATTACTGCAAGACAAGATCTCACAAATTCATCACCGCACACCTGGTGCTTCCATCAGCTCTACAGTCAATTTGCAGATTTAACAAGGCACTCATTGGCAATATATAATAACTTGGTTGCCGCAACCATACAGTTAGGATTGGGTGGATAATGGATTTGGAAGGCTCTCCAACCCTGCGGTCAGGTTACAATGTTGTTAATGTCTTTGTTCACCTTTTAAGCAATTAACACAACTTCAGTCTATTCACATCTTTTACTGGCAGCTTTACAACAAACTCCTAACCTTTTCCTCTGCTTGCACTCATTGTCACTTTTCTGCCACTCACGCTCAATCAACCACTCACTAGATACACACACACATTACACACTGCCCTATTCCTTAAAGGAGCTACACTAACAAGAGTTTCCCCAATGACACCGAGGTTAACTCACAAAGACGCCCCCAAATGGTATTGATTTCCGAATTAATGGATATTTGATGTTATTTTGGCATTAAAAACAGATTATTTTAGCCTGGCCAGGCCTGTAAAATTATAGCAGAAACACTGAACTGACTCATTTATTCAGGCTGTTAAGTTATCTAATTTAACATGTATGTATAATGGTAGCATATTGGTGGAAGTGTGACACAAACACCATGCATGCACACACACACACACACACACACACACACACACACACACACACACACACACACACACACACACACACACACACACACACACACACACACACACAGACACACGCATCTATAAAGCAGAGTCAACAGCAGTCAGATTAGGGGGCTTTTATAGTGGACAGCAGCACAGACTGTCACAGGAACTGAAAAAGTGCTGCTACCAGTTGGACTTGTAGCTCTTCAGCCAGGCAGGCACAGACAGCAAAAGGTTTTTGTTGCAGATTTTTATTTTTCTGCTTACTTATGAAGCACCTTGTAACTTGATTTGATATCTGCTATGGAAATAAAGTTTACTTAATGACTTATTCTTACAAAGTCCTTTCAAAGTCTCAACTAAAAGACAGATATTGAAGAGTCAACACTAAACATTTTAAATGCAGTATATTTACTCAACTTTCACGTGTCACTAGCTGGCATTTTTCAATTTTGTTCAGTCTTGCCCCAACACACTGTAACTGTGTCAAAATGTGCATGCTGTCACCTGTATGAAGCAATGATCTTGATGGTGAATATCATAGTAGGATGCTACTAGGTGCATATTTGATTACTCTGATAAATGGGTTGATTTTCGCACCTGAACAGCATTTTACAGAATGTGAGTCTGACGATGTTTCCTGATGGATGAGCACAACCCTGATAGACTGTCTCAGCTGCCATCTGCTCTGAGGCTGATGTGAAGATAAACCCCTGCTTTTGCTTTGAGCTCACCTAAATGATTTTGTTTCTCAGTTTAGACTTTGACCTCTGCTCTGATGGTTAGACCTCTTGCTTTCTTCTCATCTCAATCACTTGCCCTTATTAAAATTCAAAGTCACATGTTAGACAAATGAGCTCAACGAGAGAATCAGCAGTCAAAGGATCACCTGTTATCCCCCTCATACCTCTGGGTTAACTGAATCTCCAACTGCTATGTCATCAGAAAATGAGAGGGCTGAACAGACTGGACGCTGCAGCTCATGCCGTCTCTCTAAACCCGTCTGACAGAATCAGATTAATGAGATGTTGGGATTGTTGTGTAACTGTGGCTAAACTAACAAGACAGCAAGCAAAGTGGACTCTCTTTTAGTCCCTGAATTGTTTTAAACCCAAGCTTGGAGATGCTCTCTTTGTATCTGAAGTGACCTCACATATCCTTATCAGGTTAAAACAATTATTAGTTAAAAATAACATTTAGAATTTATTTGAATTATGTATAATGAGGCCAAAGTGGGCCGTGCTGAGGCCACCACAGCAGTCAGCAGAAAAAGGTTGTTATGTAACTGTGCTGGTTTTCCTTGTCTCGCAGCATCTCAGCCAAAGAAAAAATTATCATTTTGCCAAGTGCAGTGCCCGGCTTAGTTAATCACTTGTAGCAGGATTCGTTTTGGCTATCACAGTTACTCTGGTACAAGTTGCTGCTGACAGTGAGAACACCCATGTTATCTTCAAATGGTGGTTGACCCCGAGATGTGTGTGGATGTTGGGGGACTTAAATTAGTGTTAGACTTCACAAGTTAATTGAGTACACACATTTGTTTGCTGAAAAGTAACTTTTTTACATGCAGCATGTTCCATTGAAGGCACATAACAGGGCCTCAACTTTTCATTTACCATAAAGGTACAAATTTTTCTGATAGTTTATGGTACAAATGTGCACCAATTCAGCCTGAACTATGAGCCAAGTTAATAAGTCAGTTCAGGTGTTGAGATGGTGCAGGGGAACAAAACTCTTAGCCACCACTGACACCCAGAGGGAGTCTTTTGCAGCAGTGCCTCAGGCTTCAAGAGTTACAGGTAGTTGTGGTGTGTGGGAAGCTGGTGAGGGATCATGTTCTTGATACATCACTATTGACTCCATTTAGTTTGAGTCAACAGTAGGTAATATCGCCTACCTCTGAGTACACTCTCATCAGACCAAGAGTGGGAGGTAGCAGCAAGAAAAACTGACGATGTTCATCAAAGGAACCGTAATTGTAGGATCCCAGGAACACGATTTTACCTATTTGGAAAGCTGGGATGATATTTATCTTTATTTGTATGACAAACTGATAGCCTACTTCGAATGAGCTACTAGCTCACTCAAGACTTCCTGTGACCACTTGAAACTTTCTAGAAAGGTTTTAATGGCTAATAATCATGGACAAATTGTAAGGAAGGGTGATGCACATTGTCATTTTTATATTGCAGCAGGCAAAATCAATGACAAATATGCTGCTGAGACTGACCTAAAATTGAAACTGATGCTGTTGTTGTCCATTTTCAACTTGATTGGGGCGCAATCTCAAATTTATCTGGTTAAAAGAAAATACGTCTTAGCATTCATTTAATGCAAAGAAGCAAGCTAACTAAACCGAGAAGATGTAGTGAACCTCAGCCCTGGAATTTAGCTCTGTATTTCTCTGTCAGACAATTGCCAATGAACTGACTGCTCTGCTGACTGCTTTATGCTTTTTATGCGGCTAGATGGATCTGAATTACGTAAGAATGCAGACCTGCTGTCAACCTGCTATATACTTCTCCCACTTTTCATTGTCATTCCACACCCAAGAACTGAAGGAAAATTCATTTCTCCACCTTCACTAATTTGAAAAACACCCCCACCCGATTCAGCAGCTGGTTTTAATTCCTGTTCATTCAGCCAACCTGGACAGAAGTGTGTTTCCACGAGTGTAGTGACACATGGGGCTTTTCACATTTCAGGTGTCCTACAATATCTCACACAACTCCCAGAAGCCACAGTTACATAATTTTCACTATCCAGCTGTTAGCTGTTCTGCTAAATACAAACAAGCTTCAAGCTTGATCACTTAATCTTTCATACTTGTGCAGCTTGTTCTCAACACATTGTTCCATCATTTTTTCAGACAGATTTGGAATATTTTGATGTGTTATTTTGAGCCAATCCTAAAATTCCAGGTAGCCAATTATCATTATAATGGAATGCAGAAGCAGCACCCTCTGCAATAACACATTTTTTATGCTATCAATAGCTCTCACGTTCTCGTACGCTGAGTCGTGCTCCCTGGTGTTGACACAGTTGGTGTTTGTGCAGATGACAGAGATGGCTATCAAGGGCAGAGCGGGTCCCTCAGGCTGCCTGGTGCTCAGTGTAGCTGCCTTCCCAGTACGGAGGCACAGTGGAAACTACTGACCGCTGTGACCGAGAACACACACGTTGAAGCCTGTAGACTCACGTGAGACTTCACCAGTACAAACACACGCTCACATACTGTACACATGGATAGTAATTGAGCCACATCCAGAGATGATAGAGGTTTCTGTGGTATTGAAATCATGGTGAGAGCATAATGAAAATAAACGCAGTACTTGTGCAACTTGTCCATGTGTCCCAACATAGCCATCGTTCCTGGAAATGATTCATGAGAAAGGAAGAAACACATTTAACATTTCCTTTGTAAGGAAGCTGGCAACTTATGAGTTCTGGTGTATCTCAAAATGAGGAGGTTGGCTTGACACACCTAACAAACTGAAAAGACATTTAGGATTGAAGAGTAATTTTATGTCTGTCACCTGAAGGAAAAGTTTCTGAAAGATTACAGGAGTTGGGTGACACTGAGTATCTCCTTTTTGATTACATTTTTTGTGAGTATGTCAAATATGCAGAATTACAGAGCATTTACAGTTTTTTTTCCAAGGATAATGAAAAGTTTTCAGGCTTCAGGAGACTTTATTGTGGGAGCTGTCCTCCTTTCATTTCAGGTTTTTATTTCAGTCATTCTTGGCTAATTTGTGTTTTATGTCCTTGCATTATAGACTTCAATAACCGCACAATGAGTAAATAATATGTAAGCAAATTAATGTTTTCTGCTTTTAATTGGGACATATATCTTCACCTCAGACACATTGTATGGTTCAGACATTTTCTAGATGCAGAAAGTAATGATGTGTTTGTCTCTGTTTTTGTCCTAGTTCGCGAGACGTTAACTCAAGAGATCTCCTAAGAGGTAAGAATTTCTACATTGAATCCTGCTCAAGCTTTTAAAACACCTGTTGATTCCATCAGCAGTGCAACTCTTTTCATGCGTATTATTTTACACCATCAGAATCACAATTGATGGGAAATAAAAATGAAAAAAGTGTCAAACGTGGTGTTGACTGAAGTGGAAAGTTTTGGTCTGTCTTCCAAACGCCTCCGCCCTTCTCTAAAGTTTCCCCAAGGACACAGAAGGTAAATGGAGAGGAATAGTGAAATACTTTTCGGAGAGTCTTGAATAAATGACAGGGCTTTGTTCAGTGGTAAGCTTACAAACTGCTTCTGGCCAGACATTTTACTGTGCTGGAAGTTATCCTGTAAAGGAAAAACTGACAGGCAATTTATCTATATATATGTTTCTCTCTTGCCTCTTTGCCCACTTGTGGTCAGGAAAACTTAGCAGGATCTTGTTTTTCACAATGATGAGCTTAACAGTCATCAATGCCCTTTTGAGCTTGGTTTACTCATCCAGTCTAGCCAGATAATTCCTTTTTATTCCCAACCTGTATGATGTACCTGATCAGCAGGGCCATTAAGTTACTTTCTGGCACTCGTTTTTTTAGAACTTCTGTTGTCTGTCAGTAGCTTGTGGAAAGAGCAACAATCAGCATCTGAACTGTTTTATTTTCCAATATGGGTTGAAATTTGTTTTGGTGAATTTAATGGAACCCTTACTGGATTTTGACATTGCTTTTTGACAAAACAAACACTGACCAGTCTCTGCATGTGCTTCTTGTTTATACAATGTGCTGCAGATGAATTCCCTATTGAAAGCAGAGCATGTCACTGTGTTGTCACTACACAACACTTCCTAATGATGCGGTGGCTCTTGCAAATGTTCCTCTCTCTAAACACCATCAGATCCAACATTAACACTTCAACATGTATTTGGATGTTATTTATTTTCACTTTTGGTATCTTAAGTTAAACTTCAAAGCAAATGCAAATCATGCATGTAAAGATTCCTCTGCCTAACTTTTGTACTTCTCATATCTAATTCCGACATCTTTGCATCATCTTTGCACTCCCACCCTTGTCCGCTCAGTCTTGCTTTACATAAACTGTACCAACTCTAAAGCAGAAGAACACCTGTTTATTTCTCTGTCAGCCTTTCAGGATTTGATCATTCAATAGCTTCACATGGCTGCACAGGCCACAGCTGCCATGCTTGAGAAATGATGCTTTCCCCATTTTATACTAATTCACTTGAAGCATATGCAGACATACTGAGATAATCTCATTTATTGCAGCAGTGCCTGCTAGCTTGCTCACAGAGACATTAGGCTGCTGCTGCGTATACAATATCTCATGGATTTTTTTTCACTTTCTTATACTCCTTGTGGTTCTTTTTATGTTCTTTTTGTGGTGCATTTAGAGCTTTCTCATCAGCGTGTATTTTATTAGATATATAAAATGTGTACTGAGCAACGCAGGAATTCCTACTGGGACAGGTCATGTCTCTCTGTCCTTCCTGCTTCATTCTTTACCTACCACGCCTCTCAGTACATCAATCTTTCCCAGTCAGATAGTTGGACATCTCTCTTATCCTTCCAGTCGTAGTCTGGCAGCACTCCCAGGTCCAAGGCTTTACGAGGTCAGAGGGGGACAAAACATTACAGCCTTGCTTGCTGACGCGTCATTCAATGTGTCAGATACCTTTCAGAGGACAGTTGCACACTGAGCTAGGTGGCAGTCATCCTCATATCTGGGTACTTCTCCCCTGCATGGGAGCCTCTGAACCCTGGCTAAGTTTCAGTTGTGTTGAAGTCTGACTAGTGTGTATGTCTGATTGCTGGTGTGGTTGCGCATGTTGATAATGTTGAGCTGTATATTTAGATCAGTATGTTGAATATGATATGACTTTACACACATGTCGTCAAAGAGACACAAGCATGTATACATTTCCTCCTACATAATAGAGGTAATTAGCAGAGGCAACCCTGAAATGGGTAAAACAGAGCTATGCTGCCTACAAATGAAGTATCTCTTTCAATCTTATGGAAAATAAACAATTAAAAACAAACCAAACAAAGGTGAAAACTGTTATTGTATCAAGATTTCTGAACGCCTTTAACATTTGTGGAGCTGCAATAATTAGCCCATTGATTGTTATGGGGATGAACCAACAGGAACCGAAATAAATGTTTAAAGCAAAAATGACAAAGGTTTTTATACTGTATGTCTGTATGTATTTGCAGCTAATCTCAAATAGCCACAATGAGGGTGTTTAGGTTTGATAACTGACTCTAATCTTGTTTCAATAATTGTCACATCCACTTTTATGCAAATTGATTCAGTGTTATAACCAATGAGGATTCTCACTGGCGTTGACAGCTTTGTGATTTGGACATGTTTGCCATTTTGATTGCAAACGACAGCTAAGCCATCTGGCTTAGCTCCTAATGCTCCATTTATAAATTACGCCACAATAGAAAGTGGATTAACAGCTGTTGATATAATCCCCTAATGAGTTTCATAGTGTCTTCTGTGATTTACTTTATCCTACACTGATAGCAGAGTTCAGGAGTAATTCATACTACTACTGAACTGAATTAGGTGTCTGACATGTTGACATTTTCTTGTAATAATGAAACTTAGCGGTAGGCAAATGAGAATCAAGTCGATCCTTTTGCTTTTCCTACTTCTGTGCATCTGCAATAATCAGTCATTTTGTTTCAACCGTGGATTAAAAGCTGCCTATAGTGTTTACTGATCTTGTTCCCTCTTATTGCTCTCATCATGTCCGTTTCTTAGCGAAAAAAAGCGCCAATAAATCCACAGTAAGGTGTCTGCACCAAAAAGGCAGATGACGTTATAGACTAGCTATGAAGTGATAAAGTGAAGCTTTTAGCAGCTAAAGAGCCAGATATTTCTATCAGGAGTTGATAGAAACAGGCAAAACAGAGCTAGACGAAGAGGTAATATTGGATTTCAATTGTCAGGTGGAAACACAAACCCAAACGAACACTAATGTCGCACCATGTCTACTCAATATGTTAGGTTCACTAACATGTTAGCAATAACAGTGCAGTAAGATTTTAATATGGCAACATTGTGTTTACAGCTAAACATGGTGGCCTCCATGTAAGATGACCTGCTTCCCTTGTAAATAAAGAGAGTTCAATCTAAGGTAATCAAGACACACTCATTATATTTATGAATACTCCATTTCTGCTGAGTCTGTTCTGCTAGATTCCACTAAATTCTACACACTGCACCTTTAAGTTTTCTCTTTCTTTCCAGTTAGCTAACCATTCCTGTAAGCCAGCCTAATGTGACTAATGTTTATGAGCGAAGTTACAAGTGAAAGAGCAACACACAAGGTGTCCATGTAACTAGGTAATAAAGACAAAGCAAAAAGAGAAGACCAGGCTTTCTAGAGGGTTTTGAGAGTGTGTGCCCAATAAGGACAGCTGAAAAGACAAGTTGAGAGCCAAACTGAAAAACAAAAGAAGAGAATAGAGATCTAAAACCATGTGACTGCTAAGGTCAAAACTTTCCACTGGTCATTTTCTTTCTTCTCATTATGCTTATTCTCTCTCTTTAGGTGCTTGGTTTATTTGTCTTTTCTTCTCTTTTCTTTGCTTCCACTCTTGTTTTTTTCATATTTCTACTTCTACTACATGCCTCTCTCATTTTCTGTGGCTGTTGATCATCTTATCTGCTGCCTCCCTCCTCTCTGTCTCTCTTGTCTTTCATTACATTTTCTTAAGTAAGACAAGCTGTCCTCTACTCAGCAGGGCAGTAAAGAGACGTGAGTGTCTCTCTCTACTCTCATTTCCCAAGTGCCTCAGCATGCAGCCCAGACCTGGCCGTCGCACCCTGATGATGTATTGCACCTGGTTATAATGTCAATTACAGTGATTTTTTTACTGAAGGGATATGAGTTCACTGGCTTGTTGGGATCTGCCTGCTCTTATTTCATGACGCAAAAGTTCATAATAAATCGCCTTTTGCTATTGGCGCTGCCAGTTTGGAAGCACTGATGGCAGCTATAGAATAATGAGAGCATAAAACAGAACATTTGAGAACAGGCTCATTGTAATACAAAGCATGGAATACTTTTATATTGAAAAACACATTATAAATGACAGACACATTGTCATAATAAACCAATTTTGGCTATATATTACCATCACCTCTCAAAGATTGTTCTTACTACTTAATTTCCATTACTCAGATTCACCAGCCCCTCTGGAGTCTGCATCACTACAGTCAGAAAGCAGCTTTTCAAACCTCCAAGCTGCCATTGCCACAGATAACTTCCCTGTGTTTGGTGTGGTTAATCAGCTCTCTGAGATGCTGGTTTGAATTGGCACTAACGCCGACTGCTGTTTCCTCCGGTCATCTGCAAGGCATCACAGCTGTTCTTATCTCTCTGCTGGTCCAAACCAAACATACATAACAGTCTCTGTATAAACACATATATGTAGTGGAGCAAGGTAAATTTATCAGGGATCAGTTATATTGGAAACTAAGGCATGCGCGTACCAATATGGTTTGTGTGATACTTTTTCCGCGCATCGACTGATACTGATATCAATCTGCATTTTTGAAAAAAGATTTATTATAAATCCAGCAACAGTCGAAAGTTTTGACATTTTCTCACTCAAGTGAATAGGAAGGTGTGTCCAAACTTTTACTACTACTGTATTTTGTATAATAAATTCATGTCTATCTTAATCCTTTCAGACAGGCATTGTCTTGGTGTAAACTGTTGTTTAACATACACATAAAGTGTAATTCTGGCCAAACACAAACAATAATATTGGCCTGAATTGATTTAAAAGACAATACAAGCTGGCACTGAAAGTATGCCAACATATCAATTGTGGCTTTCAGTCTGTATTTAAAAATGTTTGGGATGATGACGTCTTTAGCTATAATTTATGGCATAAAATGACACTGACAAAGCTTTTGATGCATACAGAGTTTCACCATACCTTGAAAGGCTGGCATATGTTGAAGATGTTTACACACACACTGAATGCATAGTCTCTGACACAGATGCACACAGTCAGACAAGTTTTTGCCTCACACTCAGTAACTCTTTCAATGACAAGTCAATACATAGTTGCTAAGCTGGCTCTCATTTAGAGACTACTGTGGGAATCTGTTGGACAAAGAAAGTGTTTGAATTGTACAGGCTTTTATTGCAGGGATGGGCAGCTGTTGGTGGGCACATGCAATGATACAGAAACATAAAAAGGCTGCAGGCAGTCTGCCAAAGTGATGGATTTTATAGAGGGTGGAAACAATAAAAGGCGTGCAGTTTGTGGGCTGTGAGGGAGAGTCTTTGGTGTAAATCATAAAAGGCCGGGCACATCTGACATGGATCATGGTGTAATGATGTTCAGCTCAGCCCTCCAGCACAACATAGGCTGAGCTCATTACAAGTACATTCTTTTAATCTTGTCTATTGTGTCACATGTATTCATTTACAGGCACTGAATAAATGTTGACATCTAAATGGATAAAACTAGTGTAACCTTTTTATATTAGGTTTTGTTTTATATAATCTGTATTAGAGCTACAATAATTAGGCAGTTTTAATGATTAGTTGATCAGCAGCGACAAAAGAAATGGCAGTGGCAACTATTTAAAATAATCAGCAGATTAATCAGTAATGAAAATATTAGCAGCTTTAGTTTTGTTCAGTGAGTCAAGAGAACTGTGTGGTTGGACAGAGATGAGTCTGGAAAAGGTGGAGTTTAAAACCTGACTAATGGAGCTTTTCCATTATACAGTTCTAGCACTACTCGACTCGGTTTGGTACCAGGTACGTCTGCACCTCGTCGAAGGACCACGGTGTAGTTTTGCACATAGGCGCCATGTTAACTCGTGTGAAACTCACTGTAACTAACTGTAACTAAATGTGACGTAAACACACTGCTGGCCACTGATTGGTCAGAGAGTGTCGTCACTGGAAGAGTCATGAGTGCGACGTCCCACACAAGAATCAAAACCCGCCATTTTTAAATACCAGCAACAATAGTTACAGCGAGTTTACGCAAGTTAACATGGCTCCTATGCACAAAACTACACCATGGATGTCTTCCATTGTTTGTGTTTTGTGTCACATATAAAACGAGTCACTGCAGTTTCGGGCAGCCGTGCTATGACGACCCCGCCCACGTTGAGTAGGTACTATGAAGTAATGGAAAAGGTCGTACCTGGTACCAAACCGAGCCGAGTAGTGCTAGAACTGTATAATGGGAAAACGCTCACTCTGAGGGCCTGCACACACACACACACACACACACACACACACACACACACACACACACACACACACACACACACACACACACACGTTGTCTTACATCACTTTTGGAGACACTACATAGATTTACATTAATTTCCTGAAGACTTACCCCAACCCTAACCATAACCACTACTTGCCTAACCTTAACCACTGAACTAAAATTCAGTGTTTTACCAGCTGGGGACACAACTTTTGTGCACAGTTGTCCAGCTGTCTGCAATTAATTGCTCTTAAGTCTGAAAATTGTCCCTGAAAGTAGCATATGCAAGACCTACACACACACAGATTTGTGGGGACCATACACAAAGCTTTTAATCAAAAAAGGTCTTACCAGGGTCTGACACACTGATTTGTAGTTACAAACTGTTTTAATTATAATCGGAATGGGTGTTTCCCTGATAAATAACAGCCATCTCATCAATGAGTTATCAGTCCTCAAAGGAACCAGAGGAGGAGTTTGGTTTCTATGGGGTTCATGCCTGATTGCACATGTACTGTATTTGGTTTATGTTTGACAGCTATATTTGATATGATTTGTTGCCCTCTGTTTGTAGTTGTGTCAAGATGCAAGAGAGAGTTCTGGACTTCTTGCAGCAGTCGTACATCTTTAGCTTTATGGCTGTCAGTCTGTGTGCCATGGTTTTGTGGTCAAGTTCGTGTTTGTGTCGTTTGTGGGCCACATGATGTGTCTTGTAATCATTAGGCGCGTCCCAATGAAATGCAGACTGGGTGTATGTGGCCACATCTTGACCACATATGCAAATGCGCGGACACAAACACATACGTGAAGAAATATGGGAAAGCTTCAGTCATGCAGATTTTCTTTTAATTCCTTTGCTCATAAACATACATGTGCACATACGTAGTCAAGCACATGTGACGTATGCATATAAACAAGAATATAGACACATACAGTCAAAGGCACACTAACTGGCACATGTTCAGTTTCAGCTCTACTGGCCTGTGGGGCTTTTGTAGTGCTGAGAAGCCACAAACGACAGCTTTGTGCTCTGGAAGGCTGGGAAAGTTGCGCCACAGCACACATGCGCATTCACACACACACACACACACACACACACACATACACACACACACACACACACAGTTTGGCAGTGTCAAGCCAGTGCACAGTTCTGTACAGCTCAATAGGCTGATTCATTAGAGCCACCTCATGACACTAGATGAGAAAACTGACTTGCAGTAAAGGGAGGATGAGGAGACAAGAGTCTTTCAACTCAGCACTCTGTGACTGAATGACCTGACAGTGGTTGGGCCAGTCTAAACAGAAAATTACACTCTAAAATATTTGATTTGACTATGTTGTTATAAAGTTTCAAGTTCATCTTGTTTGTTGTTGTTTGTTTTATTATTATATTAGACAACGAGTGTCATTCAAGGCACTTTTTGGGCAGAAGCATTAGCAACATTGGTTTTAGATTAAATCAATTACACTTTAACTAGTTATTTTATATTTACTGCCTTCACTGAGGGATCTTAAATGAAATCATATATAGTCAATGCATCATTCACAGTGGTCGCTTTCTTCTCCTGGTACTTCTTGAAGTTTAGTATTTTTGCAAGTGTTTGCAATAAAGAAAAACGTGTTAGGATGACTCATCCTCCTGCTGATTGGCATAAATGTTGTGTGTACCTTGCATCAGGCAAATAACAGTGGTTAACTTCATTCACATTTATCTGCACTACACTGACATTTTGATCTCTTTTTGCAATTGTTTTTAATATTTTTTCTATCCTTTTACCCTAAATGAGACCTGGAACCCCAAGCAGGCAACGCATATAAGCTTGCAAATTATTTGCTATCTTGATCATGGCCCAGCTCTGATGAGGGGGTCCACGTATATATAATAATTTCATTACAGTAGTGTAATTCTAAAAACTCTCCATAAAAAAAACACTATCCAAAAGTTCCTCTGCTTTATTTTACTGGCTGGTTCATCCAAACCCCCCAAATTTAGAGGGTACTGACAGCAACCATTATACATGATTATTCACAATGGAGCCACAAAATGATCCAAAAATATTTACACTCTTCAGTCATTCTGCTATAACATAAATACACTCTTTCCAATAGCTCATCACTTCTTTGCGGGAGATGTTTTTTGTTTTGTTTTGGGTTTTTTTTCAAGGAGGTTGTTTTTATCAGACATCATCATTACTGAATCTGGCAGCGAGCAATGGAAATGTGCTCTGAAGTGCAGTGGGTGTTGTAAGTAACGACGCTTGGCAGCGAGCTGTGTTTGTCTGGATCTCTCCCTCGCTGTCTCCACTGGAGTCAGACTTAAAGCCCTGGCCTCCTGTTGATGAGGGACTCTCACAGCCCAACAACCTCCCTGCCCTCCTCAAGATACCTATGAGATTTACTTCATGTCATAAACGTTCCCTCTGGACAGCACCAGGAGATTGGATTGAGTTTTTATGATTTTAAGATGTTTAAACCTGACATAATTATTATGAAGCTACCAACATGTGTTATTATTTCATTGCAGAGGGGAAATAGGAATTTGGATTATAAAATCTTTCAAATGAAGTCTTGCTAACATATCACAAGGTTATATGTTTGTTATAGTCCCTGTCACTGTGTGTATTGTGGCCATAATGAGCACCTCCTGACCGTGAGCCAGACACGGACTCATTAGCTGAAACACCATATTTACCTCTGTCAAATGTGGTTACAGTAAACATGGGGAATTAAAGAGTATCCCCCCCACCCCATCACACATGGGCCAAGAGTCTCGACACCCCACAGGGGGAGGGGAGGTCGCCTCAGGACAAGAGTCGACCGAATTCTGTGAATAAACAAGGAGAAAATAAATCTTGATGATTAACAAAGCAGAGTGCTGTGGGCCATTGAGTTTTGTCACATTTAGTTATAACAAAAAAAATGACATGTACTAATAAATTATTGAGTAAATACAGTATTTCGTGAACATCTGCAGCTATAAAATAAGAAACCGTATAGACTCCTGAAGGACTTAATAAATAATGCTTTCAGTTTTCTAAATCTTACTACTGCTCTCTGTATTGTCTGTGCAGTTTGACAACATATGGCTCATATTTCAATATAAAAAGGTCCGTCACTGTGATGTAGGACTTCCTGCTTCATCATTGCTCCATTCCACATGCATACTTTACTTTCACTGCTGGACGCTTTCCAATTAAGTCACTGCAGGTGAATCCCAGTCCTTCCTCTGGGTTTTTCAGGGGATTTGAACTTGCGTCAGCCGTTACGTTGCCTTGCTATCCTCTGGTGTTTTCTTAAAGTAGAAAGGGGTTTATTCAGTCTGCATGCATAAAGTTGGATTCGGGGCAGAGAAATTATGTTTTTTTTCTTTTACTGACTAGATCTGACTTTCAGGCACATTTTGTTCTCTCTCAGAAGAATACATGACACATAATAGGGAAATTATTGTTTTGTTTGTCCGATTCTTGTTGATGTTGCAGTTTTGTGGGTTTTGTCCTGTTTTTGACAAGGAAGCGTTGCATATTTGTCATGTGTAACAGTAGAAAGAACTGCCTGTCTTTAACATCTGGTGGCTCTAGATAAAATAGATAGTGAAATATTAATAAATTCAACCATTGTTCAGAAGCTGCTGTGTAGAATTGTATTGTATTGCTGTCTGTTTCTGTGAAAAAATTATAACAAGCCAACCTAATAACATCTCCTTACTCTATTTTTAGATCACTCATTTTAAATGCAGAAATCACAGCAATACAGCAGATCATACAATACAGCTGTTGACATTTATATTAAAAGTGTATCAAAAGACAGGAGGGCAAACAAAGACTAGGAAGAGGAAAACTGAAAGGTATTACCAGAGGTTTTCATTTCTAAAGTTAGATCTGCAAAGTTGTGACATTCAGCAGCATTTTCTGTCAGTGAGATACCCCTCGCTGTCCAGTGATTGAACAATATTATGTCAGGCTCTATTAATGAAAGGATACTGACAGACAAGGACATGATGATTTGTTGAGTTATAACACATCAATCTTTCTATGCATTGCTCATATACAAACACACTCATATAATTATCATTAAATGTTGCAGATTTATGTCTTTGTACCGTCTTTGGCTCACCCTGCTCGGCTTGAGCCCTGTAATTACCTACAAACATGAGTGCTTATTAACGTACTTTATGCAAACGCCTTTGGTCATTTGCAAAGTGCACAGCTCCTTCCTCCTCCTTCCTCCCCTCAAAAGAGGTATTGTATAAAAGTTACAACTAGCAATCTTGCTCATAAATAATCTAGATGTGCATCCCTTTTTAACCCGGAGACTGCCAGGCCCCTGCACATTTCACTTAAATATGTGCTAATGTTAGACCAGGCATCCAGCTCCAGCTATGCTGCGGGAGGCCAGAGGGTGAGATTTATTCTGGGACAGGTATGCTGAACTGGAAGGAGGCCGTGAGACTCGTGTATGTAGTATGTTGTTTGATAAATGCACATGTGAGGTGTTTTATCTGAAGTTATCATCAGTTGGAGCTGATAAACTCCATGCAGGACTACTGAGGTTTGAGATTTTCCTGTTAAAATGAGCTATTAACTGTCAATTACAAATTATCCCCAACAAGACTGAGGACAGTGTTTATTCCAGTGCAGTTTGACCACACCACAATTAAATAGTTTCCAGTGTGGGAGATTTACTGCTCTCATCCCTGACGAGGGATTGATTCTCTCAACCTAGACGTAGTTTGAAAAACATGAAACCACACTCTCCACACAGACAAGCAGAGTAAGCAGGGATTCCCTGCCACTTACAGATTGACAGCTGGTGCACAGTAGCTTGGCTGGACTGTGTCTCCCCATAATCCCCCTCTCTCAGTCTGAATAATTGATTCAGAATTGATTTAGACTGATCTTAGGCTCAGCAGCTCGCATGTATTTTTTCTTCCTATAATTATTGTCTGCCTGGTTTCTGTGCTAGTCAGCAATAAAGTAAAGCTTTTACTTCCAAATGGAAGCATTTTCAAGTAAGCATCAATTAAGTAATCATTTGAGATTAATTTGTTGCTCTGACTGTCTATAAATGACCAACAGTTTTACCTTGAGGGAAGTTAAATGTGAGTTGATGGGCTTTTTAATTCTTCTAAACAGAGTTGTGAGAAATCGGAGGCCTCTTGGAAAATATTGGAGAATAGTTTATAGAAATCATCTTAAAAACTGTTGGAAACCCATTAATGAAATGATGTCCTTAAAGCCTGTAATGTGCCGCATGGGCTTTGTTTGTCTGAGGTGAGAGTGCAAACACATGGACTGAAGGAACGTAAAGATGCTCCCTTTGTTGAACTTTACATTGCCAGCACAGTCAGTGTGACGTGAGAAAGTAAGCTTTTCAAATGGTAATTTAATGTCATCCCCCTGGCCTCTTTTTTTAAATAACCCCAGTTAGAAAATTGACCTAACTGCAATGATGTGACTCAAACAAATTTGTTATCCATGTTCTCCTCAGTCTTAAATATGTTAATGGAAATACAGTCTCCACATTATCTACCAACATGTAGTCTAAATTTAACATTTTAACATTTATCTGTGTTTTTGAGGTGGCCTTTAAAAGCACAAAACTGTATAGTTTTGATTATGTTTGAATACAAGTAAAAAATAGAGTAAACACACAGAAAATTCTTCAGAAAATGAGACATTTAGGAGTATATATTAAAAGTTTGGTTTCAAAAGAAAGGAGGGGGGCAGTTTAGGAAAGCAAACAAGGACTGGGCGGAGGGAAACTGAGAGGTATTTATATTTCACCAAACTTTTACTTTTCATTTCTCTCTGATCCCCCCTTTGCCTTAAACTTTGGGACAATCAATAAAGATTTTTGAAAGAAGGAAAAAAATGCCCTACCACTTTTTCACAAAAGATCACTGAAGCACCCTGTGGGGAAAAGGACCCTGTCATCTCACTCCTCTGTGTGTGTGTGTGTGTGTGTGTGTGTGTGTGTGTGTGTGTGTGTGTGTGTGTGTGTGTGTGTGTGTGTGTGTGTGTGTGTGTGTGTGTGTGTGTGTGTGTCTGTGTGTGTGCGCATTTCGGTACGTGTGAATTTAAATCAGGTTTGCCCCCCCCCCCCCCCCCCCCCCCTTCAACCCCTCCACCACCACAAGCACCCGCTGAATGCACTGCATGCTGGTCAGTCCTCCGCAGCCTCTGCTACTGATAAGTTGTGTTTTGCTTTGCACAGAACCAGATAAAGCAGAGCAGCTCCTGCTTTAGTAGGAGACGGAAGAGCACTAAAGAGAAAAAAAAGGCGAGATAGGAGGAGCGTGAAGGAAAGAGGGCAGCTGGAGCAACAGATTTTTACACTGCGTTCAGCTAAAATGGGAGAGGCGTGTTAGAGAGAGAGAGAGAGAGAGAGAGAGAGAGAGAGAGAGACGCAGCAATACAGGCAGAGGACTCACTGCAGTGCAGGTGGATCTCAGCCCTCTGCTGAAGAGGAAGATTCGCAGGCAGTGGTGTAACTCTAATTGGCTGTTCAACCCACAGGTTTGTAGTGCTGTTTCTTTACAATGCTCGCATGGTTTGTGCTTTGAGAGAAAGAGTGTGTGTGTGTGTGTGTGTATTCTGTGTCTGATATAATGGATGCTGTGTTTTCCACAATCAGGCCTGCTATCTTGCTGCTATCCACTCTCATTGTGACAATTCCCAGAGCTGACAGTACCAGGAAAAAGAACTTGAATTTGTGATAAACTTTTATGTTTTCAAGGTTGAGGCATAGATTCTGCTTCTGTCTTGCATGGACACTAAACTTCACACTACATGAGAAAGTTTTAAGTATAGAAAATACTAGAAGACTTTCTGCTTTGGGTGCTTCAGTGGGTTCAGCATGCTAAATGAAAAAGCAGAGGCCCTCTTCCCTCCTTTCAGATTGAGGGTCCTTTTACTACGGAGAAGAATAGAGCTGGGAGCTGTGAATGGGCCTGAGATGGCTTTCTGTGTGCATAAGAGAGGTGCCGCCCTCTCAAGTGTTACCATGCTTAGCGGGTGGGTGGTGGGGGTTAGGTTCATGTGCTTGTAGTTTGCAGAGGGAGCTGGCTTTCATGTATCTGGGCCACATTGATACAAGACAAGCTATTATCTGTGTTAAGTCGTCCACTTGTTATAAAATTAATCTCAGAAGGTCCGTATTTTTCTAATGTTGCTTCCTGTGCCTTGGCTCTTCATCCCCCAAGGGAAAGGAGGAGTGGTACAGACAAGTGTTTTCGTCAAACTCTCTTTTCATAGGTGTCTGTTTACTATGCAGAGAGCAGTGATAAGAAGCTGTAGGGTGCTTCTTGTGTCTATTCCTGGGTGTTCCTGTGAAAGGACCCTTTTCACAGTTTGATAACTGACTGATGGGAAAGTCTGTGGTTTGGTTAGTGCTGTGCTCATGTGTCACGTTGTTATTTGTTTGCCAGCCCCTTGAATTTGCTGCTGACAGTCGCTGCAGCTCATTCGATTTAATGTTGCTTGAGGTGTTTTGCATGATCGAAGAGTTGCATTCCAGACCTTAAGGTTATGGAATATGTTCTGCTTGTTTTCTTTTCCCTTTTAAACCTCAATGCAAGGCTATAGCACAGAAAAATGCACTTTAGCTCAATCCTTTCTGATTTCAACATAACAGAACTCTCGCCACAAATGTTCCCCCTCTGCTTTGCATTTTATCTGACAGCAAACTGCAATTGTCTATAGGATTAGGGAATGAAATGTGAGGGAGATTATGAGCCAAGTTGAATCTTGTTTGTGTTGTAGTTGTTCTGAAGGTGGAGTAAAATTTTAACTTCTTTAAGTGTGGCACAAATTAATATTGCTACTGTAAACCAACTGTCCATCCTACAGGGCAATAAATTAAACAAGATTGCGGCCCGCAGGATTGTCTGTCGCAAGCAAAGTGGGAAGTCGTGTGGCGTTATTAAAAAGTGACAAAGTCCACAAAGGGAGGAGGTCAGGATTTGTTTCTTATAGTCACAATCATTTCTTTGAACCGTGACGACAAAGGTCCCCTAACCTTAAGAGAGTTGTTATTTTAACCCAAATCATAATCTTTCCCTACCCTAACTGAGTTGGTTTTATACCTAAAGCATAACCATAGTGGGGTAAGATCATAAAACAGTTTAATTTTTGAAACACCAATATTTTGTTGTTAAATTTGGAAAAGCTTTAAAATGTTGACCTCACGTCCATATAGAATTAATCTTATAGATGTACATTTCATTGCCAGTGACTGTTCAGAGAGTTGTCCTTCTCCGTATCATATGACAATTTTTTCTGACAAGCACAGCTGAAATGCTTCTAAATGAGCCGCTGCCTAATAGATCTTGACTTGCTGTCAAGTTCGTCTTCTCAGTACTGAAATAGTGATGTCTGATGGATTCACATCACTGACACCATCATCGTCTGTGATGCTTCCTCCTGAAGGCAGTGACCTCTTCATACATTGTACACACACTCATACGCACATTTTTTACCCCCTCCTAATTTCCTTCTGTGTTGTCACATCAATTTGTCTGTTGGCTTCACCCAGTCACCTCTGCTAAAGATATTAGTTATAATAGAATCACAATAAGATAATAATAAATGTAGAGCCCGACTGATACTGGATTTTTGGGGCCGATGCCGATATCAATATTTGGGAGTACAAAAAGTAAAAAAAATTGCAATATCAGCTGATCATTTTATAAAGATAGAATATACACAAACACACATTTTTTGCAATGATCCCTCAAATATAGTTATCAAACACAGACAAAGCTTTGTAAAGAAGGCACAATATTTTACAGTTTAACAATAAACTTGATTGTATAAAATGATATCAGTGCAGTGAAACGGTATACTTTTTTTTTTTTTTTGGCATAGACGCCTTTATTTAGCAATAGACCAACAGGAAACATGGGAGAGAGAGGGGGGTGTGACATGCAGCAAAGGACCTCCGATCGGGATTCGAATTTGGGTCAGCTGCGTATATGGCATGCGCTCTAACCACTCGACCACCTGCGCGCCCTGAAACAGTAAACTTCACTGGGAATTTAATAATTATAAATAAACATTGAAAATACACAAAACAAAAAAAACATATTATTATTAAACTTGAATTTAAAGAAGGATCATATATACATAAAATGCTGCCAAAACCACCATCATTGATAGATCTGTGATAGGCCATTACCAACCAGTAATATCAGCTCACCAATATATCGGTTGGCCTCTAAATAAAGCTATATGTCTATAAAGTATACAACATATTGATTAACACTTTTTCTTTACTTAAGTAGAATGCAGGAGGATTGAATCTTGTTCCCTGAAAAAGTAGAACACAACAAAATGTGTATGGCTGTTTCAACTGCATTGTAAGAAAAAGCTGCATATCCCTGTGGTTTGTCTTTTTCACCCGCCAACTGTAAAGCAGTTAGTCTGTTTAGCTAGATTGCAGAGTCAGTGATACTTTCGTGTTGTGTCGGTTCTGTGATGATAAGTGGCGCAGTAGTTTGTCATTTCTCTCTGCGAGGTCAGAAGCAGTCTTGGGTAGTCAGCTGGCTACTTTGGCGCTCAAGCTAACTTGAATGAGGATACAATGATTTAATCATATGGCTCTTCTGGAATTCCAAATGTTATCGGACCAAATGGATCACATTGTAACAGAGAAAGAATTCATTTTGTGGAAGTTGTGACGCTCAGAAAAATGTATCCTCTTTCATAATGTAAGTATATAGGAAGTCTTTTTGGGCCAAATAGCATCACGTGATGTAATTACACAGTTTGGCTATGTGAAATTGACTTCAAAATCTGGAACTGTTCCTGGGGGCTTGCAAAGTAGATTCAGCAAAATATTATGTCTCCTATGTCTCCAATGTATTACAGTACATTGCAAAGTATATGCACAAGTATATTTGGCTACCGTATGTGACAGTTGTGGTTGACATTTTTAAAAAATGCAGTGATGAGCTTAACCATGCAGCAGGAATCACATGACCGCAGTATTGTGGTTATCATCATAGTCCTAGTGTCAGATGCTTTCTGACTTTGTAGACATTTAACCAAAGAATATTCTGCTTTGAGATCAGCTCTTCCTGCAGCTGCCATGGTGATGGCCTCGGTCCTCTCAGGAATCCTGAGATGTCAAATCAAATATTTGTTCAGTTCTTTTTCAGAGAAGTAATAAAACAAGACCCTTGCAACAGGCTTTGTTTGGTCTTCATCTTTTGGCAATTATCTGAGGTTTTTCTTCATTGTTTCAGGAATGAATTGATGTGTCAGGACCTTGAAGAAAATATTGCTGCTTCAGGCCGAATGATTTGCAGTCCTGCTGGCCTTGATTTCCTCTGCTGCGGCGTTTGTGTATTTGCTGAATTGAACACCACATGCGTACTCTCAGGTCAAGGTTTAGAGATATATCTTTGTGGCAAATTAAGACAGATTTCTCAGTGGTGCATGTGAGTTAGTGCTCTTCAGCCTTGGACATATAGTTTGATAATATTCTAAATGTTGCCAAAAGAAGTTACTTTCCCCCCATGCTGAGACCGAGGAGGTGAACAGAGTGCTGCGATGATGAAGTATTGTCCCGTTGTCTCAATCAACCCCAGTGACCCAAGCTTGTCTCCAGTTCCTCTCCTCATGTTTCCACTTTAAGAGGTCAGATAGACCATGCGTTTGTGTGTGTGCGTGAGCGGATAAATGTGTGTTTTACAAAAAGACAGGAAGGGGTGTGTGTGTGTGTGTGTGTGTCATAGGCTATTTCTAGGGTTACATTTCAATCTAAAGAACAGTTTAATTGGGGACAAAAGTTGCACCCCCAATTGGGAAAAAGCTGATTTTTGGGTCAGTGGTTAAGGTTAAGCTTATGGTTAGACAAGTAATCGTTATGGTTAGGATAAGGATACGTCTCCAGGAAATGAATATAAGTCTATGTAATGTCCCCAGAAGTGACCTAGGACAACGTGTGTGTGTGTGTGTGTGTGTGTGTGTGTGTGTGTGTGTGTGTGTGTGTGTGTGTGTGTGTGTGTGTGTGTGTGTGTGTGTGTGTGTGTGTGTGTGTGTGTGTGTGTGTGTGTGTGTGTGTGTGTGTGTGTGTGTGTGTGTGTGTTAAATAGCTTGGCCAATCTGCCTGTGATTATGTCATGCAGCATGGTTTCCAGCTGTCCTATTCAGCTGCATTTAATTTTGCTTTCAAGAAAGTCATCCCCAACCACAGTATGTGTATGTGTTTACATTGTTTATACGTGTGTATACACTGTATACATTTGTACCTTTTTTCATTTGTTTTAAATTAGTATTGTTTGTATATAAATGCACACACAATAAATTGTTCGGGGCGTTATCTGCTGGAAGCTGAGCGAAAAAAATAATTGCTGTCAGATTGTGGCTGATGAAAGCACTGAACCTTTTTCTGTTCTTTTTTTTTGATGATTGTGATTTGGATCTGATTGAACGCTGCAGTCCAGCTCTAAGTTAAACCAAATGTATCTGGACTGGGTTCCACAGAGGGGCTTAAATATGAGCTGGGATGAGCTGGGATCCTTGACAAAAGGATCCCAGCTTTAATGCAGGTGCGCACGCAGGGGCCCAAATATACAGTGATCGGGTTTCTTTGCCAAAAGCAAAGCAAGAACATTACATCTTTGAACCAAAGATTTTGTGATTTTTTTTATTATTTTGTTTTGTAAGCAATGAGGTCTTTCAAATTTTGATATTCCCATGGACATGGTTAACTGATCATCCAGTTTTCTGGCTGAAGTTCACTAGTGTTGTGTTGATTTAAGCTTGACTCATTGATGTCCTGTCCCATAAACCTACTTTAACCTGAGATCGAGCCGTAAAGAGGAACCATTATGGCGGCTTTGCTTTTTTATATTGAAATGAACAAAGCCACCATAATGCTGCCCTGTGTGTGACATTAGATATCCTGCCGGTGTTCTAGAATCTGAACATAACAGCAAAAGTGTCTAGTATTGACTGACCCACCATGATGGCTGTCCCTTTTACACAGACATCGATTTGGCAATGTGACTGCATCTGCTGCAAGAATGGTTGAACAACAACATACCCCCCATTCTGTGTTCATACCTTTTATACAGAATAGCGAGGCAGAATAACAACGCAACATTCCTGCCTTGAACAGGTTGTATAAAAGCGGCCACAGATACTCAATCAGATTCCTTGAAACACCTCCAAAAAAGAGGGATTAATGCTGTGTGGTTGAATTATTTGATTTCCTGAGCATCATTCCTCCTGCTGCAGTTAGCGTTGGATTAATTTATGAGAGAGTGGCAAGACAGAACTGTACTCGTAGTATCCACAGTGTTCCTTTTGAATAAAAATATCAGTTCAGTGGCTAAATGCCAATTGAGCTGTCAGGGTTGCTTTGCTCTTTGCTCAGCAGTGGTCAGACCCTTCCAACCCAGGGCCCCCAGTCAACCCTGACCGCAGTGAGTTGGGGCTTGTAGGGTGAAACCAATAAAGGTTTGAACCTCCCCAAATACTTTTTTATAGATGGCTCTAGTGGGGTCAGAGTTCATGGGAAAGCTTTGCTGAACCTGACTTCACCAAGTGACTGCTTGTGCTGACATGTTTCTGACATGACTTGTCACTAAATTAGGATCTTGCATATCTTACTCATCAGTATGTGCTTTTTGGATTTACAGTAGCTGCTCAATAAACTTGATGTTCAGACCTATAACAGCCCTGGTTTAAAACTATGCAAGGGTGGCAGCATGTTTTAAGTACCGGTAAAACAATGAAATAAAATTTCAAGTATTGTTGAGCAGGAGCTACAACTGTATTGAAAGACTTAACAGATGCCAAAACACCCTTCAACGATCATGTAATATTGCAGACAGGATTTTACTATTTTATAAAGTTATCACAACAGCAACTGTTATTGTGACAATCGCAAGGTAAACCATCAATCATGACTTGCCTGTATGTGATTGGCTAACACAGTGCCTCAGTGGAATTACTTACATTGTGGCAAAATTTGAGCTCAGTTCAACCTTTTTGCCAGACAACCACTGCAATGTTTTGCTGAGCCCTCTGTGGTGGCAACTCCCCTGTGTTAACACACTGCCCCTATTCAAATTAATAGGGGGACTGTTTTTTTCACACAGAGCTGATGTTGGTCTAAATGCTGCGCCTTAATCATGTACTGTAGATCAAGTCAAAATGGAAAATGTGATTCTGAAGCGATTTAGCCACACTACTCTTGTAAAAGTGCCTGAAAATGGGCCTGACACCAAAATGAGAGAACTTTTTTTCCCTTCATGCCGGGGATGAGATATCAAGGAAACTGTAACCATTATTTTAATAACTAGAAAACCCAGCTATACTACAGAGAATTGGCTGCTGATACAATACGGTAACATTGTGTCAGGGGCTTAATATCAACTGAGAAGACAAATACTTTGAATGGACACAGTTACCAAAAGCTATGAGTAAACGTTTCCACCAAATGATTGGGCAATATTCACCAGAACCACCAAAAGAGTCAGGCCTTAGGGACGTGATTCAACAGGACATTTCTCCCCAACATTTATGACCATTCCACCAATTTCCATTATGCTTAAGTTGCTTTTGGCTTCAGGTCATTCAATTTGATTGTTCCCATCTGCAAAGACTAATCATTTGTAGCACATGCTCTCTGTATGTTATGTATGTCTTTTAGACCAAATTTTGCTTTTGAACGTCGACCTCCTACGATGCTTGAGGAAACCTGCGGATCAGCATGTTGTTTGCATCTGATATGTGCAGTTGTGTTTGTCTCCCTTTCGTCAAGGACAGTGTCCCTCCTTGTCTTGGCAGTGGTAACAGCAAAGACGAGTGCTGAGTCACAGGGGCTATCATGTGTCTTACAACAGTTCAGCTGTTTAAAGGAAGGAATTTCAGAGTTTCTGATTGTATAAAAGCCTTTTATTAACAGTAGTTAGTAGTTGCTCATGCAGGACAGTCGAGTAAGCAACACCACATCAAACTGAATCCATTCTTGGCTTTTCGGTAGCTGTGGTAGGTGGAAACGAAAAAGTGGGTTTGAACAGTTTGAAAGGTGTTTTATGGGTTATTTTTTATTGTGATGGTTAATGCCCCATTGACTTTTACTGTAAATGCTAACAAATGCCAGGCAATAAGTGGTAATTACTCTATCTCCTAGCATAAAAGTTGTCAAAAGTAAAGACTATCTTGTAGAGACTAAAAAAAGAAAAACAAGAAAAAATGGAGGCCTGAATTGGGAAGAAAAGGGTAATTTAAAAAAAAAAAAAGGAGAAAGTTGCTAACAAATTCCCAGTTTGTTCCAGTAACATATATCTGCAGGGATTTGCAGCTCAGTGTAATGTGATGTGATACAGGTTGAGAAGCTTGATAACTGGGAGTGGAGCATACAAGGAGGATATTGCTTTACTCGTTCTGGCCTTGTCAGCTCCCACATTACTAGGAATCATACCAACCAACCAGCACAAACACAAACACACACTATTACACTATATCCACACACTGCAAAGCCCTGCAGATCCTTGAATTTTAAAGTCCAAAAAAAGTGACTTCATCATTCAGTGGGAAGCTTCTCTGTCCTGGCAAATATTGACTCTGCTGGTGGGGAGACTGAGCACACAGCCCCCCAATTTCTCCTTAAATCTGTTTCCCTTTCTTACTTTTTCTTTCTTTTGTTCTGCTTTTTTTTTGCCTTCATGCCTTCTTAACTAAAACCTGGAAGTCATTTATGAAGTCAGGATGGGGTTTCACTTCTCCAGAAATGGATATGTGAGTAGAGCTCTGAGAGTAGGGACTCCAGTTTGATGTCCCACACCTCCCATCAAGGGAATTGCGTCAGAATGAAGTTGGGAATCTCAGTGCTGTAACCAAAGCTAGTTACTAAAGCAGAAGTTGTGTTTATCACTGTCATGGTTTCCCCAAAATTACTGTGCAAACCAAGTTCTGGAATCTGTGTCAGTGTCATTGATTTTGAGACATTGTGCTACCGTGAAACATGGAATCAGAAATTAAGTACTGGCACACTTCAGTTACCTTATTTTCAGGCTGTATTGCATTGTATTATTAGTCCAACTAAACTAAGTGAAGTGAATCCAGAAGGTGAACATGTAAGCTCAGGATGTTCAGAGGAAGAAGTATTGAATTAGGAATTTGAAGTTTTAACTTAAGCAGTCTATTTGAGCAGTGTCTATGCATGATATTTCAAAGGGCAGCCCCCACTGTTTTCCGTCCGGGCATAGCTCAAAGGAATGGATCATTGAGTCATTATTGAGGGGATCAAATCTAGATAAATCTGTCACTCAAAGTAGTCTCCAAAGAAAAGTTCTCAGAGACCATCCATGTTCCATCTGAACAATTTTATCTCTTTCTGTTTTTGTTGGTCCACATCCTCTATGAGTCTTGTTATTCTTGAACTTGTGTCTTTTCCTCTCGTTTCTTGAGTTTGAAGATTAATTGGTTGCACTCTCATCATATTCATTCATCTTGACCTTTTGTGATCAGGTTTACTGGAAAAGATACATCAGTACTGGTTGTGGCAGACTGTACCTTTTTGCTACTTTTGTCATCTCTGTGAGAGCTGTGAGGACTGCAGCAGAAAAACGAAAGGAATGTAAATGGATAAAATAGTATTTTTTTAAAGTATGAGCTGCGCTTTACAGATGAAGAAATCTTCTGATTTGGTTCAGATATGGCGCTCCAACATCACAAGTTGGGGGGAGTTCTGTGGGTCCACACCCCAAGGCCTTACTAATCATTGTGGACTGCAAGTTGGAGAACACATCCCAGATTCTTTCTGCATGAGAGAAGATGGGGTGCAAATTGGAAAAGGAGGGAAAAACTAAATCAACGTGTGTGTGAGCTTCCTGAGTGTATGCAAGACAGAGCGACGGATCAATTTCATGGGTCAAGGTTCACAACCCCGCAGATGAAACGAGTAGAAGTGCATATTGAGAAGTGCACTGGGACATCAAACAAGCAGCATCGACAGAAAACAACCAGTTTGGGACACATGAAGGGAGAAATGAGCGAGTGAGAGTGTGGGTAGATGGGAGGAGATGTTATTAATCTCTGTTATTTTCCCCATATTGTCATTTCCTCCACAGCTGGTCCCGGGTTGAGAGGGAAAGAAAAACACAACTGAAGAGATCAGAAATCTAAACAGTGGTCCTGCCAGTGGGCTGGGTGTTCCCCACCACTGACACATCTGTAATAAAACACATTGTCTCATTTTGTAATGTGTAGCTAATGAAGGTGAAGAGAAGGCCAGGAAGGAGAAAAATGCACAGATGAAACACAGCCCTCATGTTAAATGGATCAGTATATTGGACAAGTCATTTACAAAGAATGAAAAGAAAAGACTATATATATATATATATATATATAATTATACATAATGTATAAATCTACAAGATAGACAAACAATTGGAAATATGATTGATGATATGAATTGGAAATCATATTAGGGCTGCAGCTAACCCTTACCTTCATTATCGGCTGCTGTGGATAATTTTTCTTGATTGATCGATTAATCAATTATATTGGTTGGTCTATAAAATGCCAAAATGTCCTGAGGCTCAAGGTGACATCTTTAAATGTCTTATTTTGTCCACAACAGTCAACAAGCCAAATACTGTAATATAAGGCTAAAGAAACCAGAAAATATTCACATTTGAGAATTTGGGCATTTCTTTTTTTTTTTTTAAAGGCTCACAACAATTAATCGATTATAAAAAATAGTTGGCATTTAATTTAACAGTTGGCGACTTATCAATTAATTGACTAATAGTTACAGCTCTAAATTATATATATCCAATGTTACAATGGTCTATATAATGGTTTGCTCCTTGTTTGTAGTTCTCTTAAATAGGTCTCAATATTTGGTCTGACAAGAGTAATTCCACAGATTTATTGCCCTGCCTTGGCCCTTGACAGAGAACTCCATCAACCCCTTGTCTACCCTCAGGTCAGGTCACAGGAGCTCGACCTGACATTCTGTGGGTCATGGCACCATTAAAATATACTCCCAACAAGGTTTTGAGGGTTTTCACACCTGACAGTCAGACACTCCTGGAAACCCGTCACTGCAGACTGGAGAGTTTGCTCTCACACAGACACACTCTCACAGACATCTCATGTATGCAAGAATATTCAACACAGACCATCCAGCACTGGAGAAGGATCCTGCTGGATTTCATGCTCTACACAGCTGTCATCAGAGCTGCCTCATAATAAAACCCCCTCAGTGGTTTGGCAGTGTAAATCTTTTAATGTGAAGTAGCAGAAGCCCAAAGTGTTTTGTTTATGTAAAGAGCTCAGTATGCTTTTAAAAAAGTCCAGTAATCTAATATTTAATCGAACACCATCCCGCCTTTTTTGTACCTATTCTAAACCAATAATCCGACAAACTCAGTCAGTCAACTTCTCATTACATCACTTTTTCAAAGTACACCTGACTTGAACACCATGAATGCCTCTGCGAGGAGACCAAAAGTGTGCACTCTTAAGCCAAGTTGTATGATTCATTGCATTGAGTTTTTGGAAAGAGTGTAGGAAGGTAAAAGGCAACATCCAGGAGGAGGCTAAGATGGCCGGCTTTTAGCCCAGCTGTTTGGAATAGCTATAACACTTTGAACCACTTTAGATGTGGTTGGGTGATCATATGAAAAGGAACACTATATCATTATCATTTGCAGCATTTACACAAACCAGAGAGGCAATCAGGACCAACAGACGTATGACATTTGAGTATAAGAAGACCTTTATAAATGGAGTTTCATGCTTGTGCCCAATCAGTTGAGTGCAATGGCACAGCTCAGCTGAGGACAGAGACAGTCGTGGTCAGGACCACAATATCATGGGTCAGGGCAGTTGTCCCTTAAGATGAAGCTTCATTGATCACAACTAGCATGTCTAATGCATGCTATATCGAGCCAGTGAATTATTAGCTCATCGATATATCCTTTTGTCTTCTCATTGGAGAGAGAGCTCCAGCCTCTTTTAAAGTTGCTCTGCGCTTCAAAGTATACAGATTGGCTCAGGCTCCCAAAGCTTGTCATCAGTGCTGCTTAACTGGTTCGTCCCACTGCTTCCCTCATGCTGCCTGGGGTTTGGCAGGTAAAGAAGCCAGAGTTATGGAAGTCATTAAAATTCCTTGGGAACATGTGGACGCTTGTTTATTTTTCCGCCCAGGCTAGAAGAGTGGAGAGCTGCCAGGACACTGCACTGTCCTTCTCTCAGCAAGACAGAAGAGTGGACAGTGTGAGAGAGGAGGAGGACCTGATGGAGGACAAAGGAGATGAAAGATAGATGAAAGGAGGCATGAGTGAAACAGAGGACAGAGGGATGGAGGGAGAGGGCGGAAGTGGTTGAAAGAGGGAAATGGAGGATGGAGGGATGAATGAAGAGTGAGGGAGAGAGGGTAAGGGGAGAGGCAGACACCCTCTACTGGATGGCAAACAAAAAGTCTGACAAATGAACGCTGAGGTTTCAGTGAGCCGTGCAGGATGAGGATTAGAGATGGATGGATTCACACACTGGCTGGAGGCGAGAAAGGAGTGAAGAGAGACAGGGACACAGAGAATGTCAGAGATATAATTTCTGTCCGACTGTCAAGTGAGGTTTACACAAACTTTTAAAATGACACACAAATAGAGAATCATATCATAGGATCCTAGATTCAATTTCAAATAATGTAAAAAAAAAATTGTCATATTGAGGATATTTTATTGAAATTGGTTTGAAAAGCAATCTGATGGAAAACCATAATGACAGTTAAGAGGCACTGAAAGGCAGTGAAAGGAAATCAGTCTTTAAAAACAGATATTGGGGGCTTGAATCGGAAGACATGCTCGACTTCTCCACATTACTTTTTGCTTGGCTCTGTTTGCTCCTGCACTCGACAATGAGGTGAAGTTATTTCTCCAGAGCTTGTAACAAAACAAGACTCACAGAAGCAGCTAATGTGACCATCAGACCATCTCCTCCAGCAGCTCTTTCACTGGTCATTCTACACCTCTGTTAAAGCCATCCACTGTTGTCGGCTGTTAATAAGAGACCTCAGAGCACGGATCATTTTCTGTGACGAGTTAGTTCCTCCATATGCAATACATGCTCATGCTTAACATCGCCCACCATCTAGCCATAAATCTTCCTTGCATTCATTTTAAATGTGGAAAGATGCCTCCATGCTCGTCTTTAACCAGATCTAAGGGCAGCCTGCTGTGATGGTGGGCGTTATTACTGATTGTTTAAACAGAGGGAAGACTTGAAAGGGATACTGATGCAGAGTGTAACCTAGGGGAACTGATACTGTAATCTGCTGCTGTAGGTGTGGTAGATGAAAACCGAAATTACCAATATGTATGAACTGAGTTAAATAGTCGCCTCAACTTTGAAGAATTTCAACAGTATTTTCTTGTCAAGTGCTGATACTCCACCTACCGTTTTTATCTTTCAGGATCTTAAATGTAGGAAAAACCTGCAATGGGGCTAACTTCTGTGTTTTTGGTCCATCCATCTTTTAATATCTTAGTCCTTTTTTATCAAATAAACAATGAAAATGGATGAGGAGATCGAAAGGACACCACAGGGGCAAGGGCATGAGTTATGACGATGGTGCTGTCAGCCCGGTAGGATGAAGAGGGCGAGAGAGAAAGAAGGCGGTGGTGGAATTGTCTGTGCATAGCTGCGGTACCGCCTTGAGCAGCTGAAAAATATATCAAAGCGATCTTTCTTACTGTTGATACTCCCCTCTTCGAGGGCCAGGAGATGAAGATTGCAGTAACAGGCCTTCACTGAGGTCACTCTCCATCTCCATGCCTCTTTTCCTTCTTTTTCTTTCTCTTTCTCCCTCTTATTTCCCTGCGTTTGATTTATCTAATTGAAACTGACACTGCAATGTGGACCCTAGGGGTGATCCTTGCATTTACCTGCCTTGCCAACAAATCGATGACTAATTGAGACGTAACATGAGAACCTGCATTTCCCTCCCACCTTAATGTATCTCCCAGAAGGCCATGGCCTTTGACATAGATCCAAGTGTCGGATTACAAGTCTGTGATGCCAATTTAAATCATTAAGTGGAATTGACATGACATCAGTACCTTGGGTCAGCTGCATGTCTTCATACCGAAGATGTGAAGTAGATATGTCTTTGAAAAACTCTAAACAGATTTCTACTTCAAAGTTCACAGTGTTTGCATGCAAAAGATCAATTTTCCCCTGTCTGTTGCCAAAATCACACCATGTGTTAAAGTTCCTACAAAAGTGATTAATCAGTCAACAAGCCTTTTAATGCTTAATCCAAGACACAAGCCATTCCCTTTAAGGTCTTTTCTCAGGTTTTTTCACGTTTTTTTAAACTTTATGACGTCAAAGAGAAAGGCTTGTGCCTAGTTTGAATCATGAATGTCACATAGTTCTTCATTTGTGGGATCATCTTGTGTCTGAAATACCCTGACAAATGGTGGAATTGTCTGAAAAGGAACATCCAACTTTGAACACTCACTCATTTTTAACACAACCACTTGCAAAGCTGTGTGTGTGTGTGTGTGTGTGTGTACAAGTGCCTTCGAAGAGAGACTGTTCAAAACTGTGTGCAACGTTCCTCATTTGTACAATTCATCACAACGAGACTACAAAGACAAGAGGCAATGCCTGCAGGTTTTTCACTGCCTTGGAGTTGCCATTTAAAGCATATATAAACACTTTTGCTTTTGTGTATGGATGACATGTCATTTTGAGGTCTGGAACAATAGGAAGTGATGGAGAAACACTCTCCTTACTGCTGAGGTGTCCCTGAGTCAGTAGCTTTAAAGCCGTGATTGATGAGTTCTTCAATGTGTTCAGCTCCTACTGGTTATTTTGTGTGACTGCTTGCATGTAGCACTAATGCTGTCAGCCTCTGTCATATGCAATTTGTAAAGTCATGTGGAAATCTAGTCAAATCTCTCTGGGCACTTTAGTATTGCAACCAGTTTCTATCATTGGCGATCTACACAGTTTAATTTACTCTGCTGATCTATCAATTGTAATCCGTTGTGGATGACAGTTTGTGTTTAACAGGTGTAAACGACATGCATTGAAGTTTAACCTTAGATGACTTTGGCCTCAACAAAGTGCTTTTTTCACACAAAGTAATTCCTGATTTATCTCGGGTTTGAAATGTTAAATTCCCAGACAAGCGGGCTGAGCCAATTTTATTTGACGCTGATATGCAGTGACACACTGTACTTCCTGGTAACCATTAGCCTGCAGGAGTTTTTCTTGAATTAACGTCTGAGTGATCTTTATCCCAGCAGGGAAATGATCAGACATCTAAGCCTGAAGGTTGAAAAGATAATCCCTCTTGCTTTATGATCCACCATCAGTTGTGTAATCCTTCTTTTGCCTGCTTTGCTCTTGTTCTGCCTTTTAAAAGGTCTTACTGTCTACCATAGCTTTCAGATATCTTGTCATTAGATCCTTTGGTATGTTCCCTGTCTCTCATAAGTTGACAGTGACACGTGTGATGTTGGTAGAAGCACGCTGCAAGTCAACTATGTTTAGATAAAAGCAAGAATGCATCTGAGACAAAACAAGCAGATGCATACCATGAGTAAGCACTACTGATATGCTTTAGCTTTCTGCAAGTTCAGAATTGCATTCCTTATTGTAAAATTGAAAAGAGCTTGAAACCAGCTGGATGGTTCTAAAGCTGGATTTAGGTTTAATACTTGTTGGCATCTTGACAGAAACTTAACATTTTGAGGGGTGAGCCGAGAAAGGACACCACAAGACATACAACAGAATTTACTTCAGGATCAATAAAGTATTTATCTATCTATCCATCTATCCATCAATCCATCCATCCATCCATCCATCCCCTGTGAAAACCCCAACATAAAGGGGAGGCTTCTCAAGCCACTTCAATATGGTCAGTTTTGGTTCTTTTGAGGCAGCATAGCAGCTTTAAGGGAGCAGCAGCATGCTTCAGCATTCAGCTGTGGCGGTTGTCACACAGTTCACCCATGCCTCGAAGTTTTCCTTCCTGATTGCATCACAAGGTCTAGGTCTCCGTGGCAACTGTGAGTCATATAGCACGCTGGTTGTCAGGAACAATGCATTGCCACAATGATACACTGCTACTATTTGGATATCCTTTAAGCTCTTCCTGACGGGGAAGGATGGCAGTTTGTGTGTGCACTGGTGTGTGAGTGGGAATAAGAAGGAAACAGCTGGACCCACATGTACAAACACACAGAGAAATGGTCATCCACATCCATACAGCTGGGAATGAAGATGAAGTCATTAATACATTTGTGCAGAATCGTATTTGGTTCTGTTGTTCAATTTTACCAGGTGTGGGGTCTTTTTTGCAAATGTTGAGTGAATTAATGAAAAAGAGTTAAAATTTGATGAAATCATTTATCTTCCTCCACTTTGTCTTTGCTATTACGACCAAAAAGTGCAATGGTGTCAATGAAAATATCATATGAAACAGCTAGAGCCATCATGTGATAGTGGGAAGATTTTCATTTGATTTGCTATTTGATCTTGGTTCTGAGAAAATTGTAATTTTATAGTAATTATTGACGCAGTGTCACTTAAGTTTCTCCTGATATAAGTAATTCTCTACTTTTTCCTTCTTTAGCTCTTCTCTCAGCATTACATTTGTCGGTCAATAAAGCATGAATGATTTCTATACATTTGCATGGGTTGTAGAAAAACAGATGAACAATGGTGACAGGAAGAAAGAATGCAGAGTTTGGCGAGATGAAGAGAAGGTGAAGAAGAATGCAGAGAGCAGAAAGGATGTGAAAAAGTAGATGGGCAGAAGGAGAGGATGAAAGGGCATCTGTGAGGCCCAGGCTCTGGAGTATTTTTCTCCTCCTTGGTGGTCTAATTATCTGGAGTCCATATAGACCAGTGAAGCCTTCCACTATGATTCTGGTGGAAAGAGGCAACACTGGTATTTGGCCTTATTCAGGTTCATGTAGAACTCTGCTGATCAGGGGTTCATGAATGAAAGCTCTGCAGCAGTATGGCGCTGAAATATCTTTGATGTTGAAAGAGAATTTCCTACAGTTGATGAAATGACTCCTCTGAATTGAAGTATGCTTGCTCAGTGGTCAGAGCAATCAGGACGCAGACAATTGCACATGAATGCATGCAACACAAGAACACACACACACACACACACACACACACACACACACACGGTTCAACAGAAAGTTGTGACTTCTGGCTTTGTGCCACTGTCCCCCTGCTGGATCCCACATCCTGACAGGAAGCTTGTCCTTCCTTCACACACACATATGCACACACACACACACACACACACACACACACACACACACTTTTATGTATGTGTGTGTGTGTGTGTGTGTGTGTGTTTAAAAAGGGGGCGAAATGCTCTGAAACTCTGCTGGATGCTCAATCGAACAACCACTAAATAACAGTGATAAGGAGACAGAGATGAAAAAGCATGAATAGAATTAATTACACAGACCACAAATGAGGGGAAATGTTGCCTAAATTGTAACAAGACCTCTTTGTATACAGCTCTGTCCCCATGCTGAGGGCCTGGCATGCCAAAAACATCACACCAATTATTGTGAACTACTGTCTTCTAACTAAGATTGGCCAGGATTTGGATGATCGACGACCTTCAAAGCAAAACATTGTGATGGCCGATGGCATCGGCGGGGGGGGGGGGTGCCTGACAGCCATCGCCGATGGACGATGGCCAACCCTACTTCTAACAGAATCAAGATCTTATTTGTGCTGAACTTTACAAAGCAATTAGGGGGCAATTTAAGATGGCAATTTGATCAGATGTTCATGTCACACAAATATAATTCTTCAATGAGTTACACCAGCTAAAAATATTGTGTTTGCTGATTTCCAGACTTTAAAGTTCGCACTTTGGTGCTATGATGTAGATGTGAACTCGCGGTACGGTCAGTACAGCCTAGCATCCCTGTGTTGGATGTGGTTAAATGTTAAAGTGGAACAGGCTTGAAATTACCTGTCAGAAGAGGTCAATGTCGGCTGACATTATTTTTCTGATTTAAGCTAGCAATTGACAAATGTATTCTTGAATAACTGATTAATCATTAACCCAAAGTGGCAAAGTGCATGTTTAGTTTAAAACCAAAATATATTCAATTTATCGTGATAGAAAACAAGAAAAAACTGAAATAAGAACAGTGGAAAATGAATTTCAGGTATGTATTTTTTCTTGATAAATTATTATTTGATTGTAAAAATAGTAAAAATCAAATACATTTTCTTTCGAACAATGTATTGTTTTATTTACTGAGTTGTCAACTCAACTTTTCAAAATGTGAAGGTATTCCTTTAAAGAAATACTGGATATTTGTTGGCAACAAGTGCCATGATTTGTCACCAATGTGCTTGCTGGCACAACACAAACACTTGTACTTTTGAATACTACTACAGGAACCAGTTAACTGGACTTCTTTCCTCTTCAAAGCTGGCATTCTTTTATCTTCTGCCATGTTTGCTGGACTGCGATGCTCTGTGAATGAACTGTTGATGAAGCGAGGAAGAACCCCATGAGCCAGTGCAGCAAGATGCCTGACCTTCTGGATGTCATCAGCATCAGTTGCTGCCACTTTCCTTTCTATGATGGATGCTTTGTATGGATTTGTGTCGCAACCCCCAAGGCTTGAGCCTGACAGATCCGGAAATATGGAGGGACTCGCTCACACACACATACACACTGCAGATGCTCTTTTTTCCCTCTGTTCTAAAAGCATGTCATTGAGTGGTCAGATGTGATAGAAGAGGTCAGAGCAAAGAGGAGCGACAGTGACTCACTGAGAAGAACTCTGCTTGTTTCTTTTCCTGTCGTGGTAGAGACATGCTGAGATTTTCTTTCAGATAAAACAAAAACTTGTCTAAACCCCATGGTGAAATTCCAGTAAGTCAAGACCACCCAAATGATCTTTACCCCACATGGATCCAAGCTGTACTCCAGAAAGTCTTGCCCAGAGACCAGCTTTTGGGACTTTAATACAACTGTTGATGCTGTTACTCTTATCAGTTATCCAAAAAGCTTCTAAATTTGTCCTAAAGTTGCTTCTAAAGTGTTGTTGATTAATCAACCAATTGTACATTTAGATCCTGGTTGACTGTTTAGTTATTTAGTCATTTTCATGGTCTTTTGTTGTGGGAAATGAGCTAATACTGGTGTCTTGTCGGGTACATGGTGTCACTATTCAGCAGCGTCCTTATTATTTCATATTACTATGGAGCTCTTTGCTGTCAGGTGCACTTTAACACCACATATTGACAAAAGCAGTAGGCAGTGGTGATCTTGGTTGAGTTCTAAGATAGTTGCCATAGTGCAGTGACCTTAAAAACACTCAAAAACATGTACAGATAATCTCTGATCACGTGTAAGGCCTTCCGTGGCTCTGTGAATGTTCACTACCCCTGTTTCAGCCTGTCTCAACCTAGACGGCTCATCAAGATAAGTAACAGTTGTTATGGCGAGGATGTAACTGAGTGGAAAGAGGGCAACATTAGTAACTTAATGCTTCAAATGCCTGTAGGTGAAAAGTAGCATATCTGTAGGTGTTCCATCATGTAACAAAACTACGAGTCAACAGCCATGCTAGGTCTCTGCTCTCTGTGAGGTAGTTATGCACAGTGGTGGTTTGAGCGAAATGCTAACAGGCTCACAATGACAATGGTCAACGTTGTTGTTTATCAGGTATAATGTATACCACATTAATTTAGTGTTTTAGTATGTTTGTTTTGTGCTAATTAGCAAATGCTGAAAGTACAGCTGAGGCTGATGGGAATGTAGTGTTTTTGCTATAGACCTATTACTAAGTAATTTATTTGTACACGCTTGATTAAAGGTAAGTTATCATGAATCATCATGAGAGGGAAATTATTGTTTGAAGTCATTTTTATGACAGTCCATCCAATAGTTGTTGATTACACTCTGAGCCACGAATGTCAACTTAAAGGTGGCACTGGGGGAAAAGTCAGGGGACCACCAAAGTCAGTAGGAACCATAAATGTCTGTGCTAGATTTTATGGCACTCCATCCAATAGGTGTTGAGAGATTTTCAATCTGGACCAAAATGAGGGGCCAATCAACAGACTGACATTGACATCCCCAGAGCCACGTTATAGCATGGCTAAAGATTCAGCTGTAGTGGTATATTCTCAACATTTTTTTAAATTTAAAAATGTCTGCTGGAGAAACAATGATTTTTATTGTGGTCCCAGTGTCAAACCTGGTTAATAACTGCCCTTTTCATACGGCAACAGTGAAATACATGTGTGTTTTTTTAATCTTCCAAAATAAGTGCCCATAGTTTAACCCATAACCTTTCACCAGGCACAGCAAAGTCGCACATTTTATCTGGGCAGGATGGCCTTTCCAAAACACAGAAGAAAATACCAAGACTCTAAGTGGTCAGAGGTTTCTTCACCTAACAAAACATCTAAATGCCAGCATCCTTTTAATGTGCGGATGTGGGCGTTTTCAATGTAGATTGACCTTGGAAATTGCTAAGCCTCAATAACTGGCCTTTACTTTGATGCAAAGCTGCTTGTCTATTATTGGTTTGTTCCCTTTTCTGTTTCTGGAGCTCAAAGGTGAAATGAAAAGGCCTTTTGGTGGGACTGGTGTCTATGTGGTCGGTTGTGTTCAGGGTCTGACCTGTGTAGTGTGATGGAGTAGGCCCATGGAATACTGGTGGGATGAGATTAGTTCACAATTCCTGTCTGTTTGGGAAAGACACGTCTAAACAAGAGAATCTGGCTTTAAATGTGTTGTTTTTAGGTTTGTTACAACATTTAAAGCTGGATTTAGGAATACGAAGCATGGTTTTGCTTTAACACATTCTAGGACTGTTGTGGGGAGGCATGAGCGCTTACTTGTTTGATGCGTGTGATCTTTTTTTTAATGTCTCTACCACAACATAGAGCATTCATAAAGTGAAACATATGCTGCTGCAGAATTCCATGTGATGTCCTCTACTGCTGCCTTCATCTCACTTTTAGTTTTTGCCTCACTGTCTTGGTTTCTCGCTCTTTTCTGCTGGGGTGGGGTCAACACATACACACACTGTTTGTTTTGAGTTGCCATAGAAACTCATGTGAGTGTGTGACTATTGGTGAGCTCATGGCCCTGTGTGTGTGTGTTTGGGTGTGATGGGGCTGCAGTTCTGCTTCATGCATAATGACCTCATCCAGACACAGACCCTGACATATCAAATCTGACTGCTTCCTCGGATTGTATAATTGACAGTCCCAAACACACACCAGCTCTCTGGCCAACGCCCCCTCAGTGTTGCACAGGGCTCACATGCTCAGCAACAATAATAAAACTCAGTTTCACAACAGGAACAATGCATGATTGCTTGATAATTTCATTTCATATTGTGCGTAAATGTAGAATTAGATTTGTTCGACTGGAATTCTGGTATCAGACGTCTCTTAAAAAAAGGGAAACGGAGTTCATGAACTTATAGTGAACCCTCGAACTTTAGAGCTCTTCGTGTAGTGTATATTTTGTATTTCAATGTTTCATATTGTTACAAAACTACTCCCACTCCCACCTTATCACCCGGGGTCAAACACTTGACGTTCCTCAGCTGCTAATCTTGGATAGTGTGAAAATGTGGAACACAGCCCATCTGTTGATGTGTATTTATTATAGCTCAGAGTCAAGTCAGTGGTAAGAAATCCTTTCCACGTGGAAAAGAGTGCTGCTTTCTCCGAGGGTGAAAAATTCTGCTTCATTTCACAAAGACTGTTGGAAGATCTCTTTTCCCCCAAAGCATAAATGTACACAGTTATTAAGGGCCCAATTATTGATCCACCATGTGACTGTGGTCTTCCACGAAAAGTCCCATAGTCACTGTAAAACGACCACATTCAGAAACACTGCCACATTGCATGCTTGAGATGACAGACTCCTCTGTTGGTGTCAACTCTATTAATAAGCACAATTTCCATAACTCTGTTAAATATAGCAGGGGGAAAAATCGGTTATATTTGAACTATAATGTTTGGCCAATATTGGCCCGTCACAGTTATATGGGTAATATATCACTATTGGCATATATGTCATTTGATATGCGCAGACATATATGTATGTGTGTGCATATACGTGTGTGTGTGTGTATGTATATATATATATATATATATGTGTCATTTTGGACAGTTAAGTTTATTGTTATGTAAGATATCATGCCTCCATTACATGTCTTTGCCACGGTGCCAAAAGTGTTTATTACCACATTTAGGGAATCTTTGCAAAAATGTGTGTTTCTATGTAAATATAAAGCATATCAGCTATTGTATTTATCAATGTTTTGTACTCCCTAATATCGGTATTGGCCCCAAAAGTCCAGTATCAGTCAGGATTTTAAAACATGATCACCAATCCCATTACATGCAACTTAAGTCCGATGAATAGTAGATCTTTCATATTGGAATATATAAATAACTGACTTGATCATTTTCCCGACCATATTCCCATCTGAAAGGTTGTTTCAGGCAGCTCAAGCAGCATAGCACAGAAATCCCCCAAAGCTGGAGGGTTAATTTGCCTATCAATTCCCACATGTCAGTTCAGGCAAAGTGTGTGCTCACATGGGCACAGATTGTTGTAGCGAGATTAGCATGGAAACCATTTGCCTGGCTTGAAAATGAACTGCAAAGCTTCACAGCGCCACAAACTAGCTTCCTTAAAGTTGCTGCAGCCACATAGCCACATATTTATTTATTCCCCAACATACAAATGAATTTTCCTTCCAAAATTAAATATTCACTGTTAATGTAATAGCGACACAGTCCTCATCGGTGCCTCACTGCACAGCTTTTGCCCCTGAGACTTCAAAAATAACTCAGCTATCTGTTGGAAATCCAGGACAGGAATGTATTCTTACCCTGAGCTGCAGGGACTCTGTATGAGCTACTGCAGCACAGATATCTCTCCACGGATCTTGTAAATATGAAAAAAAAGGTTATGAAAGCTTCCTCTGCACAACTTCCATGCTCACAGCCAAAGAGATACTGCAGATTTGGTTCATGAAAACTGGATCTTGATTTTAATGGCATGAATTGTCATACATGACTATACTGACAGGTAGAGTGATTGAGTTAACACATTTTATGAATAAGACAGTTTCCAGAGTCCCCAGCCCATACAGCTCCATATCATGATTCAGGTGAGAGCAACTGCTTTCCCGTACAGTGCTTGCACAGTATGTGTAAGAAATGTGAACATGTGAGGTAGCAGATTTGCTTTAAGGCTTACATCAAGTTGATCTTAATGATGTGAAGTGACTGATCAGCAAAGGAAAAATGTTGTTTGGAGTTAACAAGAACTGCTATAAGTTTCTTTAACACTAAATCTTGTTTTCCCTGTGAGCAAAGCAGCTCAGCCAGGTGTGTTCATCAGTGGTCAGTACTGCTATTGTTGAGCTGAATCTACCGGTCTGAATGATGAAGAGATTTACTTAGCCCCAGTTTATGATTTGAATCTTCAACAGTCACCACAAAAAAAAAAAAAAATCTAAGTGTTTTGGTTTATGGAACCGTCAGAGTATAATAAAGTTTAATAAAGTTTTCTAATCTAATCTAAAATTATATTGTGTTGTGTAGCCATGAAGCAGCAAGGGCCGTTCAGCTGTTTAGCCTCTGCCCGACTGTAAAACCGGCGTCTGGCAGTTAGGACATACGGTAGCAGTTAGCAGCTGTGACTCCCGGAGATGGATTGTTTTTGTTTGCATGGTTGAAGCAACAGGGGCTTGTTAAGCTGTGTCTGTGGCTCTGTCATTACCAGCTATAATTATACGCCGATTAGCAGGATCGCAGTGTGTGTGTACAGTATGTGTGCATGTGGTATTTATAAATTTAACTTATGTAATCAGTTTTAAATTGTCTTAAATTGCAGTAATATCAATGTCAGAATCAGTGTACTTAGCTGACCAATTAACTCAGACATTGACAGTGACATGACAACAGTGCTCAGTAATTGATACTTACAACAGAGACATCTTTTTTTTTTAACTCAGTCTGATGACTTTCCATGAAACTGTGCAGACATTTGCCATATCATGATATACATTTTGAAAAATATTCCTATTAGCATTGTAACAGTGATTTCAGCCTTCTCCCACAGCCACAGTGGATAAAGCTTTTTTTAAGCTTTTGTTTGTATGACCTTACCAAAAATGGTCTTTGATGGGGATGAATCAAGGTTTTATCATCTTTTCTCACTTATTTCAGCTTTGTACAAGGACTCCATGCTTCCTAAACCATTTAATAACCATTTAGAAAAAAATCAGCATGACCATCACTCTAATTGCCTACTGAAAACCTTAATAGCCCTGAGTGTCACCATAGATATACGGCCCATAGCTAAATATCTCATCCTGTATATTGTGTCTTCATTGGCACACACACACACACAGACTTAGAGTAGAACATCCATGCCCACAGGAACACACCCCCCAGGTTTGAAGGTCGTTGGCTGCTTTCATGCTCGCTCAGCGACTTTCAGTGCCAAACATAAAAGTGGGCAACCACCTCCTTTCATAGCTTTGATTCAGAGGAACTGGCGCGTGGGAAGTACTTTTGTGTCTCCTGAAAGCTTGTGTGAGTTGCAGTACTTGGGCTTTCATGTCATTCAGAAGTCCTGACTGCCAAGCTTGGACTTTGAAATAGACGTTCAAAAATGTAACATCTGCTTTGAACTTCTAAGGTGAGTTTGAACTGTCCCAGACTCATTCACAGTTGTAGCTTGCTGCTGCTTCAAGCTGTATCCGGCCACTGACAGGAAATTTCTTTTGACATGTGCTAAATTTGGTCCCACTGGCTTTTTTCCCACTCTGACCTCTGCAGGTCAACGTGGACTCGAAATTTTTTTTGATGTCTTACCTTAGAGTATCCCCTCTTCTCCATCTTTTCGATATCCATTCTTGAATCACCATTTACATTTTATAAAGTAAACTAAACTCATTAATGGATCACGTGTCAACATAAAATCCCACTGAACATAAAGATGTTAAAAACTGAGGAAATTTTATAGTAAACTATTCTTTCTGATTCTCTATTGTATGACATTCTGTTGTCAGCAGGGAGTAGAAAAGGTGTGTGTGTATACAGTATGTCGTTATCTGATATGCAAGCCAACAGGAGGGTTGCTCTGATTGTTATGGGAGTGACAGCAGTGCACAGGTATGGTAGGCTCTGTTAAGAATAGGCCTCCCTATGCGATATACAGGACAGATAAAGACTTGCACATGAATGAACACTGGCTGGAAACCTGATTCCTGCACTTCATGACAGGTATTGTTGTCACTTAGTTTTCTGTTTTAAAGTCGAGGCATGGAATGTGTTGCAACGCTGTTTACAGGAAGCGAAAGCTTTGGCCAGTTGTAAGAACTTAACATAAATAAATCTTTCACTGAATCTTACTCCATTTTTTAAACAGGAAATAAAACGAATCAATTATGCATTCATGAGAATTTAAACAGAAGCTTATCTCAGTCCATTTAGTGATCTGTTGTGTCCACAAGAAAGATAAGAAAAGACTAGCTTGATTAGTTACCTGGATAATCCACAAACACTGCTGCTCACACACATCCAGTACTTCAAATGTCACATGTAGTTAAGTGACGTGATGTACTGTGAAATGTTGCCCATGGATGGGCTAGGCTGGGCTGATGGTTGAAAACACCAATGTAGTCTATATAGAAGATCAGATGAAGCAAATTGGCCTCAAAATGTCACATGTACATGTAGGTTTTTATAAATGTATACACCTAGTAAACAACTTTCAGGCTATTGTTGTGGAAATGTCTTTGTGAAACTAAAAGTATAAAACTAAAACTGTCAGAAGTGAAATTTAACCAAGTGTCAAATATGACCAAGACAAATAAAAGTGAGTTGAAATTAACTGGTTATCAGCTGTTTTCATTTTTATTACAGTTTGACCTGCTCTAAATTTCCCACAGACAAACACAGTAGATCCTAAGCAATCTGTCACCAAAGTGCTTTTCGTTCAACTTGACCTGGAATAGCACATTTGACTGAGGCGATGACTGGGCGGCAATTTCCTATTGTCACTTCCAGGGGTCGTTTCATCTCCATCAACAGAGGAAATGAGGGAGAAATGACTCATTTACAAATATACTTTGCTCGCCCTCATCTGTCTCTGGAGAAGTCTGTTATCTCTCAACCTGAGCCACGAGGCAGAGGCAGACGTCCCTGGTCATGCTTAAATGCATCCTTGTAATGGCGTGTTAACATACATGTACTCTTTGTCTATATGTGTGTTGCCTCTTTATGCTAACTAACGCAGCAGCTCAGACAGTAACAGCTCTGTTCGCTCTGATCGCTCCAGGAAGTGAATCTGAATGCGTCTCAGTGCGTTAAACATTAGCTTCTCTCTAGACGCCTCTTCAGCTCTCAAATGTGGATTAGTAGCTACTTAGGATCACTCCCATACAAGCGTAAAACTAGACAGGCTGTTAAGAGCCGGATAAATAGCGGAGTGACAGCTTTACAGGTTTTCTGTGTGTGTAGGTGTGTTTGTGTGTCTACACCAGGTGATGCGACCTTAGGCTTTTTTTCCAAAAAAAGGATCAGGGTCACAGGTGGCTACATTGCAACACCCACTACCACCATAAAGGCTGATGACAAGAACACAAAGAAACCGTGGTTGTTTTCATTACATCTGCTTCTCTTTTATTCATAAACATAAAAGGAACACAGGTATTTGTTCCACCTGCTGTTGCTGTACTTTTTGTACAACTGGTGATGAAGAAGTATAACTTTTCATTTTCTAATGGATGGGAGTGATGGAAGTCATCGCATAACAAGTTCTGCTAAAGTTCAAACAATGCACAGAATTGTAAACCTCCTCCAACCGTGCGTGATTATCTGTGTGTACCCAAACACATCAATTTTATTTAATTATTTTTATCCTTGCAGGGCAGCCTTGTTCTTGTTTAAAAACATTGATGTTATTTAATTTATTTTTATCCATACTGATCTTGTTTGCAAGTGTGTCAATTAGCTCTTGTCTTACAGTATTGAATATTTTTTTGATTTTGGACTGTTGGTCGCACAAAGCAAGACATTTGATTACATCAGACTGTGCTTCAGAAAACTGCAATGTGCTGTTTAAAGACAACATGATTAATCGAGAAAATGAATGTCAGATGAATTGGTAATGCAGATAATTATTAGTTGCATTATCATTTAATCTGCAGATGATTTTCTCAATTAATCAATTAATCGTTTTGATAGTTTTCAGTATAGTATGACATGACCATTGTACATTTTTAGAGCTCAAGATCACATCCTCAAATCATATTCAATTTTCTATCACGTATGACAGATGTAACTTTCAAATTTGAAAAGCTTCAACTTCCTTTAAAAATGACTAAAAAATATGATTCAGTTGTGAAAATATTTGCTCAACCAGATTTTAACATTATAAATAAAGTAAAAAAGAAAAATATATATATCTGGCAGTAAAGTTTAGCAGCAGTGTGACATCATTCAGCGACTCATTGTACTGACCAATCAAAGATCTACAATTGTGCTTTCCTGGTATGTTACATTTTAAACATGAACAGGGTATTTGTACTATATTGTGTCGTAAAATAGTGTTTGGCCATCTGATATGCTTCAAACTCCTGGATCTTTGACTCTAACCAGCTTTCCTGGATTGTATATCATTGTTGGAATATGCCCCCAAAAATGCAGCCCTGTTGCATTTTTCTTAAGACAGTGCTGTTTCTGGTCTAAATTCCTATGAACGTTAACCCTTGGCAAACTTCTCAATGTGCTCTTTTGGCTTGCTTGTCCTAAATCTCCCCTCTACGTTGACTCACAATGCAAAGTGGTGTCATATATGAACTGACAAGCTGTCGCTAACAGTTATTTTGGAGGCCGCCATGTGGCTCTATACTGTTCACCAGGGATCAACTTGACCTCTCTGTCATGTGGGAAAATGGCGTTTGAAGTAAAAGTAGTCAAAACAAACCTTGCAAAAAAAGAAAAGAAAAAACTTCTCTTATGTCAGTGGGATTGCAGCACAACCATTAACTGGACGAGTTGTATTTTCTCAAGCATTACTTCATCTGTCAGTGTCCCACTGTGGGGTCTCTATGCTGGTCGGCCATTTTTTTTCTGTTCTTGGGGGGAAAAGTACAGAGGTCTTAATAATGAACTCAAGTGTTTGTGCATTCCTGAAAAGTTAGCATCAGTGAATGTGCTCCCTCGCTCTGCTCCTGTTACTGCTCGCCATTTGGTGGGAAACGCTGATAGCAGTAAATAGATAGCAGCATGCATTTAGCCCAGCAGACGCTCAGGTCTTCCTCTCCATTGTGTTTTGTTTTTGTCCGCAGCTTATCACAGGGGTCAAGGAGGGGTGATGTCAGCAGAAGTATGGGATTACTTAAGAGCACGGTGTGCAAAGGATTCATTAATCATCATGCATGATAACAGTTGTGTGGAGACGGCAGAGTATCAAGCACACATTTTACCGCCTGGGTTTAGTCTAACCCTGCCTGTATTGTGTCACATGAGTCAACTTAAAGAAATAACAGTAATTTTGCTTGCTACAAGGCCATGATTAGGTATCGTTGGGAGACAAGCCTACAGTTATCAGTGAGACATCGCTGCTTGGACACTGTCCTGGGACTGTTCCAGTTTGATGGGTTGTTTCTGCTTTAAGCACCCTTCCCACTCATCATGTAGCCAAAACAAAGAGCGAGTTTAAATCTCCAAAGCAGTGTCAAGGTTTCTGACTTTATTATCTACAAATGTTTAACAGTTGTGTAAATTCCCGGTAAAGACAGGAGAGTGTTGTAATGCTGAGCCACAAGATTCACTCTCCAGATGTTTTATTTGGTTGCAGTTATGGGTCATGCAGTAATGAGTCATTTGAACATTTTTTTATTTTCTAATCATAGACTAACAATCTCATAATCATATAGTACATGAACAGCAGGTGACATATCTTGTGTTGCGTATCTTTAGTAGAACATGTCTTCATATCATGACCTGTGCATGGGATCTGTCTTGCATTAAGTGGCAGCATTGTGCAGGAAGCTCTGTTTCCCTGAGTCAGGCCTGGCAGTGGCAGCTGGGGATGGTGTGTGTGTGTGTGTGGATGGGAGTTGGGTTTGCTGAGTGATGCACCAACATCCCCAAGGAGGGATGGAGGGGGACCAGCCTCCTTTCTATGCCAGCCTGCACTTGGCATATTCACTGCAATGCGGATGAGAATACTGTGTGCAGAGTGAGGGCTGGCCAATACACAAACACTAAAATATTTTACCAATCACATTTAATCATTTCAGTGTCAATATATAACATTTTATTGTATTCATCACTATTCCACAGCAGTGACAGCATTGAAAGGAAATGAGCAACCTTAAAGTTGCCAAAGCAAACATGAGACATGAGACTTTATTCAGTTATTTACAGTAGAGTTTAATTTGTCGGGTGTATCATGTAAAATCTGCAGGTTTTGATTCCCATAAATCAGTTATTCCACAGATTTTAGTGATCATCTTCATCCTTCATCCAGATTGGAGAAACTAAACAGTGAAATCTGCCGTCGGCATTTGGCTAGGCTGAAAGTAGACTCATCAGATGCGCTTAAAGTGTGTTTTTCCCCACTTTCAGCACCAAGACAAATAAGCAAATGTTTAGTGAACTGAAAAGGGTTTACTTCAAAATCCCCAGTCTGAAATAAACAGTCTCTCCAGCTATTTCATACAGAGAGGAGGCGTTTTCTGTAAGCAGTGCCTGCATTTTGTAAGCATTTTTTCTAATGTAATTTCATAGGCCAGCAAGTAATTCCCAAGAGAGCATTATTTGTGTTGAAGACACAGTTTGTCGGAAGAGACGGTACTGTTGGTCATGTGGTGACAGCAGGGTGATACCTCTTGTTTGTTGGTACAAACCAGCTGCAGCCCCCTTGAGCAAACGCTACACTGATTTCCTCCTCAGCCATGTGATGCCGTTTCAAGGGATCAGCCTGTTTTACATTCCCTTCAGTACCGTGTGTGTGTGTGTGTGTGTGTGTGTGTGTGTGTGTGTGTGTGTGTGTGTGTGTGTGTGTGTGTGTGTGTGTGTGTGTGTGTGTGTGTGTGTGTGTGTGTGTGTGTGTGTGTGTGTGTGTGTGTGTGATAATGGACTGTGAAGTAACTGATATTGTGAACCCGCCATAATGTATCTTATAATGGGTTATTATTATATATATGTATGTAATTTTAACAGTAAAATAAACTGATGCGAAAATATTTAAACTTCGAAGATTAGCACATTAAATGCAATATATCACTATATAGAATCTGTTCAAATCATTACATTTGTGTATAATTTCAATATTATAGCACTCAGCTGTGGTATTAAGCTCAGCCAGTATTAGTAGTATAGTAGCTGAGAAGGTTGCAATGTGTTACAGGTTCACCTCGAATGTGTTAATAGTCTCCTATGCCAAACTGTCAATCACAGAGTCCCTCTCATTTTAACTGTTGGCTCAGAGTGACTAAGAGGCACACTACACATACCTGAACACTTAGAATAATCCTGTTTGTCTTCACTCACTCATTCTCATAAACATTATGTCATACATACTTAGCTAATTAATTTTTTCTTCTTGCCTGAACTCGTACACTGTGTTGTCTAGCTTGAACAGGTAGAATTCACCAATTTGCACTACAGCATTGAAAGCATCATACCCAAACAGCTGGTTTGAACTGATAGCAGGATTGCACAAAAGAATGCTTGATTTTGTCATGCCAATTGTCATGTTGGCAGGTTTTCAACTTCAGAGCAGATCATCAGATAGGTTGAGCTTGGCGTCTGTTCCGGCCAAGTTGTAACATTTTCTCTTCAAGGAGCCTAAACAAAACCACTGATGATCTCAGGTGATGGCAGTCAGCACGCACTGCTATTTGTTGTTGCCCGAAAGCTCTCGGCCAAGAACCTTTGGCACTAAAACCTGCAGCTCTACTCGCATGAGTTGGAAGTTTATGTTTTATGACAGGAGTCTCAAGTCATAAATGAGATAGTTACATACTTTTACAAGACAGTTCAAAGTTAAAAATGAATGGTACTAAAAGAGACATTTGGTAATTCAGACACCACTTGCACTAAGCCAAGAAAAACAGTAACAATATCCACGATATTTTAGGCATTTAGTTGTGTTTAAATTATGTTCACTTTAGGTTGACTTTTCAAAAACATTATGCATCACACCTTTAAGGCTGCATGCCTTGTTTGTTTTTATTTTGTATGACTTGTGTATTGGACCATATCCAAGTATTACAAGGGACAATGTGTGTTGTGTTTGTCTGTTGGTGGTCCTGCCATGATGAAGCAACAGGTAGTAGAGTAGAGTAAGGGACCCTCTCTCATCTGGAGCACACAGGTACAAACTTCCTGTTTCTGTTCTCAGTATACATTATACTAAAGTGTCCTCAATGATCAAATTTGTTTGTTTTTTGTTGTTGTTTTTTTTACTTCTATAATCACACAGTTTGCATTTAACTTCTCTTTTCACTTAATCATAGCTATGCTTGAAGGCCAGTGGACAATCCAAAACAGTGATTGGGCTGAACATTAATTCACTTTTATCGGTTATCGGTGGTATTGTATTCTGACAACATGATCATATTATGTTACTGTTGTCTATATTAATGTTTTTTTTATCAAAATGCAAAATTGGTTTTGATGGTTTGATTTGTTGAAATGGAACACGGTTCATAACAGGAACCATTAATGTGCATATTTCTTATGTAATCCTATATATTATCATAAAAATAGTTGTATTGGCATAGCAACATTGGTTAACCCTTATCACCCAGCCCTAGTCATTAGTCATACTAACAGTTCACCATTAATGTGTCAGAGAGTAAAGTAACTGATTAACTAACACTGTAACTGTGTGAAGCTGGTCAGTAGAGAAGCAGCTTTTGTTAGAATAGATCAACAGAATAAAAAGGGGGGCGGAAGGCCTGGTTAAAGCTCAGAGTAAAACTCAAGTTCGCACAGTCAGAGGTTTGTTTCAGGCAAGACACTGAATTGCAAGCAGCTGTCATTTGGCTGACCCTGACCCTTGACTTGGGATGGGAGCGAGAATAAATAAATCATGATTTTTCAATCTGTCCTCTGTCTTTTTGAGGCTGTTGATTGTTCAGTGGGATGGGCCGAGGTGGCAGTAAAGGCCACGCAGTTTCTGCTACAGCAGGTTGTGTGGCTGCAGTTACAGACCGCCAGCCGGACTCATAAACACTGACCTTTACAGTCGCCTTTAGGGGGTGATTGGGGAATCAGGGGGCGTGAATGAGAGACATAAAGACAGAGAGAGAGAGACGATTGTGGAATGTGGGAGAGAGAACAGAAAGTGAATGGATCAAAGAAAAAAAAGAGACAAGAAAAAAAGACTACACAGAGAGAAAAAGAGAGAGAGAGAGAGCGCACAGGCGGGGGAGGAGGAGGGGTGATTAGTGTGTAAGCCTGAGCTCTGATTGGTCTAGTAGCCTGTATGTGTGTGTTTGCCTGGATCTGTGTGTGTCCGTATGTGTGTGTGTGTGTGTGTGTGTATGCTTGGAGCCAGTGGGCGGGGGATTAAGCCTGCATCACGTGGTTCCTTTAGCTTCTTTTCCACACAAACACACACCCTCATTCGCTGAGGGCATACAGACAGACACACACACACTCAGATCCTCTCACATACACACACACTCACAGCTGTTGATACTTCTCCCGCTGATGAACGCCGAGGAGCAGAGCCCGCAGGAATCTGGGAGAAAGCATATCTGCTGTTTGCCTGCAGCTCAACCAAAGAGCATCTATATGGAATATCTAGACGGACAAGTGGACTGACTGGTTTTTTACTGATCACTGCTTGGTACTCGCATTCTAACGCTCGTATCCCGCTCTTTCTTTCTTGTATTTCTCGCTCTGGAACTCAGTATTGGAATTTTAGCCCAGACAGTGAGCGACAGAGGAAAAATAGAGACATGTGTTTTGCCTCAGTTGCCTACTACTACTGCCTGTTATCTCCCATTCACTGACCAAGGAGGAAATACAAGGTTGGTTGGGCTTGGTTTATTTGTTTATATGCTGGTATCTTGTGCCAATACACCTGGGTAGCCATTTGGAATATATTGTTCAGGGATTTCATTCCTCTGGGATATATTCTTCTGAGGTAATCCAGTCCCTTTCATTTCTATAAAAAGAATCAAGCTTGTCTTCTTTTTTGTGTTCAAACAGGCTGCCGGTTACCATCACTAAAACTGATTTGTATTTTTAGGGGAATTCCTTGTTGGGCGATCACACGCTTCTGCACTATGAACACACTTGGCAGTAACAGTGCCGTGAGTGTGAGCACCAGTGAAGATTAGCTCTGGTTATTATCTCTAATGTGTACAACAGTAGAGCCTGTATGTGAAGGAAGACAGAGAATTAAAGGGTCACTGCAGCAGGTTTTTTTTTAAACATAAATAAATAACTTATAAAGAATGCTTATAAAAAGATTTCACCTTTTGTGTTGCAATGTGCAACAGAAACAAATTCTGGACTCCAATGGGGTTGCTCAAGGAACCCACTATTCCAACTTCAACCAGACGCTGCCATGTGTCCATCACAGATGACACAGATACTGGCACGTAGGTGGGCTCTGAAGAAGAGTTTCTCCGGCTCATAGTAAAGCTGCTGCTGGAGGATCTGTAAGCTGCTGAGACTTTGGCTCACGCACCGTCCTCCAGTTTCACTGCAAGATCTGTCACACAGGCATGTTTAGACAAGGAACACGCCCACCCCCCTGTTTGAGTGTGTATGTCTGTGCATGCGTGTTGCTTTACAGGGTTTACACTATTGGTCAGTGTGTGCGTATTTGTGTGTGAGTGTGGATATAATTAGCCAACATACAGATTCTTTCCTGGTATTGTTGCTGCTGGGGTTGTAACACAACCCAAAAGGCTGTTTGTTTATTTTTAGGGGTGGCAGCTAGTAGATACACAAGCAGCCATGCTTTGAAGCTTCCCCCAGGCACGATAAAGGTGAGTGGGTGGATGGTTGTGTGGCGGTGTTGCTGAGAGTCTTGTCTGGGGTGTTTGTTGATGCATGTGTGCACTGTATAAGACTTTAATCAGCATTAGTGTGAGTTTGTTTTTCTTGAATTTGCATGTGACAGGCATCTAGTACAAAATGTTTAGTGGCAGAAAATGAAATAAAGTCATTGAGAGAATGATGGACAGAGAGAGATAGAGCTGGAGATGGAGCCAAAGAATAGCAAGACAGAGAGATTAGTAGACGTAGGTTTCCAGATTAGCTGGCTGTCATCAGATGAAGATGGAGAGTTGTGGGTTGTATGAGACGCTGGCTTTTATCCAGCTCCAAATGTCAGAGGAGCACTTGCCATCATGGGTAAGCTCCCGTAATAGAGATAGAAGATGGAACTCATTCTTTCAGTCTCAAATTTTTAAAAAAGGATGTGAGTGCAGTCATGCATCAGTGTGGCTTCACTGAGGTCTCGCATGACATAACATGTTTGTTATTAAATATGTAATGTGCTTCCTCACAAGTGCAGAGAGCACTTTAACACAAATTAAACAGCTCAATTTAATTAATCTCGTCATGTAGTTAGTTACGGATTTAATATTAATTAGAGACAACTGATATGAGACACTGCCTAACATTTGTCATTTTAATTGGTGAAAGCAATGTTGGCTCTAAGAATGAGAAGTTGCTATCAAAATTTCAGTCGGTCAGCTGCGCACTCAAATAGTTTTTCACATTAACTCACTAATTTTCATGTAATGTAACAGAACATTCACACTGTGTTAAAGGCGAGCAGCGCTGCAACACTAGCAGGCGGAGGTGGACAGAGCTAACACAGCAGAGTTGACAGGCTTTATTTCTTCCAATACCGATCCTTTAAAATATGTCTGGACATCCCTAAAATCTTTACCCCTCAAGCATTAAGAGCCCATTGTTGTGTGGAAATGAAGGCCCCTGATCCACACAGCTATTCAAGTAACTCCTAGATACCAAAAAAAGCAGTCTTTGGTTTATAGCACTCTTTAAATTTTATAGATGAGAGTTTTCACGGACGGCTTCCCCCAAGATGAAGACAGCTTATGTCTGTAGAGCGGCTGAAAATGAGCAGGAGGGGGGCGGGTCACTAAAGGTCATGGGGTAAGAGGTTGTTGTCACCTTGCCTCGGGCTGCGGTCACAGTCTAGCACTCTTCAGTAAACACAGCCAGGCCCGCCTATCTGCCACAGATTAATGGAGTTTAAATCAATTACAATACGGCACTGTGCTCCAATTCAATATATTTGAAGGGCAACTTTGTTTCAAATATCCAGACACTCACTGAACTCAGTCTAAACTTCTGGCATTGTTGTGTAAGTTCAATGTGTGTCATTCAAGGTGTGTTTGGATGAAATCCTGAGAGGGCATCTGTTTTGAAGCATGACATTTGAATTATAAACTTTGATGCTGTAGTGCAAGGATTAGATTTCATTCTTATTGGATTAATTGTGCACTCTCTCTCTCTCTCACACACACACACAACCACAATCACTCACCCCTCAACGGTTGATCTCTCTGGATGTGACCACACCGAGAGGGTTTGGGACAGGGACAATGATCTATTGACAGAGACTAAGTGATGGCGGCAGCTCATACTGGGGGAGTTATGTGTCTGGTTGCAGAGCACAGATTGGCTTGTGTGTGTGTGTGTGTGTGTGTGGAAGGAGAGGCAGTGCTTCAAGGGAGGTGTGTAACTTTATTTTTGTTAAGGCTACAGCTGTTGCCTTCGGGCACACAGAATTCCACTCATTCAGCAGATTTCAGGCATTCATTTCTGCCGTCAATCACACTTTCACAGATAGATATGCTTTCCATGCCCAAGTGATTTTATACACTATATTCTTTTACCTTTTAAGTTTTGGACACTGGACTGGTTTTATCACCTTGACACTTCATTACTTTTAGTAATTGCTAATAAACATGATTTTTCACTCATGTTTCAGAAGTGTCCATGTGCTCTAAATCTGTTACAAGTGATGATAGTGAGAGTCGCAATGATTAATTGATTAGTTGCCAACTATTAAACCAGCAATTATTTTGATAATTGATTGATTGATCACTTTGAGTCATTTTTTAAGAAGAAAATTTCCATATTCTCAAATGTGAATATTTTCTGGTTTCTTTTGTTTTCTGTGAGCGTAAATTGAATCTCTTTGGGTTGTGGACTGTTGATTAGGACAAATCCTAATATTGGGCTTTTGGAAACAGATATAATAGGAAGTTAAATCTCTTTGAAGTCTAAATGATGCATCACAGCACCTTGTAGAATAACATACTGAATATTTATTTGTCTGTGGCTTTTTGCCAAACAAAATAAATTATATTTCTTCATCCTTATAACATTTCCTCTTTTGGTGTTGTAACAGTTCTTCATGGTCAGAAGAAAGGCTTAAAAAGTATTTAAATGAACACATTTATTTTGCAATTACTGTTACTACACATAAACAGCAGTGGGGTCTGTGGGACACCAAACAATGAGGAAATAAAGCCACAAGACCAAAAACAGAAGAACAAGTTAAAGAAATGAAGGAAGCGCGAGACAAAGATTGCACAGTAGCAACTGATTCCTCTGGTCTGCCTTCCTTTAAAGACATGTTTATATCATGATACTACTCTCATCACCAGTCTCTCAGACCTTGTTTTTATACCAGCCCATCTTGTGCACAGCTACTCAGTAAGCAGAACAGTGCAGGAGGATGAATTCAATATCAGGTTACATAACTCTGCACTGCCCGCCCAGCTGCCTCCAGTTAAAGACGATTTTTTTTGGCAGCTTTTATTCGTTACCATAGTATAAAACACAGCTTTAGTAGGGGGATCAGGTAGAGAGGAAAATAGGTTCCCCTGCGTTCTTATGGATTCTCTGCTTTAGAGATAACACCATATAGGAAATGCTGGCTATTTAAATGGATACTTTGGCATATTCACAGGAAAGCAAGCAAAACAAATTAGAGATGTAACATGCTCTCTTTTTTTTTCCTAAAACTTCTAACTGCATATTTGTGGTTTGCCGGTTCTAATTCCAGTGTAGAAAATGTCTGTCCAGAACTGAATGAAACCTTAACCACTAGACTGCTTAGTGTTCAGTGGAGGAAGCAGCAGTATTTGTATGAGGTAAATTTGATGTCTTAATGTTGGATAGCTGCTTTTATGTGGAAGCTTATGTTACTTATAATATCAGCTGCTACTGCAAAAACATTAAATAAAAAAGAATATAATAATAATAATAATAATAATGTAGTAATGGCTCATAAAATGTCCTAAAGTAGTGAAAAAGTCTTTTAAAACTGATAACATCTTCAAATTGCTTTGTTTTCTTCAACCAACAATCCAAAACTCAAAGATATTTAGTTTACAATGAGATAAAACACATAAAAGCAGGAAATAATCCCATTGGAGAACCTGGAACCAATGAATATGTAGCATTTTTGCTGGGGAAAATTACTAAATTATTAATTGACTTTCAAAATAGTTACCAATTAATTTTTGATCAATGAATTGTTTCATCTCTAATGTCATGAATTGAGTTAATTTGTAATACCTTGTAAGGAAGTGCTGCTTGCTTTCTTGTATATTTAAATAGGTGTAGTAGCACTACATGCTGTGGATACACATTCATCCTCTTGGAAGGATTTCTTTTAACATACTGTTTATTTGGTCTGAGAACGACTTCTCTGTACACTGAGCTGTGTGACACTCCACTAATCTCAGACATCTTTTTAAGTGGCATTTGACCTGAATGAGTAGCTTAGTGGCATATGTCAAACCAAATCACCTCGACAACCCCAACAAAACGACTTCACAGCAGAAAAGGTCAAAAGTAGAGAAGCAGTCGTCTCTAGCAGAGTAACCCTTAAATTTCAATATGCCTGCTGTCAGATGGACACTGGGCTTTTCAAGGCGAAAAGCAGCGGGATCCCTTTCTTAAAGTCTTTCTTGCTTTCTCTCTCTCATTCCCCTCCGCTCTCCAAGCCAAGATGCCATCTGGTCCCATAAGCTCCGCCCCTCCCTAATACACCACCAGCTTATCCTCTGCTACTGCAACCACTGATGCAGTTTTATGTATTCTGACCGTCTATTCTTTTCTTTCTCTTTCTCCCCCTGAGTCCTCATCATTTTACCACTGCCAGGGAAGTTGGGTTGGTCACATTTGTTTGTTAGTTAGCATGACATGTCAAAAACTGCCACTAAAATAGGTATGATCTCAAGCGAAGATCCTGTTTAGTTTTTTCAAGAATGTAGATACACTAGTAGTAGATTGAGGATTTTGGTCAGTTCTTGAAAATAAAATCTCTGCCTTATTCTCATATGTATTTATTTTTGCCTGTATTGGCTATCCCCTGGCATGAGACAGTCGGTCACACTTGTTGCTTTTACTGTATCCTGCAAAGTGTTTGTCGTCATGCCAGCTGAACTGAAAATGTACAGTGGGAGAAAACCACCTCAACAGTCAAGGCCTGGATGTTCAAACAAAGCTGCTCCTGTCCTCCTTGTACTCTTCATTGGGCAGTGTGTCAGTGTGTCCTGATTACTGCCTACGTGCAGTAGTTTCCATTGTAAGTGTCTACAGTATGACACAATGTATTGAAGCCTGTTATTTGTGTCAAACCAAAGACCAGAACATGAACTTTACATGTCTGACAAACATGTTGTGTCACTCCATGTCTGTCATCTGCTGACAATAGAAGATTCATTATTTTACTTGTGAGTAGGAGTGCCATATGCCAGACATTTAACATCAGTGACAGAAATAAATCACTTTTTGCTTACCCTGTAGAGTAACTACTTGGATTAAAAGAATGACAACCATAATTTAACTAAACCCTGTGCGAGAGAGGAGAAATACATATTAAGCCTGGTTGTTGCTGAATGTTGTAGAAAACAATTGCAGCGGTTTGAACTGGTTAATCGCTGAGTGCCTGAAGCTGTTGCCTGGGGTCTCAAAAGACCTGCTTGGTCGAGTCCCCAGGTGCAGTCTTACATAAGGACGTTGCTATTTTTCTTCAGCCAATTAGGAAACAGCACAGGCTAGTATGACAACATGGCAGATTTCTGCACAACTCCCCAGGCCCCCTATCTCTGCCACTGCAGTAGTCAAAGATAACTCCAGATTCTCAGTTTCCTAGCTTGCTGTCTTCGTCATTTATTGATAAGTTTTACTGCAATCAATGTGAGCAACTCACTGTCACCATCATCCATTTCTTGTCAGGTAAACACAAACAGAAATCTAGCTAATCCACTTAATGCAGTGTATCAATGCAGACGTATTGGGGTATGCAAGTGCGTCATTGCTATGGAAATGGTCATCTGTGTCTCTGCGTATTGCTGCGATGTGAACGGCCCAATTTTAGAACGTATACAATCAGGCGTCTTGGATTCTTTCGCAAATTGTATCCAGTCTTGTTAAACTGGCCTTTAAACATAAGTGCTGTGTCCATTAGCGAAGGCTTTGTTGTTCCTGTGATATTTGTTCAGAATAATGAAACAAAAATGTAATTGATTAAAATAGGCATTGTGAAACTCTGTTTTGCAATTCTTCCCTTTTCCATTTTACCTTCTACAGGCAAGTCTGTTTTGTTTCCTGATGACTGAATTATTTGCATACCACATTGTCATGAGTGCTTTAGTTTGACTGCTGGTACATGTTGTTCTGTTCTCCACACTCCAGTATTTTGTGCTATGAAATACTGTGAAAATGTAAATATTCAACTGTTCCCACTTACCTTTCGAAGGATATGATTTGTACTCTAACCAATCCACCTGTCTGGTTTTCTTCCTCTCAGGTGAGAGGCAGAGCGGCAGCCATTGAGAGAGCGACTGAGGTGAAGCAGGCATGAGTGAGGACAGCCATCAGGGGGTTGTTACCACCCCTCCCACACCCGGTGGCGGGACCAAGGAGCGCTACTTCGACCGGGTCGATGTGAACGATCCGGAGTACATCAGAGCCAGGAACATGTCGCCCGACCTCCGGCAGGACTTCAACGTTCTGGAGCAGAAGAAACGCGTCACACAGATCTTACAAAGCCCCGTAAGTTAAAATAGAAAATGTCCCACCCAGAGAACATTTGTTTAAGAGAGACTGTAAGTTGAGTTATAGATAGAATGCACAAAGCAGAACTTGGTGCATGTCAAGATCTTTTCACATCACTGACTAACGTTTGAGTAATCAGTTCCCATTTACTCCAGCTGTCAGTTACTATTCCTCAACCCAGCAGTTTCTAACAAAGTTACATCAGTGTGTGCATGTGAGTTTTCACTTGTGTCCAGTGTGACTGATGTTGTGACACTGGCAAGTGAAACACAGCAGTCAGCTAAAACCCTGATACAACCACCAGCTGCCACACCCTCACCCGGGCTGCTGGAGCTCTCCAAGTTCCCTCCAGACAGCTCTCATGTTGGGTCAGGTTTTGCTGAAGTAAACAACTCTGTGAGCACACGGCATATTTCAACCAACACACATAATGTGTTTTGATTTTTGTTTCACTGCTAGCCAAGCTTGACTTAAGAGGTTTGAACCTATTTGGGACCACACATGCTAATTAATAAGACACTCATGGTTCTGCAAAGATAACATGTATTTGCACTTTGCAAAAGTTGAACACAAAACTAAACATGACAGAGTTAAGTTCACAGAGTTTATCTCCTCTTTGATTCCAAATGAAATTGCTTCCCTGACAGGAACTCACCAACAAACATTTCAATTAACTTAGAGACAAAGTCAAGCTCATGTAAAGACGACAGTGTTGTCCCGTCTCGCTGTTTGGTTTGTGCCCTTTGAACTGTTGCGTCATCTTTTGTGGAGATTGTACAACAAGCCCCCCGCTTTCCAGTTCTGCCCACACATTATTTGTTCTGCACTATTGACTCAAGGCTGGTCTCTGACTGAAGTGCTCCTAACTATTTACAATAGGATTTTACATTTTAGACGCGAGTGTGTTCATGTGTCTGTATATGTTTGTACTTTGACTTACTTTAAAGTGAGGACACTTTGTCGGCTTTAGAGGAGGCAGAGACAGATTTATGGTACAGTAAGGTAATGGATAAGGTTATATGTCACTTGGGTAGGGAATGTCATGAATGAATGTTCTTCATAAGTAGAGTAATACAAGCCTGGAAGTGTGTGTGTGACTGATATTGGGTAGTGGCTGCGGTGGTTTGGCCATTCTTTTTTAAGCTTTAAATTTGAGTCGCATTCTGCACATGCCCAGTGTGGTTTTCTTGGCATCCTGTGTTTTGTGCCAGATGTCTGGAAGGGCAGGAGCATGCTGCTGCTGATGTAGGTTACCATTTGATTGTGTGTGTGTGTGTGTGTGTGTGTGTGTGTGTGTGTGTGTGTGTGTGTGTGTGTGTGTGTGTGTGTGTGTGTGTGTGTGTGTGTGTGTGTGTGTGTGTGTGTGTGTGTGTGTGTGTGTGTGTGTGTGTGTGTGTGTGTGTGTGTGTGTGTGTGTGTGTGTGTGTGTGTGTGTGTGTGTGGGCCTGATAAATTGTTGTTGTTTTTTTTATTTTGTCCTTTCAGGATATTTTTGTTGGAAACACAAACTTCTGAGTAGTTATTTCCTCTAAGACAGTTGCACAACACACATTGAATTCAATGACTAGCTGACCGTCGAGAGTAGTCTTTCAGTAGCACTTTCAATCTCTTCTAGTTCTTGTGACTCTTGATAGGTTTTCTTGGCCTCAACTCATGGTGAAAATCATTTTTTTGTTTTTTTTTTTTAATATATGAAACTGTAGGGAGGTTTTATTTAAGACAATACACAAGTTCAATATTTTACCAATTCTATTATTGTAGCTACAATCAATATTTGTATTTTAGCAAAGGATACAATGTGTCACCCAAGTCCCAAGTTCCATTCAGATCTAAGAGTGTTAATATCTTTCAGCTCCTGAACTGCTTTGGTTCAGACTCACAGTTCTCATTACAGTCAATTGGAGTAAAATAGCTCTAATAAAAACGTACTAAACACTACCTGCCCAGCACCAAACAGCAGTCAAAGTTAGCAATTAGCTGGTGAACATATAGTATAGCATTTAGCAGGTAAAAAGACAGATATTTCCCTCAGAAGTTGATGGGGAGCAAAATCGAGTTAAAACGAGAGTGAATATTGAACTTATATTTGTCAGGTGAACAGAAACACCACTTTATAATGAATAAATGAATAGGTTACCCACCGTCATTATTTACCATTACATCACACTGAGAGCGCCTTTAGCTCTCCCTGTGTGTCACACTTGTGGTCATGCAGTGGTATGTATATTATTCCCGCTTGATGCGGTTTTGAACGTGAGCCAACCAGCTCTCAGTCAGCAGTAACAGGTGGCTCCCTGTGGGCCGCAGAGTGTTTCCAGCCCTGATCAGGACAGTTGGCCGCTCAGCATCGGCTTACTCTTATTCAACTACCACAACAATAACAAGTGGACACATGTGCTCTCTCTCTCTCCTATCGTCTGCATTTATTCTCATTCTTTCACAGCATTTTGCTCTCTCTCTCTCTTATGTTCAGCTCTAACAAACATAACGTGTGTCCACACATCTGCCTGCCTCTCTCTCGCACTCCCTTCTCTTCCTCCCTCCCTCTTTTCCTCTTTCTTTCGCTTTTCTCTCTGTTTGTTTTTATTCCAGTGTTATGGGACTAGTGGCGGCTCCAGATTACATGTTCCTAGCACTCAGATGGCAGGTTGTATTTAAAGTCAGACCAATATAGACCAGGCAGGACAGAATCAACTCAGCTGACTTCATCCACCCATCTCATTCATGCATCTGTGTTTACCTTTGGAAGTCAACGCCTACAGCTAAATTTCAAACGATTTCAGGGCTTTTTTTTTTTTTTTACCAGATTGTTAGGTCTGGATTTACAGAAGTACGGACACTTAAAGCATATTGATTTATTTGACTATTAAGTGTTACATGATGAAGGAAGGAAGAAGATGAGGAAAAGGATTTTTAAAGAGGCTTGTGGTGGTCATGTTGGTTGAGACAAGGCCTGTTTTATATGACATGCAAGGGTTGAAATTTGCCTTGAGCTGATTTGTGAGCCACACTGAGGTGGTTTCTTTTAGTGCATTCCATATGCAAGAACGCACTTAGATACAGATTTTGGCAGCAAATCTAAGTCTCATGATGTCATGGTTGGTAAATAATCATATTAATTTGTTATAGTGTTAAATTATGTGGTTAAGCGTCTCTCTGTGGCTGCTGGGAACTGTTTCCGTGACTTTGATTGCGACCCAAAAAGTCAAAAGGTCAAAACCCCTCAGAAGCACAAGATTAAATCAGATGAAATTGAATTTGAGTTGTACTTGCACATGCTGCTTCTATTTTCTGCATCTCCGCTCATCTTGCTTTCTCCCCTGCTATTAGGTTTTCTCCTCCTCCCCTCTGCACTTTTCCAGCATGTGGCACAGTTTGTTCATCATCCGTAGAAATGACTTACCAATACCTTGTGGTAAATTTACTCAGCCTTATTTGCATTAGTTCTGTGGTTCTCTGAGGAAGTGCACATATTCTCCTCTTCCTCTGCCACTTGCTAGAAAACACAAGTGGATAATTTATGGTGCTTTGGTTGGTGTTGCTGAGAACCCCCCCGTGTGAGGCAAATGTCATGGCTGCTCTCTATTATGTTTTTCGTTTTTCTTTTTAGAGTCCCGAACGTCTCATTTGATAGAACATTAGTGGTTGAACTCACTCCAGAGATTATTTTTTTTAAAACCGCTGCTTCTCCCCTCAGAGCCACGTCTCGGCAGATGTGTTTCAGTTTGGCATTTCACATCATCTATTGGGTGCTGAACTTAGCAAAAACTCCAGCGGTGAAGCAGTGCCCTCAGGGTTAGAGGGTAACATAGTGAAATGTTACTAAGTCCACTTTAGATCATGTGCAACCTCAAAAGGGAAGGCCAAAAGTCTAAAGAATCCCCTTGGTGAGTATAAGCTTTAGCCTTGTTTCTCTTTCTGGAAACTCAAATTGACATTTTCAATTTAAAATCAGAGACAGAAATGTTTTTGTCTCTAAGCAAAATAACTGTAAAGATTTGTTTTCTTGTAGAAACTGGTGCATGAACATATTTTCAACTGGGAATGTGCCAATCCAATATTCCAGATCAATGTCAATGCAGATACTGGCCCTATTAAGCTGATCGAGTATCAACCACAGCCTGAACAATCCACATTATATACTGATTTTGATTCTTTATTATGGTCATAAATTCAGTCTTTCTGCAATCTGTTCCAGTGAAATGCTGAAAGAGTTGTTTTAATGTTACCCTACATTAAAATGATTCCAGTTAGACCTTTTAGGTTGGACAAAATGAAACACCACAACATTTTTGACCAAATACCTCATTATGTAGGGATGACTATTGGAACACAATATAAATATTCACACAATTAGAATTTGAATAAATAATCATCATTAATATGGATATAATGACTAAGTGGGTAAAGACAAATAATACAACAGCTAGAACAGTTTGGTAAATTCAGGAAATTATATCACTCGACTGTAATGCAGCCATTAAAACCAGGAAAAGACAACACTGATGCCATATCACGATATTATGATATCAACAGTCTCATATCATGATATCAATAATACAGCAATATTGCCTAACCCTAACTCCAGTGAGGAATCATTGTGGTAGCATTGCACAGGTATCTGATTAATAGATGAGATCAGTGTGAATGATCTCCTCTTGCTCCACATTTTGTGCCGGGGTGAACAAGTGCATCCTCAAGAAAAAGGGCATGGAGTTTATGCAGAGTATTGAGACGTCACAGCCGCAGTGAGGGGACCAGTTTCACTGAAGCACACTCTGAGGTTAGATGGGGGGAAATCAATAGCATTGGCAAGCTTGCCAGGCAGGCACTGCACTGCTTTGTAGCTCTGTCACGTTGGCAGTTTGAAAGAACAGCATTGTGCTAACATTACTGGAGGAGGCTATTTGAGTGTATGGCTGAAATTACAGACCTCACCTGGTCTCTGCATGTGTCTGTAAGATTTTAGGGAAAGTGTGCGTGTGCGTGAGTGTTTGCCTTTTACATAGCCATGTCTTTTCAAGTATTTTCACTCCAAATATGTTTGGAGTGTTATACTAACAATCTGGTTTAGTTTGTTTAATGTTGTTTAATGCAATTTGAGCTTAGAGAGTATCACCAAGATGCCTAAAAATGCAGGTCACTATGTTCTTTCAGGTGAATGTAATCTTATCCAGCTGCAGGATATGACCTCAAAATACAGTGTTAATGGGTAAAGGAAAATTGATTTTCAGTACAATAGCTAGAGCATAACCTAAGCCCTCTCTATTAAAAAGATACTTTGACTAGATTGTTTTCAACCCTAAACAATGACCAAAATGCACTTAATTAAACACAACAGCTTAATTTCACATGACAACACAAGCGTGTGAGGTAATGCTGAAACCATCAGGAGTGACACACACTTCTTAGATCCGGCACACAAGCACAGATGAGCAGGATCAGCTTCCAACAAAGTCATAAAAAGTGTTGCCTTCCTTTCCCACAGGATGACGTACAGCAGTTCAAGTGTCACCTGTATCTGCAACAATAAGTGCAGCAGAAACAAGGGAATCACAACAAAAGGAAACGTCTCTGGAAGTCTGATGACACAAGTTCTTGGAAGACTAGAAACTTCCTGTGATAGTAAGAGTTTGAAGGAAACCTTTAATTGTTACTTGGGGACTTTGACTCAGATAATCTAAAATATACATATAACAATGTATTTTTGTCCAGTATCCACCCAAGAGTAAACTGGGGATAGTGCCCTTTTCAGGAAGCATCTGCTCTGATGTAATGTCCTTGACGGTGGCGCTTGACTGCAGCTTACTCTGACTGCCTTGTAGAAGCAACAAAAAGTACATTACATACGCACATTTATAGTAAATAATGTATGAAAAAGCCACATTTAGTCTTTTTTGCCTCAGACTGACCACTACAGGATTTGACTCGTCAGCTAGAGTCGGACAATCTGCATGTGAACTCAATACTCTCAAGATCACTGCAGTCCCATTTTGAAAGATTAGCTTTTGCCATTTAAAAGCAGTCACGGAAACACTTCCTCATTTCTCTGATTGGATCACATTTTTCCTCCAGTAAGTGGAGAGACCTGCTTAGTCTGGCTGCCTGTCAGTGATTTTAATCTGACAGGATACATGATGGACATTTGAGTTATTTTTCACTCCAGAGGTCAATGTGAGGTAACTGTAATGACGTGACTTCATTTTCAAGATGGAGCTAACTTTGCTTCATTGGCTTAAAGTGGGATTGCAATCATAAGGCGAGCAGGCATGCCACAGCAGTTAAAAACACACTTGATATTTTTATTGCTGCAGTTGTGATGGGTTTGCCAAAATATGAATGATACGATCCACTTTTAGGCCCCTGGGATTAATCTGTTTAGATGATGGGAATCAAATCCCTGCTGTCATTATCTTCTTGGGAATGCACATACACAAATTGTAGAGCAGATGCCTGCTAGTGAATGGTTTCTGTATGTGTGTGTTTATATGTGCATGAGCTTTTAAAAAGGTTTCATTTCAAATGGCTCCAAGTTCAGTGTAGAAGGGGTTTGTCATATGAAACTAATTTGATGGTATTTTAAAAAGAATAGGTGATTCTGCATGTAACCCACCTCAGCTCTTACTGTTAGTGGTAAAGACTGGGTGATACAGATATATTTCGTCAGTGCACCAATTACCTTGTGGACCAGCAAAATCAAAAGTCTAGACCCGCTATAGGAGAAAGGGGTATTAGCAATTTGCATTTAGTGACAGAATAAAGGACTCTCACAATCAACAGGTGAGTTTATGCATGTTGTATTGACTTGACCAAAAATAAAAAATAAACAAAATAAAACAAAATGTCAATAACACATGAGATTACAGTTTACAAAAATAAATCCCAGATCAGTGAAAGTATCACAGTTCTTTGATTGGTTGGCTCGCCACAACCACTGAGATTCCCCTCTACCTTACAAAACAGGAAAAATCCCAGTAGAAGAAGTCTTCATACAAATCTTCAAACCAGGGGACCATTCAAAGGAAGGAACCAAGAAAAGAAAAGACCCAGCCTATATAGGCCAGAAATAGGTTACTATAGTATTTTCATACACAAAATATACCTTTACATAAAAATATATGCATATAAACACACATATATAACATATGTACATCATAATATTGTTCCTTAATGATCATTATAACTATTCTTACTGTCCATAAATTTAACTGAACATACTTTTGATATTAACATGAAACAAAATGGTTAACATTTCTTCTCTGTTCATCTTTCTTTTACCGCCACTCACTCACAGAAAACACAGAGTAAGAGTAATGTAAATAAAACACTGACATATAACCAATGTTTCTTTTCTTTTTAAAACACAACATACATACATTTAATGTCCTGTTAATCCATATTAACACTAGCAAATGCACATTTTACACCATTACTGAGACTAATGTCAGTAAAGTTTACTCACCAGAGGCTCAATCATATATACACACACATCCTCTGCAGATCACACAGCTCTCATCAGTCCAGATATCACTTTAGAAGAAGCAGGGACATGGGAGTTCAGCAATATGTATTTCTTTTAGAAATGAAATTTAGCAAGGTTCCCATGTGGCTAATAGTTTAAGCTAGCGCCACGGCTGCTAATAAACAAATCACGTTTTTCTTTGCAGAATAGACGGTCCACTATAAATCCACGGTAAGGAAAAAATAAGGATTTGGCTCTCTGCGCCGATTAAAGCAGGGATAAACCAGAATATCTTGCTCTCTTGCACAAATATTAAATGATCTGTAGCAACAAAATCAGCATGCGGTCACCTCAACGACAGTCCAGCAAAGAGAGCCAGAAAGAAAACACACGGTGACACGTACACCCTGACGGTGTCTGATTGGCTACATTACATCATGTGAACTCCCTCATGTCACCTGAATCTTGTACACTTTAAGAAAAGCACATTCACCACACTTTGAAATTAAATAAAACACCCTTTTTGACAGATATAAATGAATGTGTGTACATCATTATTTTTCCTATTTATTGACACATTTTAAGATTTTAAATCATAAATCCTATTTACTCATCTGTCACATAAAAGTATGAATTTATTCATTTAACTAATAACTGGACTTCTAATAAGGGCCTAGTAACCTGGGTTACATGCACCTGGGTGTTTATTAACAAATGAGGTTTTCCTTTTTTTGACCATCACCTGTACTGTTGGTTAACTCTCAGTGGCTTTGTTCGCGACCACAGCAGGCAGCTGTTTTCAGCTAAGAAGCTCTGATAAACTGACTGTACATTACCCGGCACCAAACAGCAGACAAACAAAGTTAGTGACCAGCTGGTGAACACAGTGGGGCATTTAACAGCTAAAGGCCCAGATATTTCCCTCAGCAGTTAGTGGAGACCAAAACAGAGAGACAGTGTCAAGCTAGCAAGAATCCTTCAGCACAGACCCAAAACAAAGACTTCTGTAGTTGAGCCAGGAATCTGTCTGATAGCCTGATCGAGCTCTGGCTCCAGTAAACCGTGCTTTAAGCACTGTGACTCTAATGTCAATGTGATGGCACAACAGTCTCTGAATAAGGAAATGGCCAGAACAACAACAACAACAACTGAAAAAACACCCTCTGATACACCACTGTCAGACATCCGCAACAAGCCTATTACCACAGCAACCTCGCCACCAGGGACGGAGGAATGTCTGGCCAGGGTTCAGAACCAGCGGTGCTCCAGGACAGAGGGGGCTGCTCCCTCCACTTTTAACAAAACACCCCCACATGGGCATAAAACCAAAGGCCCTAATGGAGAATGGAAAGACACTAATGCATGGAGACTAATGGATCATCCCATGGGGTTACATGAGGGGATGTGGGGGAGCACAGACAAGGGGAAGTGTCAGAGATGTTTTTGAGCTCTATTGGGAGTCTGTTGACTGTTGCATAAGCACTGAGATGAAATAAAGGCATTAATATTGAATGTTTGCCCTACTAGAGGAGAGTCATCATGTGGAAATGTCATGGCCTATTTTCACTCTCACAGTGTCAATATAGATATACCAAGAGGATATTCACACTACACACTTAAACATAAAATAACCGAACACGCAGGATTCAGGAGTCAGTTCATATTCTTTGTTGTACATGATAGAGAACAACATGGTTGAACAGGGGGAGAAAACATAATTGAGAAGGGTCAGTAAATGTAGAGTTAACATTCAATAGTGTCTGAGAAAGAAACTAAAATTCTGTCAGTGGCTGATTCAGACCCAAAGCTGTATGCTCCCCAAAAAAAAGGAATATCATAAATATGTGTCTATTACACATGATATGATGTTATAAGATGTTAGTAAAGCTTGCAGATGTTTGATACCTCATTTTGCGGTTGTGTTTTAGGTTTGACATCATATACAATTGGTTGGGAGGCAGCTATTAAAATATACCAGTACATTATTATTAAACTACAATTAACCACAGCAACAGTACATTTTCCTCATGTTGTAATACAATTTAAGTTCAACATGTGAAACAGGAATAGCTTACTTGGCTGATGCAGCTATGCCAGGTTGATTAATAGTGCTCATTTGATAACATAATTTAACATTATGAACTGGAAAAACCGGATGAAACTAACATTTTATCTGAAGTGAGATCAAACAGACAGATAGCCTAACCACAGCTTGTATGATATGCATACATGTTGTCTGTTTGGGTCCTTGTCTTGAAAATCCTCTGTGCTGGTCACAGCTTTAATAACATTAGCCGATAGAGAAAGGTGAGCGTGCCCCCTGAGAGGTTAGCAACCTTATTAAGATTATCAGCAGCTATACATACAGTATTAAATCCTCTGCAGCCTGAGCTTGACTGCATGATGAATACAACATGTTTGGAGTAGTTACTGTTCATATCCTGCATTTGCAGCTGTCCCTGATCTGATACTGTATGTTGTGATGTTTGTGTTTATTGAGAAGTCTTTTGATTTCAGTTTGAACATTTGATTTACGAACCGTTGCAAGACGAAGGAAATTGAAAGCATAACATCATACTCTACTTAATGTGATGTAATCCAGCCAGCTTTGTGTATGCAGTATTTCATTAAAGCATGTTAGTATATACTGTATTGTGTCGGTGGATTCAACAGATGACTGTAGTCTGGACAAGAGGATTAGCCTCACACACACTCACTCTCTCCCAGTGACATCAAGCAGCCAATCGTAACACAAGCCAGCCAGCCAATCCTGATCACTGTTGTTGGGTAGCTAACCTATTGGGATTCAGCTTCGTAGAGCACCTTTAGAACCATTTAGATTGACGCCCGAGGAGCAAGTGTAATCTGTGATTAACTTGCCCCTCTCATTCTTCCTCTCTTTACTCCCGATCTTCATGTCTATATTTTTATTTTTTAAATCCACTAAAGTAGCTTTGCATGATTCTCAGTTTTAAAAAACACTCCTTATTTATCTTATACTGGTCCTTTATGCAGCCCTTCAGTTCAGCCTCTGTCTCTTAACAGGCAGATTTAGCTCCTGTTTGTTAGAGTCCCCCCCCCCCACTGTAATCTCCCCCATCATCACACTGTCTTTTCATTTTCGTTATTTCATAGCAGGTCAAGAAAGTTTGTTATGTCTTAACTAGGTTCTCTATCTGCAAAGTGAGACAAATTAATCCCACCTAACCATTATTGCTGCATGATACCAAACTGAAATGTCCAATCTTGTAACTCAGAGTACAGTCATCAAAGGCTTTGTGTGCATTTGAATGATGATAAAGGGTTTTCAGGTTTGATAATACGCAGTTAAAAATAAAGAGATAAATATTTATCCACAGTCTTTTTTTAGGGAAGTCTGAAGGTTACAAGTGTTTTGCACATTGCCTCATCTCATGGTTAAATGTCTCCTCTCTTAACATTTTCTTTCTCTCTTTCTGTCTCTCCTTCTCTCTCAGGCCTTCAAAGAGGAGTTGGAGAGTCTGATCCAAGAGCAGCAGCGGAAGGGGAACAACCCCACTGGCCTGCTGGCCCTCAGACAGATCGCTGACTTCTTCATGGCCAGCTCAGTGGCCGGTTTCAACACTTCCCCCCTCAGTGAGTACTCGCAGCTCTGTGGCCCGTTACCCCGGGCAACCAGACACTAACATTCAGCGGGACATGCCATCCTTGCCCGGGGTGTAACCACTCTGAACTGCTCTCAAAAACAAAACAAGGCATCAGTATTTGAAGACAGGAGATCCATACCCAAACACGGGCTTTGTTCACTTAAGAGCGTAAATACCGACTCAACCCCCAGACTCCGGAAGAGCCATGCATATTTCACTGGTTTTTGATCCTAGAGTTCTGTCCAGAAGTCCATATGTGAAGTCTGCTTCCAATCACAGCACTGGAATGCACAACTAATGCTGAATTACACGTCAAAGGCAGAACAGCAGTTCAGTTCGGCTCTTCCTTAAAATATACCTGCAATGTGTACATGTATGCAGGTGTTGGCAGTAAACGAAGTATTAAAAGATGGAGTGCTTGAGACAGATGTATCAGATACATCATTAGATAAAAAGACAGATGTTGGGTAGTGGTTGTGTCTGTCTGTCACTGTTGCCAGTAGTAACTTAAAGAATAGAACATGGCTGTATATTACTGATATTGCTTGTGGAAGACGTTAGGTGCAACTGTAAAGCATAGAGTATGCATGCAACACACAATTGAACTGAATTTGTTGTTGTAGACTTAAATGCAAACCACACCCTATCTTTTTACGATACAACAGGTCTGGGGATGGTCACTCCCATTAACGACATGTACGGAGTGGAATCCACCACAATGGTGAAAGGAGAGAAGCAGACACGCTGTAAACTGGCCAGCCTCTACAGACTGGTGGACCTGTTCAGCTGGGCTCACTTTGCCAGCTCCTACATCACAGTAAGACGCCACAAAAAGAGAACCACTGCATTTAGAGCTGAAGTGTTGACAGTAGTGGACTGTGTCTGAAGTCACTCCCTATTTTGATTGTAATGCTACACAAAGTGCCCCTCAAAAACTCACACAGTGGAACAAAAATAGTGTCCAAGCAGGGCATGTATACTACTTTCTTCTAACAATCCCACAATGCAATATGTCCATAGCTTTATAGATGGATAAATTACAGTAGTGTGACACAATACCTGTGAAAGATGCCATAAAATAATCAAATAGTCAATTTGAGTGTACTGCTCACTATGTAGGGATTAGTAACTGGTTGAAAAAGACTGTGATTTCAGACAAAGCCATGGTTGTTGACAGCAATAAGAATAGACAAACTGTTTCATTTGCTGAGGTTTAATCAGTGAATTGTCTGAAAAATACAAGACAGATTCTCTTTTGACATATCGCACACTTGACTTTTGATCAATAAAGTTAACAAGAGTAACAAGAATAGTAAGAATTAAAGTCAGATGGGTCAGATTGGAGTTCATTTGATTCCGCAAAAACAGAGGTGATTTTGTTGGTCTTTCTTTCTTTCTAGGGCCGAGTCAGTAAAGAGCAAGACCACATCCTCATCATCCCCAGAGGACTGTCATTCGCTGAGGCATCCGCAGCAAACTTGGTAAGAAGCATGAGCCACTATGGCCTCATCCCAGCATAGTAATTTAGTTATGAAACCAGCCTTAAAATATGTACAATACAATCAGAATCAGATGAGGCTATCTGATTTAACTGGATAAAAATATAATTGGTTTAACAGCTAATAGGGCTCGGCGATGTCCAGGATTTGGACGATCGGCGACGTTCAAAGCAAAACATCGTGATGACCGATGGCGATGTCTGCGGCGGCGGGGGCGGGGGGGGGTCGATCTAATAAGCGGCAACACAGAGCTTTGCTCTCGCACGTGCTGCATTTATAGTTACACAAACACACACGCGCTGTCACTCTAGTGCGCACTCTTGCTCGTTCACTTCAGATTCCGGGACAATACGTCTAATTTGCGGGCGTCATGGAGACGCTATCAATATGTGGGAGACTGCTGCGCACGCGGGGGGCGGCGGCACATGGACATGTGGTGTCCATCGGCGATGTGGTGTCCATCGGCGATGTGGTGTCCATCGGCGATGCCTGACAGTCATCGCCGATGGACGATGGCATCGTCCATCGGACCAACCCTAACAGCTAACAGCACAAGCAAGTATTAATAGGGTTTTGGCCCATAGTGAACAGAACTAATGTTTTCCCACCTTCCTTCATCAGCCATTTACCACCTTTTCATTATCTTCCTTGAATTGTATGTGGGGGTAAAAATAGTCCATGAACTTCTTGTCAGTGTTTACACAACAGCCACCGTCCCTCTCCCTCTCCTCATACATTGTGTCACTGGCTCCTCTCATATTGACACTAGTCCCCTTTCCACTCCCCTGCTTGCCCGTTTCAAGTCAGCAAATACAGTAGTTCAGGTTGATTGTCTGCCTAGTTTCGGTTCAAAGAGTGCACATATTGTCACGAAGCTGGGCGTGTCATGTCAATAGATGCGTAATAATGTGTGTAATAATCTGTTGTCAACCCTGTTTCCTCCCGCCTTACATTCAAACTCCCTCTAATTCTGTTTATTATATGCTTTAGGATATTGTTTTTTGGTGTAATCCATAAAATATTAAATGTGGAAAACATTAACTGACACTAAATAACAAGAATACCAACTTGCACAGAGATAATATATTTCTGGAATGTTCTTTATATTTCTAGTGGATGTGGTTTGTTTGATATTTATGAAGCATAATTATTCAACCAAACTGACCCACACAACTCTCTGCCTTAATTTGCTTTTTGTGTTTCGTGCCAAAGTTTGCTTAAAATTCAGTTGACACTTAAATCACATCTTCTGTCTTTTGCTTTCCTCTGTTCTCTCTGCTTTGTACCTCTCTTAAACATCTGTGCAAACATTACACACAAACACCTGTGTTCTATAGCTGCAGGTGAGGGTTGTCAGCTGGATGTAGAAGATGATGTACTTTTTGTCCTGCCCCAGTTGACCCATTCTGTATACACATACTAGGAGCAGTGGACAGCAGCAGTGCAGTGACTGGGGACCAAACCCAGTGGGTTTTTTAGCAGTACCTTAGTCAGGGGCACTGAGAGGAGTGTAAACCCTAACATGCATGTCTTTGATTAAGAATAAAGATTAAGAGTAGCCATATTGCTTACACACATTTCACTGTTTGACCTGCAGGAGTGTCGGCAAGCTGAGAGATTGAATGAAACTCGGCTGAAATTCAGTTCCAGCTGGTAACCTGATTTCTGCTGCTGCCTCATAGCAAAGCCTGAGTTCAATTACCAGTGTTTTCAATGTCCTTCAGGCAAAGTTTGTTGCTGCGCCTTGTTGGCATTCCTGAATGGCTTATTTTCTGTCCAGCAAAGACAGTCATTTACCAAAACTACATTCACAACAATATCTTTTACAAGCTATTCTCAAAAGAAAAGTAGCTGCATAAGTTACCAGAAAGTACACTGCAAAGTTTCATCTGGCAGGAGAAAATTGTTGTTAAATTTTATTCTAATGTAACATAAAGTTCAGAAAAGATGAAGCCAAGATCTACATGTTGAGCAAAAAACAAATGACCCTGTCTCAGACATGCAAAGTTATTTTTTGTTTATATGTAAGTTAAAGACTTCTGAGGTTAAATTACCTAATTTCATTTCTTCTCAGAATAATGAGATGTGGCATATTACGTTAAAAAACAATGACATGTCTGTATAACATGGTTTAACTTTACAGCACCAAATAGCTGTAGCTGCAGTAGTTAGCTGCCTCAAAATATCCAGATGTTGTACAGTCCCTTCTGTAAGTGCCTAGCTCTCTCTGTTCAGCATGTACTGTAGTTGCAGTGATGTTACTACGATTTTGAATATAAAGCATAAAAGTTTTATTCAAAAAATATCTTACAAAGATAAGCAGATCTATGCTGTAATTGCACACTCACATAGATGTCCAAACTTTGGGTGCGGTAACAGCTTACCTAACACAATCCACCACTGATTCACACAGCTGCTTTCTAGCTAATTGTAGTTTTAACTGAATGTTATGATGGAGTTGTCATACCTAGATTAATCACAACATCCACAACACATCAGATGTCAGGAGAAATTATGTAGTATTATGTAGTCTGCCACTTTCAGACTTCTAGTCTATGTTTTGATGCCAGTCTGTCTATGTCGTGTTTGTCTCCCATCTCTTCCCCTTCATCTCCCTCAGTCTGTTTCGAATCCACTGGTCTCTATAGTAACACAGCTGAGTGTTTAGAGACATGAACAAATTGATTAAGAGAAACTATCCATGATGAAGAGTGTGAGAGGTCATGTTAGGGTGAACTAGGTTGGAGGCTCTAGTGCCAGAGAAAGGCAGAGGTCTAGTTAGCTTTGGTGAGCTTCCATCTGCCTCATCCTCTCAGTATCTGTGTCTTAGCTCCAAGGTGAAGGAGATGTCATTCCAGTTCACAGAGGAACTGGTCGATCTCTCAGGATAAGGTTCATATTTTAGTTTAGTTGATGCTGCTGCAGAATGAATATAAACATGCTCTTCAACAAAACCACATTTAACAACAACAAAAAAGACATTTCAATGAATGCTTTAATGTATAATGTTGCATGCACACAAAACAACCACACTTTAAATGTAATCTGAGCTTTGATCAGTTTAAAATCAGGGGTCAAAATCTAATTGCTCAGTTTAATTGCTTAATTTGAATGATCCTCTCAGCCGCCCAGGAACCTCCTATGGGGTCCTGCTATACTTTTACATTTATTATCAGCCTTTTTAAAAAACACCTAGTCAACATCCAACAAAGTCGCATTTCAGATTGTTCCTGACACGTACTTTGGCATCTTTTAATATTTAGAAGTGCTGTGGGCTGTGGGCCTCTTAACCGTAGAGCAGTTTGACTGAAAGGCTGCTGCAGAGTGAGGGAACCACAAACTGAAGGACACAAGAGGATGAACAGATACTGTAATGGACATGTGATGTAACCTAATCAATATTCGATCGTCTGGCAGCTGGCAATGACTGTGTATGTGTGTGTAGGCAAAGATGGAGGTTAGTTACGCTCGGCTGGTGCCATTCATTTCCCTCTGCTGGGTGAAAGATCAATAAACAGTCCTTCATTTAAACAAAAGGCTGAGTACCATTTTGGACAGGTCTGAGGATTTTCAGACTGGGTTGACCCATCAAGCTGTCGGCCTCACAAATACCATTTTAAATTAAGATCAGTCCTTAGTGAAGCTCCGTATGGATAAATAATTTCATTTTACAGAGGCTAATATCTGAGTTTCTGTTGTGATACCAAAAATATTCTTACTTTATGAATATAAACATGCTCTTCAACAAAACCACATTTAACAACAACAAAAAAGACATTTCAATGAATGCGTTAATGTATAATGTTGCATGCACACAAAACAACCACAAAAAACATATACTAAAGAAATCCAATGTAGAACTTTGTAGAGTATTCAAGCAAGCAATAATGACTATCAAAGAATACGTAGACAAAATTATTATGTGAAATGACTGGTTTCACTATCACAATTTGATCCATTCAGTCCCATAACATTTGGAAATTCTAGAAGAGGCACACAATTAAATTATTTTATCCCCATTCAAGTTAGCAGAGAGCTAACTAGAAGCTGGCGGGAGTCTCTGGTGCACATGCTCTGCCCATGGAGCATTCAACCAGCCAATGCAGTAATGTCAGACCAGACACCAGATTTAAGAGCTCTGTATACTTTGAAATACAGGGATATTTACATGGCAGTGATGTGCTTAATCAGCATTGTGCGAACTCGTTTGGCAAGTGCTTGAATGTAACGGATGTTCATTTATCTGTTAAAGTTCTGCACTGCAGGTTTAAATAGAAGAATGTTAATGTGACGCTGTACGAAGCTACTATTATGACTGCATTTAATTTCATGGTGACTTTGATATCGTCTTCTTTTATTATGCAAACTAAATCATGGTTAAATATACTAATAATGTACAAATGTATCAAGAATGGTAACTCAATACAAAAAACTACTTACAGTTGGATCACACCTTTGATTTGTGTATGAAGGCCAAAGCTGCTCCTTGGATGTAAGATTACTTGTCATACAGGTTCATAGTTTCCTCACTGTTTTACATCATTAGCCACCACAGCAGTCCCTCCTCAGTGCCTCTTTTCTTTAAAATCTCCTGTAACACTCAGCTATTCTCAAAATGCAGCAGAAGCACATAAGTAAAAAAAAAAAGAAAAAAGAAAAGCCTCAGTGAGTATTCAGCAGGCTCCTGCTGAACTGGGTGGATTCCATTAGTCTCAGACTGGATGATGGATGCCCTTTCCTGTTGTGATAACACACACTTGTACGTCGTGTTGTGAAAGAGAAATGTACACTCGCAGATTCTGGTTTGTATCCAAGAACAACATGCGGTTGCAGTGATGGCAGTGTACAAGGTCTGCAGGCGAAGATGTGTTTTCTGTTTGTTATTAGCTTTTACTCTGCGGTCTGACATCTGCACTCGTTTTGTCTTTGCTCTTCATTCTGGGTTTTTTTATGTCCCAGTCTCTCTAAACAGTTATCTGTCTTTGTTCTATCTTTTTTTTCTGGTTTCCTGACCCTCTTCTCTCCATCTTCTCCTCCATCTGTCCTGTAACCTAATAACCGCTAACTGCCTGGTAATGAAGTTGTCATTGTAAAGGACGTCATGTCCACTCACAGACTATATTATTTATATTATTATTATATTATATGTTTCCTAGTAACGGTCCAATTCATTTCCTGGAGACAGAGGGGGAATCGTTGATAATGTGATTTCTGTCATCACGCTCATTGATTTTGACTTGTGTTTATTTCTTCATAGTTAATGTTGAAGGTTTATCAGATCTGTGGTTGTGTTGTGAGGTGGGTGGATCTGGTTACGTGTGTCAGTCTTTGGATGTGCTTTAGTGCCTGAGCATAATGGATTTCACTGATCTTGGCATGGTTAGTTTTACTGTACGTCTACCTGTGCTCTGTTCTAGCCTCATCATATTCCCTTTCAGGAGAGCGCGGTGCTGCTGTCAAGTTTTCAGAAACCTCATACAGCTTGTGTTTGAGTGCCTTTGTACCATTGTTAAAATCTCCCACTGACTCCGGCTCCTCTCAATGTTTTCTCAGGTGAAGGTCAACATCATCGGTGATGTGATCGACCAGGGCTCCACCAACCTGAGGATCGACCATGCAGGTTTCAGCCCCCATGCTGCCATTTACTCCATGCGTCCGGACATCCGCTGCGTCATACATGTGCACACTCCTGCCATGGCTGCTGTAAGTTCGCTTTACACCAGAAGCTTTCAAACCCACAAGCAAATGACTGTCAGACCTCTGCAGCTTAAGGCTGCAGAACTAAAACTCATTGTGACAGGGAAGTAATAATTGATTTTGAGGGGAGTTGTATCAGAGAATCTTAAAATTTTGAATATTGTAAATAAGTAACTGAAAACAATCTTGACACCTCTACTGAAAAGGTTTATGTAACTAGACAGTGGTATGATCACCGTCTACTGGGCAGGAATCCAATTATATTTCAAATGACTTAGGAGCCTCATCTCTGCAGCTCTCAAAGAACTTTCAAAGTAGACTCAACTCATAAGCATCTTGGGAAGATGTCAGCTGCTGACAGGGATGAATGAGACAGCTTTAATACACCCGTCCAAGCTACTTATCTCTAACGTATCTCCTCCTCTCTCTCTCTCTCTCTCTCTCTCTCTCTCTCTCTCTCTCTCTCTCTCTCTCTCTCTCTCTCTCTCTCTCTCTCTCTCTCTCTCTCTCTCTCTCTCTCTCTCTCTCTCTCTCTCTCTCTCGTTTCAGGTGTCATCTATGAAGTGTGGCATCCTGCCCATTTCCCAGGAGGCTCTGATCCTGGGTGATATTGCCTACTACAACTACAACGGCAGTCTGGACGATCAGGAAGATCGCAGGGAGCTGCAAAAAGCCTTGGGCCCTACAGCAAAGGTATGAGAACCAAGAAAACCAAGCACTGAGCCACAACATGGTGCTCTTAACAGTCATCCTGACAGCACACAGAAATATGATAAAAAGTGAAGATTTCTGAAAGCTTACAACAAATAATCCCTTAAGTGTAGACACACTTGACTCAAGGTTGTTTAAAGTCCACTAGAAAGGAGTATTTTATATTTGACTTTGCAATCAAGAAAGAGAAATGAACTGATTATTAGGGTTTGGTGTATTTCATATAAGAAACATTAGCAAGACAGTCAAACCAGCACATCCTGTGGAAAGCTGCATTTGGGTTGCCTTCTGCCAGTTTTAGATCATTTAAATTTTTGCTGTCATTTTCATCCCCCTGTATGTACTTCCCCATGTGAGTTTCTTGCACTCAGCCAAGTTTGAGATCAACAGAATTTAAATGAGTCATATTTCAGAGAATTCAAGAGAATTTCCGCCCCTGGTTTGTTGCCAGATCCTGCTGTCATCCAGTGGCCTTACAATTTTTGATTGTTACTTATTTATTAAGGGCCCGTCACATAATTGTACAAGTAGAGAAAGTTAGATTGTTGGACCGCTTAAAACTCCCAAAGTGTTTAATCTTACCGTTCGGCTCTTCCTAATGTGTGTGTTGCAGGTTTTGGTGTTGAGGAATCACGGCGTGGTTGCTCTTGGGGAGACCATCGAAGAGGCCTTTCACTACATCTACAATGCCCAGTATGCCTGCGAAATCCAGGTACACACACATGCCAGCTAACTGCTGTTGTTTTCGGTACCCAGCACATTCCAGCAGCACTCAGCTTCACCACTCATGAATTAGACCAGAACAGCGGCAGCTTTCCCGCTAATTCTAATCTTCTATAGTAGTTTCACATTTCCCCGCCCTCACTATTCTAACAACAGCCACTAATAACACTGTAAATAATAATCTCTTCCCTTGTGGAACATGTTGGCCAAACACTGTCAAACAGCCAGGCTATTAGGAGTTTAATGAAGGGAGTGACGATCTGATGTGTTGTTGTTGATGTCGGTCCAAAGCAGCATTAGAGAAGGGTGGTGTTGTTCCTTTTGTTTTGCTTGAGTCAAGAAGAAAGCTGAAGAGATGTTGGCAGAGGGGAGAGATCATGAGATCTGGATCAGCAATGAGAAATTAGTGTTAGACTGATTGTTGTTTCTGCATTAATAAGCAGCTAGTAGGTGTATTGTATCAGCAGACTCTTACCTTAGAGAACTGCAACAATTTCTGTCTTCTCTAGTTTGATGCTACACAAATTGTCTAGAGCCTTTTTTGAAATGGAGCAATGTTGTCTTCCCCTCATTACTGGATGTCCCTAGTATATATATGATTTTTTCTCCTTAGATTGTTTCTTTTTAAGCATGAAGTATCTTACATAAAAAAGAAAAACTTAGAGAAAATAGTTTTAAATATAAAATTGTATTATGTTTAACAGAAATATATTTGCCTTTTTATGCCATTAATCATCTTCAGATTTATCTCCCAATTTGGGAATTACTATCATAGGAATAAGTACGTTTTTTAATTTGACATGTTGGGTGTCAGTTTTAAAGACCCTTTATAAACCCCTATTGAAGAAAAAACATTGTATAAACAGTTTGTGAGCACATGTCTTAGCTTGGCAAAGTGTATAAATGGTTGGCATTGCCATTACGTGTAGGAGTTCTCTGGTGTTGTTCTCTTGTATTCTTGCGTGTCTTTGTGTTCTCTTGTGCAGCGGATTTTAGAGATGTTGTTGTGTCCCCTTCTGTAACAGGCATACCAAATCTCCCGATTGACTCTCCCCAGTCTAGCAAAAGAAAACATTAATCCATCCGGCAAAGCCCAGCTTAATTTCTATAAATAAATCCCCCAACCATGTTTGCTGTATGTCATGTACAGTATATTACTTGGTGTTGCTGTAGCTTAATGAAGTGTTTCTCCCATGTGGGGAAAGACTGTTCCTGCACACAAGCAGGAATATTGTCATTTTAAGGATGATTTACTCTGTGCTTACTTTGTGGTTTTAGGTGAATGCCATCTCATGTTCTGGGGGCGTGGACAACCTGATAGTGCTGGACCAAGAGAAGTACAAGTCACGAGTGCATGCCGTGGCTTCAGCGGGTAGTGTGAACATGGCCAGTCAATACAAGTGGAAGGTTGGCGAGCTGGAGTTTGAGTCTCTGATGAGAATGCTGGATAATCTGGTAAGTGCATATGTACATACATTTTTGGCACAAACACACTGATGACATATATACTGTTATCTTCACTCATAATAAGGTAATAAGGTGTAAAAAAAAAAAAAAAAAAAAAGCCTTTCTAAATGATATGTGACATTTAAATATACCCAAATGTCTGTTGGCTGTTTCTGTCTCTTTGGATTAGAGCAGGGCAGAAGGGCTCGGTAGGATACCAAAAATCACCTTGGATTAACAAAAAAACGCACCACCTACAGAAACCTAAACTATATAAACAGACTATTTTTTAATGGGTGTCTTTGAGAAGGACAATTGTTAAAAAAACACATCAAGGAGGGATTCGTTTTACACAACGATGAGAAATTTAGGAAAAAGATACCCATGGAGAGAGGGGTTTTGAGGAGGAAATGAGTGATGATAAAAAAACATAATAATTTTGAGTCACAGTGTAAAGCAGCTGGCTTCTTTTACAAATATCAAGTGTAGGGGTTCTGGTAAATGTAGATGTGTCCCTCTGCTCTCTTTCTATCTGAGCTGCTCTTATCTGTCTCTGTCTCCCTTGCATCACTATTTCTGTCTCCCTATCTCATCTCTCACACCCCACACTTTTCATCCTCCTCCCTACCTCCTACCCTTCTGCTCTCTCCCCCTCTCAATGAGTCATTGCCTCCCAACATCTCATCTCCCCCCTCCTCCTTTCCCATCATCCGTCTCTTCTCTCTCACCTCATAAACACAGCATTTGTATCTGATAAGCTCTTCGGTATAAAACCCAGAAACAGTAAAGATAATGAAGGAGGAAGAGAATAAACTTATCACTCTATGCATTTAGAAATGTGACATGCTTCCAGCTGTGAATATGTATAAATATCCCCATGTGAAGCAGGAAAAGAGCATGCCATTTGGGTGATCAAATCATCTAAAAAGGTCAACTTTGACCACAGGGCTTAGATGAACAGTAAAGGAAAAAGCAGACAAGAACGGAACTTAACTGTCAAATCGAGTCTGGAAAAAAAATTCTGAAAAACAGTTGTGAGGGGGCAGTGACAGAGAGAGGGGGAAATTGGAGTGTGAAAGAAAGGATACATGAGGATAAAGAGGAGAGGGGGAGAGAGGCGAAAGAGAAAGGGTCAGACAGGAAATGGCTCTGTGACTGACTGTGAATGACTCTGGTCTGTGCTGCCAGAAACCCTGCGGTCACAGCACTGTTTCTGTCTTTTCCTCTCTGTTTGACTGAGTGTGAAACTGGCAGGTCAACTAGCATTACAGGAAGGAAAATTACAGAATAAATGCTCATTTCAGTTATAGTTTAGCATTCACTTCATGTACAATATGTATGATGATGTAAGCTATGAGCTAAGGCAATTTAATGATCCCCATGGGTGAAACAGGATGCTGCGACAACAAATAAAAGTTTGAATAGAAATCAAATGGGGACTACATAAACATACGAAAAACAAGTACAAACTTCTTGAGAGCCCGTATGGTTTATATTTACAGGTCCTGTAATCGATCAGTGTGAACTTGTATTATCTTGTGTCTTGCTGCAGGGCTACAGGACAGGTTACACCTACCGGCATCCAATTGTGCGGGAGAAGCCGAGGCACAAGAGTGATGTGGAGATCCCTGCCACCGTCACAGCGTTTATGTTTGAGGATGATGGGGACAGTAGCGCCTCACGGCTGCCCTTCAAGTTCCTTCAGCAGCGGCAGCAGAGGGAGAAGACGCGTTGGCTCAACTCACCCAACAGCTACACCAAGGTCAATGTGGAGGGAGGAGAGGAGCGCTACAACAGCCGGACAACCACGGTGAGCATGGTGTCTGTGTGCTGTTATAATATGAAGGAACACAAGTTTTTAACAAATTAGTGTGTATTTGTGAAGTACATGTGGATTAATATATTTAATATAATAAAATTAAACATGAAGTGATATATAGTGTATATTTCATGGCCTGATTTGTCGTTCAGTTCATGTACAGTTGATGCTGAGTGCCTTGTTTTGACTGGACGTGTTTCCTGGTTTGGTACTAGGTCGCCATCTATTGGCTGAATCGAGGACTACAATAATTTTGGTTCAGTTGTACCAATTGATTTCATTTACTATTGAGGCTTATTGCTTAGTGGCTTTTAGCTTTTAGTGAATCATATATCAGACCTTCAAAGAGGACTCCAGTGATTTAGTGGAATTTGCAAACCAGGCTTTTTAACAAATATATAAACTATATAGAGTAGAAAGATGGATGTGTTACTGTGATACACCTCAGTAAATAGAAGGCAAAACATTGTTTGATACTCATTTGAACAATGGCCCGAATCCATTAATTGTCCCAATACGCCATGAGCACAATACTAGAGCGCTGGAACTGCCTCACTTACAGTAAATGTAATACGGCCATGATTAATGTGCTTTTCCTGCTTTGGCAAGTCAAAATGTCTTCTGTGAAAAGGGCCTTAAGGGTCTTGGTGTTTGATTGTATCTGGTTGTAATAGAATTATTTTCTTTTAGTTTTTACACAGTGCAATATAAATAGGGTAACTTACAACAGCTACACTAGAACTTTTACAGATATTTACAGTGCTAGTTTGTTGTTTTTATTGGTTAATTGTTTGGATCTGACCTGTTTTCAATTGCTTTCCTGATACAGTGGATGAAAGCAGATGAGACGGGAACCCCGATCCGGATTGAGGACGCCAATCAGTTTGTCCCTCTCAACACAGACCCTACCGAGGTGCTGCAGAAGAGGAACCAAGTGAGTCTGACTTTTTGCTCTCACTCTGCATGAATTGAACGTTGCTAGCAGCAAGACTCACGTTAGGACGAAATTTCATCCGGTTAAACAGCACTTTCTAACTATATCAGTTTTTAGATCATCAAGGTGATGAGCATCTAAAAGTGTTTAGATTTGAATCATTGATTTGGTGATGTTATTAGGTTAGTGATGAGTCAAGGAATTATATACAAGTAAAGGAACAGAGGGAGCATTTTGTTTTTATACAGTCCTTGATAGAAACACTAGAACAGTAAATTTGAACTGAGAGGTTGTTTATTTTTTGCACTGAGAGGAATATATAAAGAAGAATTTAGGGTTTGCACTGAAACAGAAATATTATATATGAGGAGATGCCTGGATCAGCATAAGGTATATGATTGTGTGTTTTGTCCTATTACAGATCAGAGAGCAGAACCGGTTTGATGTGATGACATCAGGGCCGCGCTCTCAACACCTTGCGGGCATTCCTGTTGACGAACCACGGCGGGTAAGACTGAGCCCTTGATGATATCCAAATTCACCTGATTTACTGGCATCATAGCCATAAATCTTCCTATTCAAACACTGATGCAAAACAATGAGTCAGGGTGCACAACACAAGGAACCTGGAGCTGGTACACCTGCTCTGAATGCAACCATCATTCATGCCATTAGTGTAACATTTCAGCTTTTCAGGCTATGACAAGTCAGAAAGTCTGCTGTGAAAAGAGATCACCAAACTCCATCAACTAATATGAATCTTGAAGTTGTAAGTTGTCATAACCCAGCAGATGCAATAAAAAAACAACATGTGCACAGTTTGCATACACCCACACAGTCCTGACAAGATTTCGAATCAGTGAAATAAAAACACCTATGTGGGTGAACTGTGGGTGTTAATGGGTTTAAATTATGATCCATTCTCTTCATTGATGTACCAGAAAACACAGGCAGCAAATACACTGTTTGACCACAAGGTGGAGGCAAGTCAACATATTATGTTGCAAATGCTGAATGAGTCTTAATTTCATTATGTGATATTTTTGCACAGCAAGACAGAATTAAATAGAAAATAATGAAGGCATGGTGACGTTAAAAAATAACAACATTTGATGCTGTGGTTGGTATCTTGTTTTGAAGGATCTGGTGCAGATAAAAGTTCTGGTAAATATACAAGTGTTTGCTACTTAGTCCTGTTTGCAGTGGTGTTTCAATTTTACTCTTTATTTTTTCACAGTTGTTGCCTGTTAAGAGCACAAAACTGCATGTTTTTATTATTGTTGTCTTCCAAGATCGACACAGAAGTTTCATGAGTTTGATGGTGTGTTGGAGCATGACAGCCTTGAGGACATATTTTTACACACAAACCTGAGAAGATATAATATCCCACACATGTTTTGTGTGCATGTGTGTGACTTGTTGCGTGTGGTGCTTGTAATGTAAAATGCATTAGTATGTGTCTCATGTCGCGCGGTGTTTATTTTCTGCAGTCTGTTATAAAGATGTGTTTTGTGTGATGTGGTCAACACTCTTTTTATCTTTATATGAGCAGCCTTAGTTATGCTGTAATGAATGATTGTCCTTCTCAGACACAGCGGGTGTACGAGTCTGTCTTTAGGAGTGTGTATATGATTTATGCTTTGTTTAGTTTTTAGTTTTTTCTGAGTATTTAATTGTGTGTGTGTGTGTGTGTGTGTGTGTGTGTGTGTGTGCTTGTTTAGGCTTTGTTCTTTGCATTTCTATGAGTGCGTAGTGTGTGTCTGTGTATGTGAGATATGACTTAAGTCACTTTCAGGGACACATACCAGACTTCAGACTAGTTGATTGGGGTTGGTTTGTGCAGTTTGGGACAAAAGTTGTGTCCTCAAATGTTAAAATGCTGATTTAAATAAGTGTGTTCCCATGCTCACCCCTCTCGCTGTCTCCTACCACAGCCATACGTGCCCACAGAGGAGGAGCAGATGGCTCCCTTGCCTCCCAACCCCTTCAGTGAGCTGTCAGAGAAAGACCTGGATGGGTACCGCAAAAACATGGATAGGAGGCACCTGGGCCCTAACGGTACAACACACACTCACACATACACACTCAAACAAACAATCTCACACACACACACACACACACACACACACACACCAGTTTGTAAATTCATGAATGTTCATAGTTGTGTGGACTGGATCCTGAACTCGTTCACGCTCAACTTGCGAACACCACAAGAGCCCAGTCACACTGAGAGACATATGGACTTAACACACACACACACACACACACACACACAGTGACATGTGCTCAAAGCCAAACTCTTGTCCCTTAGTGTTAGCCGCAAACAGCCATGCCTTTCAACCAAATTATTAAATAAGTTTAAAACACATCTGATCAATCATCAACATTTAAGTCACAATTTGAGAGCACACAGGCAGAAATTAATTTGAGACAGCAAGCCATTGTGCCATTAGATTTTTGCAGGTAGCAGGGCTTTGCATGTTCTCAATGTTGGCAGTTTGCACTAAAGACCAACTGATGTAACAGCAGGGCAGAGTTTATAAGCCAACCACATATATTGGCGTAGATGTCAGCTGATATGCAGCTCAGTAACTTTCAGCAAGGCAGGTTTTGAAGTCTTCACTTATATCCGTCATATATACATTTTCCTTCAAATAATTAAAGTTTCATTCACTTTCATTGTATAGCTTAAATATCTCACCCTAGACATATCTTTATCACAACACTTTAATAACCAGACATTTTTGATTATCTGACTTTTATTATTATATATCAGTATCATCCTAAAAAATCCAATGTGAGTTTATCTCTAGTTTGTTACCTCACATGCAATCAGAACAGAGTAAATTGTGTCAGGCTATTTCCCAGTGTGCTCCATCAGCTTTTTCATTTTTCTGTCTGTGGAAAATATGTGATCCTAACAGCCAGATATGGGCACGTTCTGCTGAAGCCTGTTAGAGTTGTTAACAAGTGCCGTCTGACATTCTCAAGTGCTCAGAATCAGCTAAAACAGCTGGAGCAGATTTCAAACTGAGCTTGAAGCAAATCTGAGTTTTCCAAAAACATGCTCTGCCCTTACTAATCTCACTTCCTCAAATCTTGACTTAAAAATTGATTACTGTGCATCTGGATCGTCATTCAGTGCTCTCTCAGCAGATTAGTTGTCAATAAGCATCCATACAATCTCAGTGTGTAGCACTGTCTCCTTAGTGGGAGTCACAGTCAACATTGCCATATGCTTACACACTCCAAACACACTCATAGACACGACGCGCGCACACACAACACACACACAAACACCTATATACCTTTCAAATGAGGATCCGTCCCCACGGGTACAGCTGCTGGCTATATCTGCATTAACCTTGTGTCACACACACACACACACACACACACACACACACACACACACACACACACACACACGCACACACACACACACACAGAGAATAGTCAATGCCAATCATATAAGCCCTCTGTCCCACTGCCAGGCAGGGGAAAATATCAATAGTTACCAGATAGTGAAGGGGGTTTGTCTACTCAGGCCCTGCCACATTGGACTAGATGAATGTGTGTATTTGTTCACACGCACATGTACATAAGCGTGCACATGTGTTCATGCATGTTAATAGGATCGTCCAAATGTTCTTATGTGCATAAACATAGAGCAAGTGTTGATGTGTGTTTGTGCACATGTGTGAGAGATCGGTATGACTAAGATGGCAGACCGAACAGACAGCAGGTCTTCACACCCGCCGCATGAGCGGAGCTTGTTGCTATGACACTGTTGCCCCCATAGCCCCATGAATCCCCGGTGACCAATCTGGATGCAAGCTGGAGACCGTCTGGAATTGCCTGATACATGCCTGGGCTACACACACACATACACACACATACACACACATACACACACACACACACACACACACACACACACACACACACACACACACACACACTCCTGGGTTGTGCCTGTGATTAGTTGTGTCCAGTTCACTGTGCAGATTTATAACTGGTATTATTATTTTAATCTTATATAATTATTACTAATTTTATTTTATTTAATGTTTTATAAAAAATGTTACATGTCAAAGCTGATTCAACTGAAGGACATTTAAATAAAGTGCATAAAGTGCTACCAACCTACTGTATTTGTGTGTGGTGAAAATCCACTTTTAATAGGATGAATCATTTTGTTAAGATGACAAGCTAATGCAACATTTTCTACATTGTAATATAGAAGACAGGCCTCCGACTGACAGTAGCAATTCATTCCTGAAATTTCAGCTTTAGGCATGTACAGTTTGTATCTGCATATATTATTATATATTTCACAGAACAGGCTGTTATGAAACCACGTTTCTATAGGCTGTGCATGAAGGAGTTGTGAATGATGCGTTCAGCCAACTGAATGTTTAACCCTGAATGTGCTAATGAATGTGTTAACGTGATATGGGAATATCATTTCATTCACACTTATCAGTGTTTTAACATTAATGAAGCTACTAATGCTGAGCTGGACTGCAACATTTCCTATACTACTAAAGTTGTTTTAACAGCTGCTGCAAACAAGGTTTTTTATTGTGAAAGATATATGAAAAGCCAAATTGATTTTTTTTTTCCTGCTTGAAGATGTAGGAACCATAAGTTGCTCTTGAAGAAAAAAATTGAAAACAGGAGGGGGAATACAAAAAAGTCTTAAGTCTTATTTAATCTAGAGCAAGAAGATGAAGAGCATTAAAAGCTTTTATTTTAAGGCATGATTATGTTTAAAAAAAAAACAAAGGATTAGAAGCTAACATCAGCATGATATGATTGATATATGGGCTGAAATAGTTAGTGAGTCATCCATTTAGTCAATTGCATTGAATAAAATCAAGCCAAAAAAATTAATAATGTATTTGTTGAAGTCATTTATTGAGGAGAAATACCAAAATATTGATGCTTTGCACTGTTTATGTCATTGTATATTGAATAGTTTTTGGACTGTTATTTGGACAAAACAAGCAATCATAAGGCCATTTTGTGCCAAAATAATCAGCACTTTCAAAACATGTTTGTTGCATTTATAAAACCACAATATTAAAAAGAATATTTTCAGATATAGATACATACTACAGTACCAGTCAAAAGTTTGGATACGCTTACTCATTCAAGTCTAAGCATAAATCATATAAACATGTCCATTGGTTTGTGGACATTTTTAAGTCTCGACTTTGCCATTTGGACATCACCATCATGGATTTTTGGAGCCAGAAGTGACCATATGTGGATGATAAGGTGGAGCTGACCCTAACGCTAGCTGCTACCTTAGTTAGCAAAGTGCAATTTCTATGGTTAACTGTGATAATGCTAATGCTATTTTTCTTCAGTGAAAAACGGGCTTACAACCTTTAAAACAAAATGTACTTTCCAGAAAAAAATAAACATCCAGCTCCTCAGATGACCTTTTAGCACAACCAAACAATGAACAAGACTTTTTTAGGCCACCAAAAGCTTACAATTAACTTTCATGAACTGAAGGCTTCGCTTTTCAGATCCAAATGTTAAGGCACAACAAAATGTCACAGTACACGTTCAGCCACCAGGAGAAACAGACAACAAATGAGCGATGGCACTGCTAGAGCCTGATGATCAACAGACAAGGATTTTGGAAATTGTATGTGAAAGCAGCTGTGCATGGCCTGATTCTAACATGTGTGTATTACCACTAATCTCTCAAACCCCCCTTCGCTCCCTCACCCCCTTCTGACCCTCCATCCCAATCCCTGAAACCCCCCCCCCCACAACCTCTCAACCCACTGCTGTCGTCCCACCACTTCAATCCCCTACACCACCCTGCAATCCTCTCATCCATTCCTCATAACCCCACACCAACCCCCACCCGGACCCCCTCCCCACCCTCCCTGCAGATGGCGAACACGAGCTAACCTCCGACGATGGCTCCACTCTCTCTCAGTCTATGTCTCTCACCCAGTCCCCGCAAAGCACTCCAGCTAAAGAAGGTATCATTCACTCACAGAGAGAGAGAGAGAGAGAGAGAGAGAGAGAGTTTTTCACAGTGATCTTCGCTGCCTTACTGTGTGTCTTTATGATCAAAAATGTGTTTCTGTGTGTGTGCATGTGAGTGGAAATTTCACTGAAATTAACCGAGCTCAGTATCTTGGACTTAAACTACTGATCTATGTTGTAAGTTTGCTGCACTGATGGTCTTCAATGTAAAAACTCACCTGTCTAAATGAATGAAACTACAACAAAAAAAGTTTTCCATTCCCCCATTAGTGACCCAAAATGGCTTATCTGCACAAATTAAATTCTGGTGTTGGCTAAAATGTCTGTCATCTTGCTAATCACCTTCTAGCTCTTGCTCAATACTTTATTGATACAGTAGGGTTAGAGTTAGGCATGAAAGTGTAGTCAACTTCCTCATCTAACTCTTGGCAAGAAAGCATTTTTCCTAAAATGTCCAACTATTCTTTTAAAAGAACATGGTTTATGAATGCTTAATGCAGTCATTTGGCAGCAGAGAGAGAGAGAGAGGCAAACGCTCTTGGGGATCTTTGCCTCTCCCTGTCATTTGGTATCTAACCTCAATGACCTGCTTCTTTGGTAACATGAGTGCGCTTTGTTGTCACATCATACGATTTCTCTTTATTAAAGTATAGCCTCTCGCTCGCTATTTAGATCTATTTGTCGAAGTATTTTATCTTTTAACACTACACAATTTATTCTTGTCCATGACATTTGAAGCCAGTTGGTGTACCTCCAAGGGAGACAAAGATCAGAGCGTTGTAAATAATGTCACTATGGGATTGACTTCCTGTCAGCTTCCCTCCAGCACAAACATGCAAAACCACACAATGAGTAACAATTAAGCCACGACAGCACATTGGCTCAGGGGACCCATATTTTTTGACGCCACGGCTTTGAGGTCAGCCAGTTGTCCTGAAAGCAAGTCAATTGTTGTTCGAGCCTCACTTTAATGTCGCCCTGTGTGTGTTTTGTGCAAAGATGAAAATAACCTGAGAAGTCATCAGTGTTTTAGTGGTTCATTGTAGTAACATGATGCCAGTGCCCTGCATTCCCTAACCTGTATTTGCAGGCCTGTTACGTGAACAGTCATTAAGGGAGCGGGTATAGTCCACTCTTCAAAGCCCCATTTTTTTAAGTTGAAATGAGGACAGACTCAGGTCACTGGGGTTTAACACAGGGATATTATGAAATATGTAGAGCACGGGGACAGCGTGTCTATGTGAGAAGCGGAAGTTCAACACACTGTTCACATTGAATTAGTGTGTGAAAGACAGCGAGAGGATAGTATGACACATTCAGGGGGGGTTGACAAAATAACATAAACACCTGTAGAATATAAGTCCAGGGCAAAGTTCTTGCAAAAAATATATATTTGGGATCCTCATAATGTTCTGTTTTAGTTGAGACTGTATCAAATGGTTTTGACACAATTTTATGGTATTTTTTTAGGCTGTAGCGTTGTAGTGTTACTTTGGCCACAGAGTTTCACTACATTTTACAGTATTATGTCATGTCCACCCTTTGAATGATTGACATGAGCCTAATCTTTATTTTGGATTATTAATATAGTTGTGTATTGATATATTTAGTTATAGTTCAAATTGGTGACATTTTTGCAATTAGCAGTTAGTACATGCTGTGCTTTGTACTTGTGGTTGTCAATATTAAGCATACTGCAAGCCATATGGTTGTATATTAGTTGTGGGTGTTCTTAGGTGCTATTGTTGCTTGTCTTGCAGAATGAAGAGATATATCTATCTAATGTTTCCTGTCTTTACCTAACCTGTGTCTCCCTCCTCCTCCTCCCTCAGAGAACCACACGGGCCTGATGAATGGCAAAGACGACCACGGCGACGTGGACGAGGAGCTGTGCAAGCGTGTCAGCCAGCTGACCACCAGTGTGGAGAGTGTGGAAATCACGGTGCGCCCTGGCGAGAAGATCGAGGAGGCACTTTCCCCAGAGAGCTCGCCCTCCAAATCACCCAACACCAAGAAGAAGAAGAAGTTCCGCACCCCGTCCTTCCTAAAGAAGAATAAAAAGAAAGAGAAGACCGAGGCCTGAGAGCAAACAGGCGGCGGGGTAGAGGCAGGCAGGAAGACCGTCTGCATAGAAGAGAGAGAAGGGCAGCAGCCACCTTTCTGTTAAATGTCTGTTTTTATTTTTTTTCCTGTTTTAAATGTCATTTTATGATTTCTGTTTTTTATTTTATTTTAAGTTTTTAACAGAAGGTTCTATGTGCTTAAGGCAGAAGAAAGGATTTAACAAAAAATGAATTAGTTTGTAACAAAAGAAAAAAGGTCTCACATTCTGTAAAAACACAAGAATTTTTTGGGAAATTTTGGGGTGGGTGTGTGGGTCCACAAATTAACGTTGCGGCAGATGTGAGGTGACATGGTGTATGTTGTCTACACAACTGATCACCTATGCAGTACTCTAACAGGGCTCCTCATGAGCTTTGAAGTGTGAGGCCATTTAGATCCTGAATAACTGGATCCTCCTGTGTTGTTTCCCAGGCTGAGAACAGAACTTGAAACCACTTTGCGTTTTTCTTGCTGCAAAATCCAATTTTATTAAATGATTGGATCGTGACGTGAGCGTTGTAAAGCTGCACAAGCTAAAACAAAACCCTTTTTTAGTCTGCTGAGACTCCCCAGTCTTTTAAGGTTTTGTTTTCACATTTTGGTCACCTGACTCTGCATTAGGGAACTGAGACGCCACAGGAAATTTGAAGTCACACTGGAAAACTGGTCTCAGACAAAACATCCACAGGGTCTGTGTTGGTTTATTTACTGTGAGTGAGGTTTTCCCTCTGCCTCACTCTCTCACACTCTTCAAGCTTCTTAAAGTGCAAGCTTCAGATACAAACCTTCTCCCCAGCTGGTTGTCGTTGAATTTCAGCACCATAGACGAGTTTAAGAGTTACTAGACTGGAGTAGAGAGTGAGGAAGAAGGCTGACGGTCTATCACAACTCAGTTGACATTATCTCAAAGAGCCGTCAACCCACTCTGAATATTTATGTAGCATTTTTCATATCTTCTCCTCCACATCTCAATTTCTTTTTTTTGCCAAACTAAAAGGAAGAAAGAAAGAAACAATCTAATTTTACTGACGTGTCACTGTGTTTAGTTTGTCATCTCATGAAATTTGATCTTTTTTTTTATTGAACACAAATTTGGTGTTAGTTACCTCTGTTTTGTACTCATTTCTAAGCTTTTACAGAGAATACAGATGTTACGCATGTTTTCTCTCTTTGCAAGAAGTGAATTTATATGGCTGACGTGATGCCTGATTGCTAATCTTCAGAGTACACAAATTTACTATATAACACAGATATATGGAAACTGGATATGTTGGCTATAGATTTTTAACTATATATTTTTTATTTTATTGTGCTGCACTTTTCTAGTGGTATATAACACATTTTAGTTGCAGGTGGTTTCACCAGTGAAGGAGATTGTGAAGTATTTGGTAAAAGGTGTGCAAGTAGCAAGCGAAGCATGGTTTCGGAGAGCGGTCAGGACCGAGAAAGTGAGTCATAAGAAGAAAGAAAAGTCTTTCATTGGTGTCACACATGAGAAATTATCTCTACTCAGCGAAACTAAGAAAAAAAAAAAACTTAAAAAAACAGGAGGTGTAGTGCCAAAATACTAAGTCAAACTGTCTGCAGTCGCCAGCTGAAATGAGAATCATGGATCTTGGAGTGTGGAGCGGTGACGTCTTTGTTTGGTGTTTTTATGTGTGTGTTTTTAAAGCCATATTGTAATTTTCCTCCATTATTTTAATGATGAGACAAGGGTTGCGATTCTCGTCTGCCTGCTCGGGCATCAAGGACCCTAATAAGACCTCTGTTAAATTACCCCAGTGACTGCATCGACACCCCTCAGGCTCCCAAAAAACGTTATTTTCAGTAGCTACATTCACTGCAGCTACGCTTCCTTGCTTAATTTGCCGTTTATTGCCTCCTCAAACTGGAAGATTATAAGGAGGTCACATGGACATTTATTTTTATTTGATCACTCTGCGAGCCCGGTCGTCATTTCAGTTTCTAAAGCCTCCCTCGTGTAATTTCTCTCGTAAACACGATCGTGTTGTAACTGTCAGATGACCCACCGTTGAACTCTGCAAAGCCAAAGTGTGATGGGTTGCCACATATCCTCCCCCCCGCAGTTTAACCAGATGTACCAATATCCCAGCTAGCAATGTGAAGTATTGGATTTGGAGGGAGGAGGGGGGAGGGGTTTGGTTTAGGACACATATTTAGCTGTGTTAAACGATAGCTTTTGGCTCTGGGCAAAGAGCTGAGGTCACACAACTGAAAGATGGAGAAAGGGAGGTGTGAGTTTGGAAATGGAAGTGCATATGTGTGTAGCAGAGAGGGACAGAGGGTAAGGACAACCTGACACTAACGCATCATGTTTTTATCACTCTTTCATACCATCTCTCCTCCTGAAAAGTTCTCTTTTTTCATCCTTCATTTGTATCGCAGTACGCTTTCTTTTTTTCTCTTTTAGTTTGCAGAGAGCACTAGGCTTTTTTTATTAACCATTTTATGAGCATAAATTGCTCCCAGATGAACTGAATGTGCATTGCATCCTTTTTATTTTTCCTCTTCTGTTTCCAACTGTATGCACCTTGCTTTTACTAATGCCTCTTTATCCACTTTTTTTTTCTTCTGTTTTTCAAAAGAGAACGAGTTTTGCTTTGGCATGCCAGAATGAGCCAAGCTACTTTGTGACCTGTGAAAATCCTATATAAATGGTTATCTAATGGAGTTGCTTTTAGATGTATTGCTAATCAGTGTAAATTCACAAATAAACTGTATTTTAAGAAACGGAAGCTCATTTTTTCATCTTTGTGCATTATAATCCACATCATTCTCCAGATTGATTTTTTTGTTTTCAGCATAATCCATACAACATCCATTTTACTTTAAACCATTATCACAGAAAAAGTGTACATATTCACAGTTTGACACACTTAATGCTGCATCCATAATGATCATTTTACTCACTATTGCAGAACAGCATATAGAAGGACCTATGCTAAAGCACTACGGTGTTAATATGAGCAGGAAATAATAGTAACTGGTGCCTTTTTAAAATCTCTATTTGTGATATTTCAAGATGAAAATGAATATACTATGTGTGTGAATAGCTCAATCAGGGCGTTATGGTAAATTTGTGGCAATGATTGAGTAAATGCAAGTAAGAATGTGACAATGACTAACAGAGGCACAGGAAGTGTGAAAGCACTTGACAAAAGTGCCATCAAGTGGAGCACATTGACGCTTCCCTTCCTTTCACATAGGAAGATGTGCATTGCTTTGTGTGAGGAAACTGACCCCGAAGCTATGAGAAGAGTTGTTTTTTTGCTTTTGGAATGTAGAGAAAGTTGTATGTTAGAAAATCCCTTTCCTCAAAAATGTTGTATATTCATTCAGAGAGTACACATGAGCTGATATTTACCCCTCAAACCTGCAAACTCCAATTTCAGAATATCCTTTGATCAGTGGTTATGCGTTCTAGCTTTTTGTATGAGTACGTGTGACTTTTTGAGTCCTGTCTCACTCTTAATATCCAAATCAACCCAGGGATGTCTATCTCTTGTTGGTTTAAACCCTGTCACAGCTGGACACAACATGGCCTCTGTGTTGCAGAGTGAGCGCAGACTGTCCAATAGAGTATCCATGTAACTGAGGGACTTTGTGTTCGTGTGAGCAGCCAATGTGCCTTGACTGCATTTATCTGAGGATACTCAGATGCAAAACAAAATATGCAAAACCCACATCATGATATGGTGTGCTAACTTCCCTGTAAGGTTTCTCTCTCTGTCTGGTCTTTCAATATCTACCAATCAACTGAATATTTATGTTCTGACGTAGAGTTAGCAGAGTCTTTTTGTTCTACAGTGCTTTCAACCAAACTTGTCTTTGCCCTTTTGTGTTGTCTTCAAAACAATTAGATTTCCTTTTTCTAAATAGAGACCAAGCTGCTTCTCACATGACACTTGAGATGACACCTACTCACTTCTCTTCTTATGATGTGTGTTTCTAGATAAGAGTAGAAATTTAAACAGTAGTAATGATGCCTCTTTGTCACCTCGGCCTGTTTCCACTCTCTTAACACTGTTAATTCGATATCAACCACTACAACACTTCTGAGAAAAGAAATACAACTCATCTTCCACCACTACAAGCAAAATCTGTATTTTTAAGCTACTTATACACCAGAAATAGTTGAGTTTGACAATTTAATGAATGTCCTGACGCTGAAATTACTTTCTCTCCAACAATTCAGGCATTCATTAAATTATCAGACTCAACCCTTTCACTAAATTTATTGAAAGGAAACTTCTGACATCTATATCAACAAATACTAATCATCAAGTACTGTTTGACTGGATTTTTGTTTCCACTGAAGCCGGATTAAAGACACATCAGGGAGTGTGTTAATGAGCAGAGAGAATGAGAAAGAAACTGGACTAGCCCCCTTTTGTTTCCCCCTCACTTCCATGTCTTAATCTTGGATCGTTCATGTTATAGATATTGCTAGTGTGGCTTCCATATATAGCATTTACAACACTGTAATCCTGTCCTGGTGTCAGTGAATGTGATATCAGTATACAGCACTTTATTTGGCCGCATTCCTGATATGAACAATAAAAGCATATGAGTGATCCTGTGTGCATTTTGTGTGTCCATTGAGTGTGCCGGTTTAATCAGTGCTGCAGAAAAAATGTGCTTACATTCACTGTTGTTATAGCTAAAGTGAAGTGTTGATTCTGGGGTCATTTGATTTGTGTGTGTTCATTATTTTACTCTGGTATTTGGAAAGACAAATAACAATACAATAATGATCACCTAAGGGAAATTAGTTTGGGGATCTAAAAAGCTTCATCTCTCATTGTGTATTATTCTTCCCTCATGGACTAGTGCAATATATAAGTGAAATGTATAGTGTATAGTTTATTTCCAAACTGCTGTAGTGTGATTTCTATTTTTAGTAGAAAAAAATAAGTTTTTACCATTCGGTATGCAATCAGACAAAGAGGATTATTCTCACATTTCAATTTTGGAACTTTGTAAGAAGATGCCTGATTTTTTTTTAAATAATGAGTTTTAGACTGAATCACTTCAAATTGACAACAAACCAACACAGATACATTACACACATTTGTTCATTACACACAGATATTTTCCTATTGCATCATATTCAGTGCAATTAAGAGGGTGGATAGTTTCTCCTCTCCAGATAGCACCATGCTGGGAGTGTCAAATCAATGAGCCTACTTGTGTCCAGATGGATGCTTTGCTAGGGGAGTATGGAAACTATGATAGGTCTTTTTTTCGGGGCAACCCCCATACCTGCATACACACACACACTAGCACCCCCACGCCACCCCGACATACTCGACTAGACACCCCTCCACTCCGCAAACTCCACGGTACCAGAGACTGCAATGATGCCCAGATGCCACTGGGATGAATTAAGGACTGGTAAACAACATAAGGGGTCAGTTAGGTCTGAGCCCAAATGCACACCCCATGAGACCACCCACATGCAGGCACACACACACACACACACACACACACCCAGCGATACAACAAGCTGCTGGTACAGTTTCTTCTTCTGAGGAACTTTCTGTGAGAGAAAACATAAAAAGCGTCAGATTACATGTCCTCAGAAAAGATTGTTCTTTTTTATTTTATTAGTTTTTCCCAACATAAGTTTTTTGTTGTGGTCGCGTTTTGTCCAACATGCCATACACAGAGTATTTGTGTTTGTAGCAGGGTAGTGTCTATGTGAATTAAAGGGGACATATCATGCACATCTCCAGGTCTATGTTCTTATTCTGGGGCTAAACTCACTCTTTCCTCGAAATTGAAACTTCTAAAATACATCTGTTTATGTTTGAGCCCAAAGTGGATCTGAAATTTGCAAGTGGACAACATCAACAACCTGTGGAACAACACTGCAAACAAGTGTTCAAGGAAAGACTTTTGACTTGCAGGGACCCTTTTTACATACATTCACTTTGAGTTTTGGAACTTTGACCAAATTTAAAATTGTCAAACTATTCCTTTAAAACCATGATCAGGCCTACCATAGTGTTAAAGTAAATTATAATTTTAAATTACCTCTTCCTCAAACAGATAATGCAGATTTTAGCACTGACATTCAAGGGCAGTAACACAATGGAGCCCTCAGAAATTGCCTGGTAGAGAAACAAGCTTGTGATTGAAATATCAGTGATCTGAATACTTAAATTGGCCAAGAAAGTCAGACACTGCATTTGGAAAGAGCAACATGATGAAAATATTGGATCTGTTTTCTACAGACCAGGTAGCAATGTGTGGTGCATGGTCGTACGGAGACCTTTTGAGGGGCAGCGGTACTGTGTGTCGGTAACCTAGCAATACTAGGGGGGTCCGGGGGTATGCTCCCCCGGAAGTAAATTTTGAAAAATAATAGGGTTGCAACTAAAGATTATTTTTATAATCGATTAATCAGTCGATTATTTTTTTGATTAATCGATGAATCGGATAAAATAATATTTTTTTAATTTCCACCCCTTCATTCAAAAACAAAACATTATTTCAAATTGACATTGCAAAAAAGTGCTCAAACAACATGTTGCTGCTTGGACATCCCTGAGTTGTTAAAGTAATATTAAATTATAAATAATAATTTAAACAAAACAACTAAATGTTAATGTCTGATACCTTTAACAAAATAACACACATGTATGCTACACAAAAAGAGGTATTTTCTGTTGTTCAATGAGCATGAGCTTTATTTTTGTAGTTACCAGTTTTACTTTTACCATCATTAGGCTACCATACATAGCTACTAGCTGCTGCTCTCCTCATCTCCTGCTGCTGACTGTGAGATCTGAGCAGGTAGAAGCTGTTAGTTTACTAACTATAACCAGGGAGCACACTGCAACAAGGTTAATGATCCACACAGTGACATTATATAATTGATATGACGCACAAAAGCGATAGAAAACCGATCGTTTTTTGTGCACGTGCATACATGCGCACGCGCGCTTCGTGCCGCCTTCGGCAGGATGCAGCACACACTTTCTAGTTTTATTTAGTGTGAACAGCTCCTACACTTGAGAAGACTTTGGTGCGATTGGTCTAATAAGTGTGTGAAAGAGCGAGAAAGAGTGCTATGCGGAGATGAATGAACGGAACGATATTTATATTTCAAAATCGCGTTTAACAAAAAAAAACAAAAAACAACCCAGAATCAATTCGTGGCGCTCGGTGTTGATTCTGTGGCGCCGCGCCACACATTGGTCTATGTATGGGAAACACTGATTCTTTTCATTGTTTACAAATTTGTACAAAGTTTATTTCAGTTGTTGACTAGGCTATAACTAAACATTTCATTTTCTGATATGATTTTAGTTTAATGAACAAGTTGTGGTTCAGCAAGTTCAAACAGAGTTTCCACATCCAAATCAAATCTCTTCTAATTATTTCAGTTTTTATGCTCGCCACAGGGGAATAAAATGTATATTTGTTTATATCTTCTCACGTGTCTTCTTCAGTGTGCATCTGAGGGCAGCAGAAGAAGCTATAAACACAACATTTAAATATGATCATCATATAAGTTGAGTTGCGATGGACGTTAAGTGCCCTTGAACGAAAACCATGCAGGGTCTGCCACTGACTGCTTTACTGCTTTATAGTCTCTTGCAGTCAAGAGATCCATGTGACAAAAGCAGTGACTGCAGAGAGGAATTAGCAGCATAGATTGCCTATTGCTATAGTATCATTTGTTCTCCTGGCTATTGACTCTCTGCTATGGGTTACATATATAGGGCACTCGGTCACATGCCCCTCCCATTGCACAATGAGACCTGTATCCTTTAGCCATTGGAAATCTAATCCTCCATCGGAGATCAATAGCATCCTATTTCCTCATTGGTTGTCAAGGATTCAACAGAATACTGGGAAGGGCTGGGCCTCTGCTCAATATTTTAAAAATGCAGGATTTATCTGATACCAAACAATATATTATGATATATATTATTTAGTAGATAAACAGGGCAGTCTTGAAGCACATGTCATTTAGTCGATGTGTTAACCTCTATGTATCGTGTTTTAAGTGTGGATACATAGCACCACATCACCTAAAACATCCTGACCTGAACATTTGTTAATATTGCCATTAAGTGATTTAGGGATCAATACTGTTTTACAAAGGGGATGATAGAAGAGTGTGTTTGTGTATTCTTAGCAAAAACTGGAAGAATGTTGAGTACTCATTGTGTTCTCTAGTGCAATGTCAACTCCTTCAAACACACACACACGCCGCTCTTTAACCTCCTTATCATTAGAAACCAGGGATCCAGGAAGGAAGAGGCAGAGAAGGGCCTGAAGTGTGCTGATCTATGCTGGGTTTGTTTTGTCACGCAGGTTCAGTTGACAGGATGAACTGGGCCACACTGCTGGGTTGCACTTGGCTAAAGTAGGCTAAATAGTGTAGGTTTTGATTGCACTGGGCATGACTCTGCTGCATGAAATTGAACTCTAAGGGCCTGATTTACTAAGATCCCAAATAGTGGGTACATATGGGAGAGTATTTGTGACAAAGTCAATGTTGTTAGTAAAAACCAAAAATATTAACACGGGTGGAAAAAATCCATCCTGTGGGTATTCTGTCATTGTGCCTCCGTCTCCTCCTCTCCACAGTGACAAAAGTCATCTGTGCGCAGTGAGCGCCGGTTAATACCTGCCCTTCAAAGGTATTATTTATAGACGCAGTTAGCGTCAGAAATAATACCTTCAGGTTTGGTAAATCACAATGCGCGTGCTAAATAACATATTTGCATTTTCTCCTGCCTGTATTTTGCACACTGGGGTAAAAACGCCCCATATTACATATGCATTATGGCAAACGTACTAAATGGACAGCGCATATTATCTTGCACATTTGACCCTATACCCTAACGCACAGGAATGGCAGAAATTGTCTGACTCCTGCTAGATAAATAATGTGCATGTGTGTGTGTGTGTGTGTGTGTGTGTGTGTGTGTGTGTGTGTGTTGTGTGTGTGTTGCATGGGCTATATATCACCCCTGTGCTAAATACCAGGGTCACAAGGCATCCTGAAAAGAAGGTGATGTACATGTTTGCTGACAATACCTTAATAGAGACACTGTATCGTTTTCTTTTTTCTTCCTATTCTCCCGTCCTTCCTTTCTTTCTCTATCCACCACACCCCACTGAAGAAAGGGGTATGGGGGAGGAGAGGAAGACAGCTGAGACAGATGACGAACTCCCTTGCGAAAGGGGTGCGTCTGTCATAAAGGGGGTCAATAAGGTACAACCAGGCTACTGTGAGTTGTGTCTTGTGGGCTGATCCTCCTCTTTTGTGTCAGCCACTATCTCTACAATGGAACACTAATGGGAGGCTTGGATTTCTCTAAGTGACACTGATTAATGGGATGAGAATGTAGGCAGATCCTTCTCCCCTTATCAGTACGAGCCCACTCTTATCAAGCCTTGAAGTCTGAAGTGGAGTGTGCTGTAATGGTTTGACGTTTTGGAAGTTGAGTTTAATTTTCCTTAAAGTTCTGAAAGAAACATCTTTGATATTCATTATTTTAATAAAAAGAAATCATGATCACATTACCTTTTAGTTTGTTGCTGCATTAACTGATGTGTTGGCTACTTGTGGCTGAGGAACTCCATAAGAAACTCCATAAGATATTAACTATCACCTTGTAAAGTTGTTATGACAAGACTGAGCCTTATTCAACTTAATGTTTTCACTATCAACATCCCCACCTGAATCAGACACTTGAATAAGAAAACACAAGCTGTCAAAGCTGATCAATCACAGTTCTTGCAGTCTATAAGTATTATCTCTATAGCTGCTGTAGGTCACATTTTTGAGGAGGTGCACAACAGTTATCGCACAGCTACTATTTTAACTCTGTGGTTATGCCATTACCCCTTGATGCACATCTATAAATCTTCTTTTAGCAAATAATTACACAACAACCAAAAGGGCTACTGAATGTAAAGCTAATATTTGCTCACCTTTTAGCTGTGTTTTGGTCACCGATTTCTGACAAAATGACCTTGGTCTCTATCTGCTAAATCTTAAACATTTTTAGCTGACTTGATGCTAATTTTATGTTTGTCATATGGTTCTGAGCTGGTTGTTCTGCTGCTGAAAACGAGGTTGATGAGATTGGAGGTCGCGGGCTGGAAAACCAGAACAATGAGCAAAAGGAAGATAAAAAGGTTTGCATTGCTATGTCGCATTGCAGAGACACATGATAACTCCTGTGTTTGTCACTATGAGCAACTTTTACATTATACATAGCCATTTGATCTATTGTTAATCTAAAAAAAAATATTGCGTGCAACTTTAAACTAGAGTACCGTAAACCAAAATGTGAAATGGACACAATGCTAGTAAATTGTAGGAAATAACGGTAAATACAGACCACGTTCATAATGTTCATGCCTCAAGTCAACAATAATTTAAATTTCAAGCCATTAAATTTGATGAGAGGTTTACCATGCAAAATCATTTGGGAATGCAGTAGACTATATTTCATTCAGTGGTGTGTTTGTCCTGTTGGAACCAAAGTGACATGAGCAGAGCTTTATAAATCTAAAAAAAAAGGGGGAAAATCTTCTCAAAGAGAAAAACTTAAAAGCTCATTCATGTTATTCATTGCAGTGGATAGCGATGGCATCACTGAGAAGCAAAGACAAACTGTGTGATTCTCATAATGCTATTCATTTCCACCACTTGAGATGTGTGTTATGTACACACAGACACCATATCGTCCCCCCGGGAGTCACCAATCGTTTTGTCTGGCCTGGATCCCTCTTTTGTCTCTCTTCTTCTCCTCTCTCTCCCCACTCCTGCCTTCATATCCTCCCCCCTTGTCCCAAAACCTGATATTAAAAAAGGATTACCAAAAAACAACACGGGTAATTTCCTGCCATCCTGAGAACTATACCCCTGTTGAGAAGACTCCCAACGCTCTCTTTCCCACTCCTACCTTCCTTCCCTCCCTCCCCCCCCCCTCTCTCTCTCTCTCTCTCTCTCTCTCTCTCTCTCTCTCTCTCCCCTCTCTCTCTCTCTCTCTCTCTCTCTCTCTCTCTCTCTCTCTCTCTCTCTCTCTCTCTCTCTCTCTCTCTCTCTTTCAATTGCCTGCCAGCAGAGATTTGGAGGGGAGACAACAACAACAACAGTGGGGGATGATGAGGTGGGGGGGTGGGGGGCACAGAAGTATATTTCTTCCTGGGTGCCTCTCTCGCTCTCTCTCCATAGTCTGCCAGCAGAGATTTGGAGGGCAACAACAACAACAGGGGATTGTGAAGGGAGGAGGGAGGAGAGACAGAAGTGTGACTCCCCAGTGACCGTCCCTCTACCGAGGTGAGAAAGGGAAAAAGAGGAGGGAGAGGTGGGTGAAGGACATAGGGGAGGAAAGGTGTAGCTGAAAGAGGAGAAATGTGAGACATGGAGAATATGGATCAGGATAAACTTTCTGCTCTGATATATGGTCGTGCTATCAATGAATTTGAACTCCTACTCACAGTGTGAGAGGCGTTATAACAAAGTGTAGTATAGAAAATAAAGAGACAGCAACATGAAGGATTATTTCTATTTTCTGGAAAAACAGCACTTTTAAATGCATCTTTGAAAAATTCAAAAATATAGATGTACTGTACATCCAAGGCAAACAACGATAGCAATAACTTAACCAAACTTTTTTGTTTATATTTATTAATTAGTAAATTAATAATCACCACTTTTAAAATTGTGGATTGGTCAGCCAGACACTGAAAAACATATATTAATTTGTCACAATCAATTTTCCTGCCCAGTACATTTAACCTGACATGGAGCTCAATATAGAGACTCACGATACAAGAAATATGCTAAGGCTAATATCTTAACATCAATTCAAATACAAAAATATTGGCTTTAAAAATATATGAGAAAGTGTGTCCAAACTTTTGACTGGTACTGTATATATAAAACCCAAAACATGTATTATAATATGAAAACAAGATGATGTTAAAGGTTGACTATCTAATATACAGTATATAATGGAAGGAAAGCATCATGTCTGATTAATTGTAGACTAAAAAAAGGGGGGGGGAAATTATGGTAATCACTTTTGCTGGCAGAAATTTCCCAATTTCATGCTTCCCACAGGGGAAATCATCTTCATTTGCTGATGAGACTAATGCCACTTTCACACAAAAACACTACGTTTGATGTGGCATAATGCACAAGCTGAACAATGCATGTGTCTGCTCACCCTTTCATACCAAATATGAGCTGTTTCTGACCCACAGTAAACTCAGGTGTGGAGCATTGATCATGAGACAGTTTGGATGTTGAAATAATAAACTTTAAAAAATCCTGGGTATAATTGCTCTGGCCGGAAAATGATATAAAAGCCTGCTGGACTTCGATTAGGTTCTTGCATGTACGTAACATCTGAAATGGAAACAATTTTAGTCAAGGTTTGAATTAAATTACACTATTATTATAGTGAGTTCAGTGAGTATGCAGAAATAATGAAGCAATGCTGACCAAAGATATCATCCCTATGGTGACTGTGCAGCGATTTGCAAACCAGAAATACCATGTGTTAATGCCTGGGTTGAGTCTTTTGTTTGGGATGTACCATTATCACAGCAGATTTGCAATGTGAATGTTAGTAATAACTTTAGTTCCACTCTTCACTTCTTCAAAACAGGGTGGTTATAGCTGGGCATGGAGGGTTTTGAAATGAGGAAGGGAGGAGAAGTGAAAAGGGAGAGAGAGAAAGTGAGAAGGCGAGAAGCGAGGAGTAGCTGTTGATTCATCCTCTATCTGTCATGTTTTCCTGTCCCTTCTCTTTTATTAAGGAGTCACACTGACCTCCATTCACCAACTATGAACATGGGCTCCTCCCTACTCACTGTAACGCTACACTCACACACACACACACACATACACACACTGCACAACTCAAACACAAAACCTTTTCTTATGCACTTCTTCTGTCTCATTCCAATCACACACAATGTTTCTATGTGCACAACCGTGAAAACAATCCCTCCTTTATCCCTCTCACTCTACAACGTACGCACGCACACATGCCAATGCACAGATATAGTACAAACACAGAATTACAATGGCTGAGTCTACATATGCATGAATGTTTCATATGTATGTGCATGTTCTATTCTCACCTCAGCGGGAACTGGTTTAAACAAGCTTCACAGATGTGCACACACACACACACACACACATATACAAACACACTTTCCACATACACATTTACACTTTTAGAAAAAAAACATGATGGACATGTGCACGCTGAGGACTAAAGTCTTTTCTTTCTTTTCTATAAATTTCACACACGCACTCACATACAAACACACATATACACAGACACATACATACACACAGACACACACAAACGCATTCAGACTCGTATAGACGCCCACAGGCGCACACACACTTACACAATATGCCACACAGCACATGCCCCAACTGACGAACAATATTTTCTCCTGCCTTTTCTGTCTTTACACACACTTAGACTTGCAAACAGTCCCACCCCCCCTCGCTTTCTCCATTAGCACACACACATAAGTACTATACTTTTTGTACAGTGTATGGGGCAGCTGCCCCAGCGCCTACATACATCCCACTGCCCATTATAATGCACACATTGTGGTCAAATCCCCCTGGATCTGGAGTGGGCTGACAAGCGTCTCACTGTGCCCGAGGTCCCTCCACATAAGCCATTGTAAGCCTTTCAGTATCACAATATAGGCTCCCCCTTCTACAAGACAGGATATAGGTCATTGGGTCAAAGGGACTAAGTGCTGTGTATTACATAGGAATTATGAATGTGCCTCCCTCTCTTTTTCTGTATCTTCTACAGATAATCACCTGCAGATAATCCCTATTCGAATGCTGCCCTTAATCAAACTCTGCTTAGGGAAAGTAGATGATGTACGTTGACATGTTTTGGTGTAGCCTAAACACGAGCGGGATCAGCTCATCGCTAATCAGCCATGTTGAAACAGTTTGGCTATGTTATCCCAGCAGGGAGATCTCCCAAAACAAGAACAAGCTATCTGAAGTGGGTTAAATGAACAAAACAACGCAGCCAAGTGTAGTCTAGGTCAAGTTGATTGGGAGGATGATAATAATACAGACACTTGAGCCATGACCACACATGCAAACCACCTCCTCTAAAGATTAAAAAGTTGATGAGATACTTTGTCCTCTTTTTTTTTCTTGAACACATTTTGTCGCTTGCTGTCTTTTATCTGCTCTTTAGTCTGTCAACTTGTGGGTGTTACAGCCAGCAGATATAGACTACAGATCACGAACAGTGCTGGGGCTTGAAGCCAATTTGACATAGTGGCCAAAAAGTGTGATTACAACTTCTGCATCTGTCACGTGATGCACATATGTCCAAAAAGACGTTTTGCCTTTGACTTACATTGTGAACAAGATGTCTGTAAATTACTGGGTACATTTTTTGAGTGTCACAGCCCCTGCAAAATGACCCATTTTACTAGGAAAATCTGATTCATTCGGTCGATCACATTCTGAAAGTTTAGAAGAGCACGCGACCTAGGCCTGTGCTGCTAAGCTAAACTAACTGCCTGTTAGCTGCAGCTTTATATTTAACATAGAGACAGAGTTTGGGAGTTAGATATTTGCCTCTTTGGATCTTTGTTAGTTGTCCCATTTACATCTAACTTCTAGACTTATTTTAAAGCTGAGTAATATCACAGTTCAAAAACCACCACCAATTACTGTTGGTCAAAGTCAGTTTGCAATGTTTTTTTATTTACACCTATTCTTTACATTATATTGAAGCAGACAGCACATTATTCTAACAACAATCAAAGTTTTGCTAGTAAAATTGCTTATCTTGCCACATAAATAAGGAACTTCTTAATACTTACTTCTAAGGAAGACTGGGGGAGGTAGTGAAACTTACAGAATGTTTTATTCATTTTGTCAGGCTCATACATCACACATCTCTCACAGTACAGTAAAAATTAGTCTCTGTTCTCTTGTTTTATGGCCAGGTTGTGTTCTCTGTCTGTGTCTCTGTCACTCCCTCTTCCCCTCTTCTGCCTTGGCATTCCTCCCATCACCGTAACTGCGCATGTGACCTGGTGAGGAGCAGGGGTCATGGGCCAGTGGTGAGGGGGCATTTGGGTGTTGAAGGGGGGGTCAATTCAGTGTCTCTAAGCCCTTCTTGTTATAAGCAGGGCCCCCCTGTCTGCTGTCTCTTTCAGTGGGGAACTGAAATGAGCTCCATGGGAGGGCACAGCGCTCCGTCGCAGGCGTCTGCTCACACCACCCCACCCCAAAGCTGAGAAGGGCCAGCCATCTGCGCCCTTTGTCTAAGTAGGGGGATAGCTACCCCATTTCTTTTCTACACACCCCTACACAACCACATACACAACTTCAGGAAGGACAGCCCACACGAGTGGGATAGAATTAACGATTTTCTTCAAGGTGGAGGAGATCCCACCCCTCTCTGTCTATCTATATGTTTTCCTGCATCCTTCTCCATCTTAGAAAGAGAGAAAGAAAGAAAAGAAAATGAATATCAAGAGTCATTTCTTTTCCTCCGCAGCTGGCTCTGTTCGCTCTGCCCCTCCTCTCATTCACTCAGTATGAAATATCAACTTTTCCCTCTTCTTTCTTCTCTCTAGTCTCTCCCATCACACTGGCACACAATGAGAGTCTGTGTTTGGCTGGGAGTTGCCGATTGACTCGCCGAAGTTGTTCACATAGCTCATTGTCTCTGCCCAGACTTTTTTTGGGGAAAAGGACCAGACACCCCCCTAAAAGATAATGTTTGAATAATTTAACGGAGCAATAACTTCTCACCAAAGTCGTTTTCACCAAACACTGGATTAAGATTTGAACATTTGAATTTCAAACGTGATGCAAAGAAATAAAAAGAAAGAAACGCCTCCCCATCGACAGCCACAGCTTAACTCATAACTCATTTTAATGTCCAGCGAGAAGCATAATGGATGAAACGGGGAAAAAGTGGCATCTGACATGTAATCAGCCATGGAAATGGGATGATAAAGGCCCATTCCAATTTTTTTAAACCCTCCCTGGGAGTAAAATATCACAGAGCAGGGTTCGTGACCAGAGGGGTTGAACAATACACATCAAATCAACATTCAGGAGCTATAAGAGTGGGAGATGAATAGAAGAGAGCCCTTTGCTTTTGATAAAGCACAGATGTTCAATATGGACACATATTTGGACTGCAGAGGACCCATAACTGGGTTGCAAGGCATGGCTATAGGGGCTCCTTCTGTTTGTGTTTGTGTGTGTTGTTCATGTAGATCAGGTTCTCTTAAAGGAGGCAGAGCACACATGTTAAACACTCATACATACCCATACACTCCTCACTCACTCACTCACTCACTCACTCACTCACTCACTCACTCACTCACTCACTCACTCACTCACTCACTCACTCACTCACTCACTCACTCACCCAATCACTCACTCACTCACTCACTCACTCACTCACACACCCCCATCCAGCCCCATTGTCTGTGTACGACGGCTCAGTGAATGGAAGACCTAGTTTTGGCTGTAGAGGTTGGAGGACCCTCTCCACCACTCTTTCCCTTTGGCTCCTATTGTTTGGCTGGGCCTCTGCCTTGCTGGAGGCCCATCCCAGACCTACTTACCCAGAAACAGCCAACTGCTAAGGTCACCCTATTTCAACTGTAGGTCAGTGGTAAAACAGAAAGTATCGTAGTCCAAAAGCAGAATTCATAACATTTTGCAACATGCCAGCAGTGTGCAGTGATAGAAATATAGCTAATGTTCTTGAAATCTTTTATAGAATCTTAGTTTACATGTTGGGTGTAACTTTATATGGTTAACACATATGACATTACACTTCAGACAAAATAACCATTTTTTTTACTAAAATCAGATGGAAACAAAGATGGAGAATTGTTTATAAATTGGCAGTTGTAGACTTAGTAGTAATGTTTCACATCCCCCAGCAGCCATTTAAGCCTGTTAATAAGAACCAGTGGCTGGAGCTTCTATTGTAACGCAACAGATTTACTATTAATTTGGAGAAGAAAAAAACAACTATAAATTACATGAAGGCTAATATTTAAGTGGCTCATTTTAACAGTTTGTGGGTTAGGGTTTTCTCTACCTGAAACTCTCTGGTCATGCGGAAACCGACCTACACTAAGTCCTTGATCAACCTCCAGTCTAAAGCAATTTTTTAAAGTTGTGCCAATTGACGTTTTAGTTGAATGGCCTCAGCAGACATTGACATTACCATACCACTTTAAAGCAGTTTTAAACAGTTGCCTGCATATCCCGTAGACATGGAGCTGCATTAACATTCATTTTGGGTTATTTTACTGTCCATCTGATGAATGGTCCAAAAAACTCTTAGCTGTATCTGCTGTAGCTTTTTAGCTGCTCAGTGTTCACCAGCTAGTCAGTCACTTTGTCTGTCTGCTTGTATGGTGCTGGGAAGGTAGCATGATGTGTGAACCAACAGTAAAGTTACAGACCAAAACCAAAACAATTAGCTAAAAGACAGCAGAATGCTCTATAAAACTGAAGGGAAGTGCAGTGCTGGGAGATCATTTAAATAACATTGTTTAAAGTGACATTCTGTTCATTGCTGCGGTTCACTTCTTCAATAGTTATTCTACAGTTAGAACTTGTGTTTATGGTTCAGTTTGGAGTAAGGATTAAGGTTTGAGGAAGGCTTAGAATTTTACATATAGTGCTGATGGTTTAGGTTAGGTTAGAGGATTTTGGGAATGAATGCCAGTGGGGGGTACTCAGAAGGATAGATGTGCGTCTGTGAGTGTGTGTGTGTGTCTGTGCATGCATCGATGACACTTTATCTTAATCTCAGTAGTTACCAAGAGGATAACGTTCAGCATGTTGCAGTCTAAACTGTTTTATCTGCATGCAAGTTCTAAGTTGTTCTCTACTCTATTAGTACGTTCCCTCAGACTCTGTCCAATATCAGATTGGAGATTCAGCACCACTGTACATACAGTACATCTCCTCTGATCATAACTTGCGTGACCCAGGCACCCTGTAATACCAAATTCGTGGCAGGAGGGTTTTTGGAGGGAATTTATTTTGCTGACAGAAACATCAAAGCATTAGACTTATAAGGATTTAACAGCTGCAGTCGTGAGTTAAAGGGGCTGAAGTCTGTTTGTGCCAAAGGGTCAGTTGTCTGTGTAGAATGTGAATGTGTATATTTGTATGAATGTATATGCATATGGCACCACATTCCCTTTTGGTTTAAACAAGGCCCCTCAGCCATTCACCCCCTCTTGCTCCCCTTCAATGCTCAGACATGCACACTCCACAAGAAGGGCGCTAAATGGGGCGTTTAAGCTGTCAGGTTGATGAGTGCATGGCGGGAGTTCGGCTCCAGATGATGATGTAAGGAGGCCGCTGAGGTTCAACCCCCTGACTTTCATGATGATTCATTGACTATTATGCTCCATGGCTCCCTCTGAGGCTCATCAAAGATGAGAGTGAGCACTGTTTGTCTGAAAATGGCGATAAACATTGCTCCCAAATTTATTTAGAGCGCTTCAGTTGTCTTATGAATGTGCAGCTCTTTGAATTTTGCTTTCTTTCGGTAAAAGATTCAAAAAGTCTGGGCTCAAACAGCAAAAGACATTAAGGCACTGCCAAGAAATATGGGCCAGCAGAGAGATAAAAGATGAAACACTTGTACTGTATAAATATATAGCTCTGTTTATAAGCTTAAATATTTTTTACTTATCAGATGACAGACAAGAAGGCATATGTACTTTATTGTATGGCTTCAGGCAAAAGTTCCTTCATGTTAATTGGATTAGACTCACACCTGTTCACATACACTGAGACCGCCATTCTTCTCAATCAGGAGAGAGGTTCGTCCCTCAGGAAGGAAGGATATACACAACTTGGTGTAAGTCTTATCCAATTAATCTTGACGCCTTTCCCCTGTAGTTGGTAAACAACAAGTCAGTGACTGCAATGATTCAGACAACCACTAAAGAAAAGTATACATGATCCTCACCATTTTTTTTAAAGGGCTTCATCAAATGCACAGCTAAAAGAAACAGACGCTTTGGCATTCTTTCTGATATTTTTATAATGTTAAGATGTCAGATGTCTGTCAAAAATAGCCAAAGATCCAAAACTGAATGTATGTAAAAATGCTCTGTGAAAGTTAAAACCCAGGGCTTCAACCTGCTTTGAATGCATCATTTGCAAAGTTACCTCTGCTTCCTCTTTGTGATTATGTCAGATTGTTCGCACATGACACAAATAACTGTCTGTTTAGCAACCTTTGTTGCTAAGGTTTTTCTATGGGTTGTCCACTCACTTATTTCAGAACAGATGTATGGAGTTTTTTGGAAGTTTACACTTTAGAAAAGAGCATGAAAAGGAAGTGAACTCCTCCTGCTACTGTTTGTTGGAAATCATGCAAAGATGTACGAGTGGAGCCCCAGAACATAAATATACACCTGAAAATGTTCATGATATGGCTCCCTTAAAGACTCTGTATACGCACACAGATGTCTTCAACTAGCCTGCTGATTGTTTTATATGATGTCACAAAAATATAAGAATGATAATGTTGTCCGAACCTAACAGGTACAACAAATATAACAGGATAGTCAAGCCCAGTCTGTTCACACAGTCGAGAGAGGAGGTCTAGTAAGGCAGCATATGAAAACATCTGTGTAGAGGTTTTAGAATTACATACATTATAGCAAAGCTAATTGTAGAATTCCTGTGCCATTATATTACACAGAGTTCAGATCTGTAATCTGTGCAATGAATAAAACAAATATAGATGAACTGATCAGAGAAGCAGCACATCATCCATGTAGCTCGTAGTGTGAAGACAGAGTAACCAGCAGGCCAGTCTGCAATGGTTGAGGGACTATTACGCTCCACAGTGCTCTCATTTGGCCTTAGCAGACACAGACGGAGGACAGAGATGAGTGTGAAAATGTTGGAGAAGCGCTGGTTGTGACTTCACTTACACACAAGTGAATAATATTGATGCCATGACATGCAAAGGTATTATTTTTGTGCAGGCAAATAAAACACATCAGGTGCAGAGTTGTCACATACAGCAGTTACATGTTTTAGGGTTGCAATACAGATTCCTTTTTATGCATCTGAGGGGTATTGTGGAATGACAGCACATATGGGCAATTAATCAACTTCATAACGTATTACTGCTTGTTTTAGGTTATGGACAATCTTAAAATTGTGATTAAACTTTACTCATATGTCTCAGGCTGTGAAAAGTTATGTCGAGTCTGTTTAAGTTATCACATATTCAGTTTGATTATATTGATAATAATAATGTAAAATGTTTCTCTTTTCAACTTAGTAGTGTTACAGTTGAGCAGGCAAATATCAAAACAGACATTTGCAATATAGACCCCCTGAAAATCCAAGTAAATGCAGCCACGCTTAAGTTTAGGTGCTTATCCTGTAGGACACCCACGCTATATACTCACGCACACACATACACACATCCGACACCCAGGCAGCCCGCCTTCTCCTGCTGGGCCCCCCGTCTTTTCCTAATGGGATTGCCACGGTGGAAGTCTCCCAGTAATGAAAATAATGAAATCAGCAAGGACCCAAAGAAAGGTAACTGCTCCTCTTGCAGGCAGAAGACTTCATGCCCCCCTTCCAACTCCCCTCCCCACCCCTTAGAAAACAGACAGACAACCACAGAGGGGAGAAGAAGGGGAGGGGGTGGAGAAGATTCACAGACAGACCCTTGGGGGAGGAAGGTGAAGGAGTACGAAAGGAAGAAGTAACTGGGAAAACAAAAAACAGAAAAGGGAGGGTACATAGAAGTAGGTAGGCAAAGGGTAGATAAGATGCAGGAGGGATGTGAGTGGTTGAGTGTGTTGACCCAATCAGATCAGTCATTTGTTCCTGCATGGCCAGGCCTTTTGATTGATGAACATGACAAATATTTTAACAGGAGAAAGTTCGGACTTAACATATGCATCTTGTGATCAACGAAACTCCTTCAAGGTACAGCTTACTGACACAGAAACTGGAAATCATCCATTGTTTACACAAAACGAATCAGGATGTAAATACGAAAAAGAGGCATTCACCCCGGAAAATAAAACATGTAGACCAGGTGGGGAAATAAAAACAAAAACAGAGAAGAATTGTGGGAAGTGTGAGAGGAGAAATAGAGGAGTTCCTCTGGGACAGGAAATGGGAGTGGTGACAACAGGAAGCCAGTGTGAAAATAACAGAGGAAGGATTCTCACAGCATCTTCTCTCCTCTATTTCCATGTTGCTTTCTTCCTCTCTTCTGGCTCGTCTTTACACCTCCTCTTCAGCTGCTCTGAGTGCACACAATCATCACACCACGTCTCCAGGGGTCTCGTCTACAACTAGAGGAAAGATGAGAGCAAGAGTGTAATTATTGCGCATGTGTTGGGGAATACAGCCAGGTTTGTGTGTTAGCATTGGCTTTTTTGGGTTTTTTTGTTGTTGTTTTCTTTTAGGATCAGCTAATGCCGGGCATGTTTAATACTTTCAGCTTATGACAAAAAACAAGAAAAAACACACTTGGTACTCCATTAAAGTACTGAACCAACATCTAAGTTTTCTTGTTGACTGACCTTTTTCAGACAATATTCCAGTAAGTGCTCTTTACAGCAAAGGAGTCATTTAAGATGATGTTTACCGTCCAAATGCAAATCGGTCTCTGTTTGAGGTGCAATGTCTCCATCATTAAGAAAGAAAGCTGCTTCAAACTGAGGTTCTGAACTGTCAAATTTCCACCCAAAATTTAAAGGATAGGTTTAAAAACGTTTTAGGTCTGTACAAAAACAGTAGTCAGGATCCCAGATGAACATTGGAACAGATTTTGCTGACTGTAATCATTCCTCCTGTCCATATGTCCACGTTTTGTGCAATAATGCGTTTTACAGGTTTTTCTGAAGCTTTGTTTTATGGTAACAGCCACCCAAATCAGTCAAATCAAGTGGAAAGGTGAAAATGTTTTGGTAATAAGACGTTTTTTCCACACGACTAATGCCAACAATTCGGTCTTTATTCTTCTGGGCTTCATGTTCTCTATAGCGTGGAGTTTAAGTCTTTGTAGTGTAAAGTTCCCTCTTTGTGTTTGATTGGACAGTGTTACCCTGTTGAGCAACACTTAATTTGGACAGCTAACTATCATTATAATAATCAACAAGATTAATACCAGGAACAGAGGGAACCGGAAAGTCCAATATGAGAGAAGTTATCAAATTAGCTCTGTCACACTGTCTAATTGTTATGCTTTACAACCCTGCTCTGGAGTATGAACTGCTCCACAAAAGAGGTGTGGGATGGTTTGCATTCAGGTGTGAGACATGACTGGATGGTTCAAATATGTTCCCTTGAATTACTGTAACTTAACTATACTGTGCTTCCAGACCCACCTTTTTTTGCGAGGATACACAAATGAATTGTATCCTACCACTTTCTGGCATGACCAGGCTAAACAAGCAGCAGAGGATGACGTCATGTGTCTTTCTTGTGCTACTTTTCCGTCTCGCCACCGACTCCTTCTGCTGCTCCCCTCCTACGCAGGTCATTAGTCCTTTGAACCTGCTGTCTCTCTCTCTCCTCTCTGTCTCTCTCTCTCTGTCCTGTATACGCCCTGTCTTTCTGCACTCTCTCCTCTCTAATTTGCAGAGGAGACACACTGCCCCAAGGCCCTCCTGGCTAATTTGGCAGCATCCCACATCAGAGACACAGGGTTGAGGCGGGTGGCTTGGGGGGGGGGGGGGTTGTTTTAATGTTTTAGGGGAGCGCGGTGCCACACCTCCAGTGGAGCTCCAGAGAAACAGAGACAGCAGTCTGAGGCCCCCGTGACTAAATGATGGGCTAGTGAGGGACCTAAAGCAAACACTATTCTGACTGTGGATCGTCACTGGCTCCACTGACAGCAGAGAAAGGACATGCTGGATGTGTGTTTGTCCCCCACTCTGCTTACCTATCTAACTTTCCCCTTTAACTGGAAGAAATGTGTATATTATGTGTATCTGTGTGCACTTACTTTGTGTGATCCCTTAAACTCTTAATAAGCATTTATACATCTGATTAATCTGCATGTACCCATGTGTGTGTGTGTGTGTGTGTGTGTGTGTGTGTGTGTGTGTGTGTGTGTGTGTGTGTGTGTGTGTGTGTGTGTGTGTGTGTGTGTGTGTGTGTGTGTGTGTGTGTGTGTGTGTGTGTGCCACTCCCACGCCTAGGGGAGTGTGTAAACATCTAAAACTGTGAGTGCGTTTATGAGTGTAATGTGTATTCATTTTTGGCTCAGCTCTTGCATTTGAGTTCATCAGCATAGGTTTTTGTTTTGTTTCCTCTTCTGTTTGTTTTCATAAATTTGTATATGCATATGTGTGCGTTAGTGTGTGTTTTTGCGTAATCACTCAGTTTGTGCCTTTTGTTTCAATTGTTTATTTATTATCACTAGTTTGTTTGTTTCTGTAATATCTGCAAGTGTATTTGTATGTTTCTTTGTGTGTGTTTGTATGCAGTTCAGCTTGTGCGCACTTGCTCTCTTCCCTCTTTGCCGCCGTGGCCATTGTCACCAGATGTCAGTGCCTGGGAACAGAGGCGAACAATGGTCACTGAGAGCCAAAGGGCAAGCGCCTGAGGAGGGGCGACATCAGTCTGTTGTCTAACAGGTTTATGTTTGACCAATGCTGTCCTTTCATCAGAGTGTTTGTGAGCAAGTAGGTGCTGTGAGTGTTTTGAATGTCTTCTCTAAGAGTAGGACACCAAAGTGAAATTCTAAAATAAAAATGGTGTAAATATGGAGTGGGGAGAATGTTGAGACAGGAAGTGAGAATTGAGATTGAGAGGTGCAATTGTAGCCGCATCAGCAGCACTGAGTTGAGGGACAGGGCGGGGTGCAGCTGTATAATGTGTTGTTTTGATACTGTATCACAAGGAAGGGCTGAGAATATCCTGAAATGGAGATAATACCCAGGAAGCCTTTCCCCAGCGGCCGCACGGTTTTAACCAAACAAAAGAAAAGCCTCACTGCAATCTTGATGGAAGACAGATTAGTATCTTGGCTAGAAAGCCCTGACAAAGCAGAGAAACATACAGCTAAGGGGCCCTTGGGAAAATAAGCACACTGACAGTAGCGTAGCCCACGGTGTCAACATGAGGTCAGTTGAAGAGGCTCCCACGAAAAAAATGCTTCGTCACTCTAACCCAGTCATTTTCCTTGAACAAGCATTCCCTCTATCTGATGGACTGTGTTGGGAGAGGCAGAAATTATGCACAGGCACCTGTGCTAGCTTGCCATCAGTTTGCACAGTGAGTTTTGTAAATAAGATGTAACTGAAACACGGTGGTAGCTATTTGTTGTGGAGCTGGGACTATTCAGCCTGGGAATTGCAGATGTGTGTGTTTGTGTGTGTGTGTGTGTGTGTGTGTGTGTGTGTGTGTGTGTGTGTGTGTGTGTGTGTGTGTGTGTGTGTGTGTGTGTGTGTGTGTGTGTGTGTGTGTGTGTGTGTGTGTGTGTGTGTGTGTGTAAAGAGCCATCATGGTTGGTTCACATGTAAGCCAAGGAATTACAGTAATTGATCTATGGAGGGAAAAACAGCAGGCGGGACATGTATGCAGTGTTCGTGTGTTTAGGGCTGGACTTCCCACGGAGGGCAAATACCTATTGTGGCTGATGAGGAGAGGACTTAAAGGTTAAGGATGAGGGTTTCTTTCAGAGGCCTTGTTAACCCCACCAGTGGACAGTGGCCAAAACAGAAAAGGAGGGTAGATTTAGGGCCCTGCAGCTGACACTCATGGGCTCTATCTTTACTCTTGGGAAATTATCATTTACAATGTTCTTTAAAATGCATCTTTCAATTTGACATGCTTACAGTATTTTGCTTGCTCCTATTTTTCTTAACCTCTGATTTCATCATTTACAATTAAAGTTCATACTTTTTATGCATTCAATTTGTGGAAAAAGCGCAGGCCGAGGTCAAAAGGCCAGCTGGGTGAATGGGAAGCAGAAGGGTGCTTCTGGTGTTTTGGAAAGCTAAACAGACATACAAGGCTGTAAAAAGGTCAGCTGTATGAATGGCCGCTCTTCAAATCTCTCACGCCCTGCTGCCAGGACATGGGTGTCATACTGGACGGCTGTTTGTGTTTATTGCAGAGAGATGTGATGATATTCTTTCAACTATCGCCCTGTTTCTTTAAACCCAACTTTCCTTTCCTGTGTATCACTCAGTCCCACTTTGTTTCTTTCCTTCCTTCCCACTCTAGCTCAATGAGTGCGGACGTGCACGTGGACGTTGCCTAATTACCCATGAACACCACCAGCTGAAGTGGTCCACCGAGAATGATGTAAATCTGTGACATTTACGAAAATGTCAGTGAGTTTTCAGACAAAGCAATAACGGGCAAGAGAGACCCATTATAGCTGAGCGTTTTTATTGTGTCAATGTTTCTCCCGTCCCTACGATCCCGCCTTCAGATGATTTGAGAGTTTCATTTAGCCGGGTACTGTAATACGTCCACAATCCACAGAGACTGGATAGATGATGTTGACTCAGAGATGACGCAAAATGGCTCCAGCAAAACAAACTCTGTAATTTCTTCCAGGCAAAATGCAATCAGATAAGTTTTCAATAAGCCTTAAAATGTTTTTACATCCTCTGAAAACATATTATAAATAATGGGTTTGCATTATTCTCATCAGCACGTTATTATCATCATTGTTAGCTCAGTTCCACTACTGCTCTCCACTGAAACTCTTCAGAAGCTATTAATTAGCATCGTTTTTACTAGTGCTCAGATGATCAGAGGACCACCCAAGCTATTCAAATTAATCCTGAGGGTAACATGAATGTCTGTATCTAATTTTTTGGCAGTCCATTAATAAAACCAACCAATATTGTCAACACATTTCACTCAAAACCGTAAGTGTCACCTCCATAGTGGCACTAAAGGAAAAGTCAAAGGACCACAAAGTCATGTGGATACATTGTCCATCAACCTTGAATGTCCACCAAAGATAGTGACAATCCATTGAAAAGATTTTGAATTCTCAATCTGAAATTTCAGTCTGGAAGTGTTTGACCAACCGACTAGAACCTTTGACCTGCTCATAGTTATAGAAAGTTAAGGCATCATCACAGTAATTAGGAGGCATCCTGTGAGGACTGTGACTATCTGTACAAAGTTTTATGTCAATCCACCTGATAGTTGTAGATATTTCAGTCTGAACCAAAGTGGTTGACAGACCAACTGACACTGTCAAATATTGAGCCATAGTGCTGGCTAAAAATGCCAAACATTTCAAGTTCCAACTTGTCTAATGTGAAGATGTATTGCTTTTCTCTGTTGTATTTCATAAACACTTGTTTTTTAGACTGTTGATTGGACATAAAAGAAATCTGAAGACATCACTCTGAAGACAGAGTGTCTGATGCCTTCTGAAGACATCGCTCTGGGAACTTGGAACAGGCATGTTTTTCTAATTTTCTTTATCCATAATTAGTCAAAAAAATAATTGGCAAATTAAACACTACTGAAAAATAGTTGAAGCTTTAATCCCTACTGATGATAAAGGGACATTACAGTTAAAGGACAAACCTTGTTGCAGCTTACCATTTCATTTCAGTTTGGAAGACTTTAGCATTGGTTCTGCTATTCAGCCCCTTTTCCCCTTTAATTTATGAACTAACTTGTTGTTGTTGTGGTTTGCCCCTTAGGCTCGGAAAAAATGAGCTTGACTTATTGAAAATGTTTGACCTCTGTTCCTGTCTCTCCTCTTGAAGTCTGAGCTCTCTGTGGCTTTATGACTAAGCTAGTCCCCTTGTTTTGACATGGGTGTTGCCTTTTAATTAAAAGCGCATGGGGCAACCTTTAATCGGGACGATAGCGTGAAGGGAAATTGTTTGACCTGTCTGTGTAAGGGGGAGGTGACAAACAATGTGTCTGTAGGACATCCATACCCCTGAGCTATAGCGTCTCTTTACCTTCACACTGTGACCACTGTTGCCTGCCAACATGACTCCTCCTGCTTTGAAACATTCCTCCATTCCCTCCCTGCAGCACGTGACCTGACTGGTCCAACACTTGCTTGTGACCTATTGGGCTTGTGACCCCCTGTGACCCTTGCTGAAGTTGAAAACATTATGATGGCTTAATAGCTTCTCATTGTATAGCTTTAAACAATGCTAGTATATAATGTGCGTGTGCATTGGGGGAATCTTGCCCTGACGGTATTCACTACAGGAGATGAATACAACCTAAAAGGCAAAGTCTACAAAACTGCACCCAGTAACCTGAAATGGAGAAGCTGGCCTAAAAACCTAAAGAGGATGTGCCTGTGTGGTTATTCAATACACTTATTTTGTCAATGTGCTGGCAGTGGCACCTTTCAAACTCCAAACAGGACCACTCTCAAATGGGTTTCCTTCCTCTACTGCCACCCCTCACTGAGGGTGGAGAGGTGGGGCAGGGGCGGCAGGGACGTTCAGAGATTCCCCTGTGTGTCAGACTTGAAAGTTTCTGTCTCTGTGAACTTTACATCAAACGACCGTGGGCTGCTGCTGGCTCTTTGAAGTGGCAGAGGGGGGGTATCAGAGCAGAGTAGAGGCCTCTGCCTCGACATGTTCCGGTTGAAAATGGACTCAGCTGCAGTATAAAAACAGGTCTAAAGAGAATGGCACAAGATCAAGGCTAAGGACTTATCTCTCAGTTAGCATTCATGACACATACAGGACAATCTATATACGCACTATTGTGTTTTACTACATACAGTTATGTCCTGTAAGTTTCTTTTGTCCTCGTGCCTCTCTTTCAGAATAGTTTCATAGAAAAACATTTTGGGTATCAGATCACAAAGGCCTCAAATGTCAAAAACCAAACGCTCCACCAAGAGAACTAATGCTGCTACTTCAACAACTTATACTGCCTCTTCTATTGCTGTTGCTATACTACACCACCTACCACACCAATACTGATGCTATTTACGCCAAGCATAGAGGTGGATTACAGTTTCTTATAGCTTTTTTTCTCTTCTACTGATTTTTTGTGAAGTATCATATGCACTAAAAACAGGACAAATGTGAAAGGTATTTACAGTGAATTTATTAGTCATGAAGATTACTGGTGGCTTCATTTAGTGGTGTTGTTCATAACAGTCAAAAATATATACACAATTAAATATTCCTAAATAATATAAAAGAGAAAGAAAGACATTTAAAATAGAAAGTATGTAAAATAATCTGGAGTGAGAAGAGCTGCTACAAGTTTAAATTTGAAATGGAAGAGAAATTACATTTACAAAATATTGACCAGGAACGTGCAAATGTTCAGTAACAGTAACTAAAGTGTGCAGTTAATGGTAGCATTTAGTAGCATCTCTAATGCTCAGTGTTGAGGAGTAACTAGTTACATGTAACGGCATTGTGTAATTTAATTACAAAATAAATGTAATTGTAATAGATTACAGGTACTGAGAAAATATCATTTATTACAAAGGGGGTTACATCTGAAGTCAGACCTTTAAGATTTTGCTCAGGATTTTTAACATTAAACATGTTACTGAAAACATTTAGCTGTTTTTAATTATTTGAAAACATTATATTTTTTCTATTTTGTTAATAAATCATGACATGGGTTTTATTTTACATTCCGAAATCTACATGAAATAATAAATACATTTTCAAATGAGTCATAAATCTTGCTTTATAAGAAATAATCTCCCTCATAAATCATTTCAGTATCCATGAGAAAACCTTAATTTAGATTTTGGTGGGTTTAATGGCTACACTTATCCTAACAGTTAAAAACAATCGTTAGAAATGTAGAAAAGTAATCAAAAAGTAATCAAATGTAATAAGTTACATTACTTTGATTACTTGTAATCTGTGACCAAAGGAACCTTCCCAAACCTGCTAATACTGCTGTTATTGCTACTTCAAGTATACACTACTGCTTACTTCTGAGTTCTGACTCTTCTTCTTACTTGTACTAATGTGATGCCGTATGATCCATTATTACACCGTACTTACTTATAAATATCAAACTCAATCAAGACAATGTATTAAATAAGACATTACATCCTGTGATTACAATGTAATAAATCACAGTAGATGAGACCAGACGGGCACAGGGACCATGCGGAGCTCCTCACACAGAGGGGGGGGAGGGAGGGGCGGGCTTTCGTTTTCGCACCACCATCTACTGACATTGGCCACTGCTCCACATTAAACACCCCGCATTCATAAAAAAAAAGAAAGAAAGAAAGAAAGAAAGAAAAGAGGAACCATCTGACAAGAGCAGCGCCCACTGGTAGTTCACTGCTCTCTGCTCCCTGCGCTCAGCTCGTATCCAGAAACAACACAAAACTGACAGGAAAAAATGGCCAAAAGTGAGAGGCAAAGAAGAAGTTTGAAGAGTGAGGACTTCTTTTTTGATTCCGAGGCGTCTCTCTTGGATCAGCAAGATTTCGAGATGTCTGATTGCCCTTTCAATGACGTCTTCAACTCCAAAGACTCCCACATGGAGCAGATCAACACTTTTCTGAAAAATGTACAAGTTTTGCTGGAGGCTGCTAGGTTTCTTGAGAGCGCAGACAGGAAGGACGGAAGTGAGTTTATTTGTGCTGCGTTTGATCCTTCTTTTTTTTTTCATTTGCCTCTGAATTTTTAGGAAAACAACACTTCATTGTCAACAGACTCAGACAACAAAGGACTGAGTTCATTCAACTAAGCACCACTGCCTGCTATAAGTACAGCCTATGCCTGGGTACCAGACTAAAGAGTGGTATAGTCAGTGCATTTATAGGAGAGTGCAAACATACACGCTTTCATTATATTGTGGATCATTTTCATCTGCATTATCTGCAAGTGGGGCACCGTGCATCGGTTTGCGTCTGCACAACTCTAAGCCCCTGAATGTGCTAGGTTTCCCTTCAGTATAGATAGGCGATAGATGTAGCAATGTGATATAATTATCGTGTGTGCGTGTGCATGCTGGCTACCACTCAGATAGGATAAATCTGACCATTGCAGCGCCGTCCAACTCAGTTTAGGATGATGTCATTGTGCCCCCACATAGTCAGTCGAAAAAACCTAAAACTTTATAGATAAAACCCAGAGGACATACCTGAATGGAGATTCGAACATTTATAAATGGGAGGAATGTCTGCACTGTGTGTTTTTATATATTGTTTTAGCATTTTTAACCTTAGGGAATCAGGCAACTGGATGGGTTGATTTAAGTAGGTAGATCTTAAATTTCAAAGTAGAACCTGGCCTTAATCTTATTTACTTGAAGGTTTTATGTTTTTTAAAAAGAAACATTAAAGCCGATTTTGTTATTATTCTTGATGTCCTCTTCATTTTGTCAACTCATGATTAAAAGCGACGCGAAAAACAGCCTGTTTTCCCTTGGCTTTCGTATACAGCTGTCCAAGCAGGGCTGTGTTGTGAGAGTACAATATACAGAGTCATGCGTGTAGCAAAAGTCCTTCGAGAAATATAATGATGTAAGAAATAGTGGTCATTTTACAGCAGCGGATCGCAGATGCTCTCTTTCTCTCGATTGTTTGCTTCCTGCTATCTGTGGGCGTGCCACAGAGGTTTCCACATGGCGCAGAGTCCGCCTGTGATTGGCTAGAAGCGAGCTCAACCCTCGACGCCTGTCAAATGTATCTACCAGTCAGGATGCGGCTAGGTAGCTACGTCACGTGTTGCTGGGCCTGGCTTCAGCCGGCAAGTACACCCCCACGATCCTGGTGAATCATGGGACTTGTAGGGTGTATTTCGCAGATAGAGGCGGCTGTAATGGGAAGAGTGACCATAAGAGGGATTTATGACACACTATGAGTATTATTGTTTAATCAGTAACATATCAATTAACCTCCATAATAGATTAATTCCATTGCTGACCCAAATTAGTCAAGATTGCCTTTTTTGTTTTTGCAAACGATGTCTTATGCATATACAGTATTGCAGGCTTGTGATGTTGTGAAATTATGTTCAAGATTTCCCACATTATTACTTATTTCAACATTTTTCTTCATTGTCATTAGTGGTAGCAACTATATCATTTATGAATATTTTGTGTAGCCCTTCAGACTTGCACTGTCCCACGTGTGAATTCATCAGATGTGCATTTATTGATATTCACCAATTTGCCATTATTACAGTTATACCATAAAGTTGCCACAGAGTATGTGTTACTTGATATACAATACAGTAAAAGGCAGTAAATACAGTAAAATCCAGGGTTGAAGTTTGAGAATGATAATTAATATGCATGTATGAGAGTATTTTTATAAACGCACCAAAGGACTCAGTTTCCCAGAGTACACCGCGCTCAGACCGGCCTCTCCTCCACAGTGTGACCGCCTCTCAGCTGTGCAGCTAGGTAAACAAACAGGAGAGCAGAGGAAACGAGCAGCAGCAGGCACTTTGCTGGCTCTGGGCTCCCTCGGGGATATTTTGTATTGTTTATATCCATTTTTGTAAAAATTTAATATCGTGTTTCTTAGAAACTTTATTACTTTCATAAACTGGTTTTGAGATTTTATAACAACGAAACCTGGCAAGGATTGGCTGTGGCTTGCTAGCTTGGGAAACACTGGATTTTGCCCCCTCTCTTCTATCGACAAGGCTGCTAATGAGCCAGCGAAGACCCCGAAATATATAATTCAGCGTAGTAATAGCCGATGCACTGTCTTCCCCGTGTTTTAAAACGGCCGGTCGTTTCTACGATAAACGCTGAAGAGAGCATAGCAAACGTGAACGGCAGCCAGCCTCAGGAAGAATGACGGCTGTTCAGCTGATCAATATCCAAAGGTTATTGGAAGCAGCGGAATATCTAGAAAGGAGAGAAAGAGGTAATTGATGAAATGTGTGTGTAGCTGAGAAATAAAGTCTTAGTGAATAGCATTAGAATATTTCTTGGGTTAGGGTTATAACTGTGTTACACGAAAAAAAACGACATTTCATCCGTGTTGTGGAGAGGATTACAACCCTACATGTTTGCTCTAACCTACAGGATTGTGGCATATGGTTGAGAAGAAGTATCCAAACTCGCCAATGGCTAAGCGTTAACCACGTATTTTTTCTTTCAACAGAGTGTGAACACGGATATGCTTCGACATTTCCGTCAAACGAGAACACAAACTACCAGAGGCAAAGAAAATTCCGAAATAAGAAATTCAGTAGTAACCACAATAGGTAAGAAACTGCTCTCTTTCATGTTCAAGTCTCCTAGGTCAGTTGTGGTGCTTCTTCTTTCACTTGCACTGTGCTGGGAGGGAGGACGTGTTGCAGGCAGCATGTGATTATTATACACTCGCTGCGAATGCTTTCTATTTGGTAAACAGCGAGCTGTCACCAAAGGGTGAAGCAGCCTTTACACGGCACAGAAACACACACTTTATATGTTTTTTAAAAATAAGTTTGCATTGATGTTTTTTTAAATATACATTTGTAAATGTGGAGCAACGTTTTAAATATATAGGTGCACGTTTAACCGCTGTTTTCCTGGCTTGGGGGGAGGGGGAAGCACCAACGGCTCTGCTCGCTTTTCATCAGCTGATTGTCAAACACACTGCAGTGGCTGAGGTTAGGGATCATGGAGAAAGTGACGGCTTCAAAACGAAAAAAGGTCCCCTGTAATGTTGAGAAGCCCTAACTAATAACGATTTGGTTTATTTTACAGTCAGTTTTTTATATTTAAAGAGAGCACATTAGATTTTATGTTTCCTACACTGTGGAAGAGAAGATAGTTTTTCCCTCTGTCCTGAAGGATAAAAAGCTGCTATTTATGGTTGGTGTTGTTTGCAGACATGCAAAGGTGAATATGTGGAGCCTTTTTATGATGTTTAGAATGATCAGTTATATGCCATATTCACCATAATGTAAAACATTTCCTATAAAGAAAATTATGGGTGCACCACTCACATTTTACTTGTTATCGTATGTATCTGAGCTGTTGATGTGTGAGGTTTAATAATCTATTATTTTCTGTATTGTGGTGTAACACTGTCTCAGCACACTACAAAGATTAATGTCAAGCTCAGTGCATTCACAGATGACAGAAACTTGCATTGGAGAAGAAAACAAGAATCTCCCAAATTAAGACCCATTGGCATTGTGCTCTATCTTAGTGCTAGGCTGCTTACATTAATCTGTCCATTGACAGCCATACATCAAACGAAAGTCTCTCTCTCTCTCTCTCTCTCTCTCTCTCTCTCTCTCTCTCTCTCTCTCTCTCTCTCTCTCTCTCTCTCTCTCTCTCTCTCTCTAAGCCTTTTAATATTAATGTGAGAGCGGGCCACAAACAGGAACTGCGTATTACTCATCATGAGCGCCTAACGCTGCCTAGTTCTGCATGGCAACAGTCATGATCAGATATAGGTCTGAGGCTGTAATGATAAAGCTTCCCATGAGTTTGTGCTAACATGCAAAATCTACAAGAATACTTAGGATGTTTGTGGAAGAAAATGCTATTAAATATCAAATTAAATCTGAAAGATTCTCACCTAACATCAATGTCAGCTCAAGTTAGACGAAAAGTTGAAGTAAAAGAATAGATAGGAGAACTTTGGTGATATTTTTATATGCAGGAAAGAAAATGGCACCAAGAGAAGCAGAGGAAGGAAATATTCTCCAAATGCTCGTTAACAGAAATAAACACTATAGATTAGACTGCGGGGATGATGTTTGGTGTTGATCTCGCTCTGTAAAGAAACATGTTCACAACTTAGTGAGGTAACACCATTTAGCATTTAACACCATTTCTCAGCCTCACATTGTGATGCAGTTTATTTGATTTCCATTACACGTCTAAACCAACCAAACAGCATCATTCTGATACCTCCACTGCTGCCAAGGTCACTGACGGGGCACATGTCCATGTCATCAGGGATATACTTTTATTTAACAATGCTCTTTATGGCTAGCGGGCAAAGGTGAGACACTTTGGTAATTAGTCCAAGTTATGAGTCATTTTCGCCCCCTGTGTCAGAAGGAAAGGCATCATGCATCAGCTGCTGAGGTATGAGCAAATGATCCGACCACAACATCCACAACTTCTAATTATAAAGATGAAATAGTCTGATTTCATGTGTGACAAGCTGAGGAGCTCATTATTGAGTATTGGAGGTGTCCAAAGGATAGCTTCGTACCTTGACCTGCTCACTCATTTAGATCTTCTTGCTCACTTAGAATAATCCAGAGGACTTTCCTTTCCAAGTACAACATTAAACACAGTTTGCTATCTGGCATCGGCTGCTTCCATTTCCCTTTTCTGTAGCTTGTTGAGGCTTAAAGTGATAGGTTTATCTTACTCTGTCCTCGATTGCTTACCCTTTATAGCAGGGTTGCTTTATCTCATTGACCCATTCTCTCTGTGTGTGTGCGCGTGTGTGTGTGCACACATACACACATATGCATGCATGTCTACAGAAGTTGTGTGTGGCCTTGAGCCAGTTCATAATCTGTATTCTATTGTCGTTGAGCTCCAGATGCACAGATATATGATTCAGGAGGCAGGTGAGGAGTTTGTGGGCCTACAGGAAAACAAGCTGACATAGATTGATCTCTCTGAATGAGAGGCCATGCAAAGGTGTAGATTGTGTGTGTTGCTCGATGGTTGGGGCTTGGACTGGATCGGATCCGATTGGGCGTCTCATTTTTATAGTAACAGACAGTATAAGTCACATCAACGTTGGACTGCCAGCTCCAAAGTTGATTCTTTGAGAGAAAAATAGTCGAAATGTTTTACATTTCTTCCATTAGTGTCTGTATCAGTGGCTAACCCTAAACTTGGATGTTTCTACAATCACTCATAATAATACTTGGTCCTTTGATTTTTCGGCAATCATTTTCAAGTGGAAGCAGTCATTTTTCAGAACACTTGAGACAACCACCGTTGTGATAGGCCCTCATAATACATATTTCATCATTTTTAAAGAGCAATAATCAGCCAACAGTTGACTGAACTGACTCGGATGAGGGTTTCTAAGAAGCACTGACAGAGGACAAGCATGGTAACAGCTGATGACGCAAATTGTGCTCTCCAAAGTGCTCATCTTCTGTTGGCAAAACTATTGTCCTGACACAGTTACAGAAAACAGCAGATCCACTGCCATTAGAGAATAATTACATTGTGTGTGTGTAAAAGCCTGCAGTGAACATATAAGACTGTGACTATTCATTTTGCCACTGACCATTTTCAGATTTCTGCATGTCTGTTTTTTTAATGACATCTATAAGGGTGATAGTAGCTGAACAGTAGAGGAGGGGGGTGCTGTACAAATATAGCTGGTTTAGATTAATCAGTTTTTACATTTTTAATTCACATGGCTGATGCAGAGCACAGCCATGCATGACTACTACAGGGTCGTAGAATATGAAAGTTGAAATCTCTCAAGAGCATGCGTGTTAGCACTTAAGGTCTTGCAGATTTTCAGGAAATGGCCTTGGCCAACTTACATATGAGCCCTGTGTTTTGCTGTGATAGCAGCTATTGACGCTGATGATAGCTGATTTTTTTTTTTTTTTTGGCTGAAACATATTTGTTTTTGCCAACAAGAAATAGAAGTCTACTGATCTGTGAATGCCGGTAATCTGTTTGTTTTGAAAGCTGCTACTCAACTTGGCCATAGACCATGTCATGTCAAATCAAATCTACTGCCACAGTTGACTTAACACCCAGTCTTGCATACTCAACTACACGAACAGTAATGTATTCTAATGGTGACATATGGTGTTTTTATTGGTGTAAATTATTCATCTTAAAGAAATAATTTCCTCCTCAGCAGGGACAATTTTTACAGACATGAAAGCGGCCTTGGAGAACTGGTGGCCCCGCTGTCTAAATCCCCTCCCCAATCCTCTATCCCAGTTAGGCCATATTTTATACTCCCGTATTAACATGATGGCAGATCGCTCAGTATTAAATGTGAATACAGAGAAGAAGACATATTGCAGTATTGATAGCCTATAATATAGAGCTGTGTCGTGTACATGACTCAGGAGAGGCCATCATCCTCCCATAAAAACCGGTGTCTTCCTGAAGCGAGGTGGAGTGCAGCTTGTTGGGACGGGAACTCGGCCATTTAAGCATCAGGAGGAGGGCTCGTCTCCCTTCAGTGTGTTGCAACACAAAGACATTCTTAGGGACCAGCTGATTCACTTTACATTATTAACAGAGCGCTGAACCCTGGTCGCTGCATCCAGAGGGCGTGTGTGTGTGTGTGTGTGTGTGTGTGTGTTTGTGTGCTCACACTTGCCAAGCAGCGCACATACACACACATGCACAGTGTGAACATTAGTGAGCCTGTGGCTGCAGTGTCACACACACACACACATCCTCACAGAGCTGTGTTGTGCATTATTGAGGAAGAGATGATAGTGTCACTTTGACGTTTGTTGGTAGAAAGGCTCCAGAAAGCCGGGCTGAGCCCAAGAGTACGTCTCGTTTGGGATTAATTAATACATCCATAAATCAAATTCGACAAGCCAATTCGCTGTGCCTATCGCAGGTTCTGTTTGTCCGTCTCATATACTCACTATTTTAATATTTCACCTTATCTCCTTGTACTGAGTGCATTACCTTTTCAGGAACAGATACTGCATGTGTGTCTACATTTGCTCTCTATATGACAACTTCTGCTTTCTGTCCTTTCAGGTCCACACATAATGAGCTGGAGAAGAACAGGTGAGTTGGCATTAAAGTTTACCAAAGCATTTCACCTTTAAATCATTGAGCACAGCCTGCAGACAAATGCACACCCTGCCCTGAAATGTGAAGAAGTCTGTCATTTCATTTTTTTCCTCAGCTTAGCATTTCTTCTTCAACAGGTCCTTAAAAACAAAAGTAAAGGGTGACCCAGTTGTGTTCATTTAAGGACATTCCCTCCTCCTCCCCCCCCGTCTCCTAAACACACTTTGCACCCTTTTAGAGTTATGCAACAGTTTGGCTGCTGAGGGCTTTGAATTACACGGGCAGGCAAGGGTGCATGTACGCAGAGCTGGAATCCAAGTCAAAAGTTCAGTGCTTGTTTTGATGCAGAGATTGGTTTTTGTTTGGTGCATAGCACCGGCAACAAAGTCAGCCCTATAACTGAACAAAATGTCCTTCGAGTGGCTTTCTAGCCTGAGCATGATTATATACTGAGTTATATCTCTGTGTTCAAGATAGTATCGACAGTGGATGAAATGTTGGGTATTCGGGGACACCTTAGGTTGAGGTGGTTAACCACACCGTCTTCTGAAGAGAGCGAACACTGGTTCCTTAGAAGCCCTTATCAGATTGAGTCCACCACCCACATAGGGTGCTTGCTGGTGTTTATGCTCCGTGACTTTGCAGGCTTCAAGAGTCAAGCTCTAAAGGGTTTTTCTTCGACACCATAAATAAGAGCGGCTAGACTTGTAGGATTTATGGTAAATAGAAACAAAACTTGCCTTCCATTTCATTATCTCTGAGGGTGCGGGTACAATGAAAGGATGTGGGAGGCTAGATCCATTCAGTGTAATTACACATCACCTCGGCCTGTTTTTCTCACCATTCTCCCTGGCAGCCTCTTCTAAAAGGATGGGAACATTGGAAGGAGTGGCGTCCAGTGAGTTAAATATAGACAAGAGTTGATGTGTCATCTCGGTGCTCATATGTGATGCCACACAAGGCCAGCTGGTCGGCTGACTGGCCCCAGCAGATTGCAGCACCCATACAGGATTGCATTTTTTAAGTATTCCACCTACACAAATACATTTTTTTAAAAAGAGGTGCCAGCTCAGTTGTTTGTTCCTAAACCACAGTGTGAAGGCTGTTTTGGTCACTCATTCCTCATTCTCGTCACCATGCTTTGTAGTATCGCCTGTTTTTACGGCCTATAGTCTTCTCTGCCAATCACAGTGGACTACCTTAAAGCCTGTATATGGCTGCATAGAAGGACTTTGTCAGGCTCTGAATTATGGTTACTGCAGAGTTATGAACCTTTAGATAGATAATTTAATCAAGCAGTGAAATGAAATTCCATGCATAATAAAACTGGGGCTGCTGAGGATTTTCCTACATGACTAATAGTCGTTCATTCAAGTCATTAGTTGACTAGTCGTCACAAGTTTAATAACAATATGTATAATATATCTAGGCTATCTAACGGTAGAGCAGTCATGCTAAGTGGCTAACATTAGGCTTACATTCCAGTGTTTCCACCAGTGTATTGGGAGCCTGGCAGCTTGCTGGGCCTAACCATCTGGGAATTTTCTATATAAAATGTGATATACAAGTAGCGTAGCTCCTTTAAGGAATAACTCAATGTAGGTAAGTTGTGCGTAGTGAGTGTGCAGTTTAGAGAGGGGGGGGGGGGGGGGGGGGGGGGGGGGGGGGTGTGACAGTGAGTATAAAGTAAGCAGTATAGCTGTAAACATATCAGTGCAGTGTGTGTACAGTTTAGGCTATTTGTCAGTGAATTACTGCTATAACTCCTTAAGATCCAAGCCAAGTTCCCGTGTCCTGCTTGCCACCTAGGAGTCTTTTTTTCATAACGTTTGGTCAACTATTGGGGGGCAGACTTAAATAAACCTGTGCTGCCAAATATAAAAAGAGATTACCAAGGTGATTTAACCACTCATTTGTGAATTTTATAGCATTAGTTTTGCATCAGTGTGTTTTCATTCCTTTCATGAGTACAACACACATTGAAACTTTCATTCTGTGCCTCCTCCTTTTCCTGGCTCCACTTTGCTGGTTCGTGCAAACTCAGACAGAGCTGCAGCAGAGCGGGCTGGGAACGTCCTGTACCATACCAAAATCCAGATACACTGATATCTTGTTTTATCCCCCCTCTATTGTTTTCGGCTTGACACACTGAGCTTTGGTGTTGTTGCTTTGTAGTTGAACAGTACAAGAAAAATTCATATTTCCATTAGCAAAGAAAGAGGGTAAAAATTGAAATGGTAATCCATCTTTTTAGAAGCACACTTAAAGTCAGAATCGTTTATAATCCCTCCATTTTTTGCAGGCACTTAATCCAATTCCCTTTAAGCACATGCCCCACTGTAAGCTATATGTATCAAGCATAGTTGTTCGCCCAAGTGTAGCAGGCTTATACCATGACTCTACAACAGCAGCAGCTTTTGTTCCATCTCAGCGGACTTCCAAGTCCTGTAAATTGGAGCTCTTTTAAAGTCCAGACTGACTGGGATTTTTTTTTCTGCTGCCCGCCAAGGCGCTTTGCCTTGCATGGATACCGCAGGTCTTGATAACCCCTATGACAAGTAGACTCGTCGTGACAGCAGAGACCACAGGACGCGGATAAAAAGGCACCGAAAGAGAAAAAAAACCCTGCATTCCAGATGCCTGATAACACGGTGGCTCTGCCGCTTTGATCATGTACCTCCTAACAGCCCTATTTCACTTCCACATGCCACAACTAAATTATACTGCCTTAGTGGGGTTTAACAGTAAAAGGCTTGTATGCGTGCACGTCGCAGTACCACCGCTTTGATCTCACAGCCTTCCGCCTATTAGTCTTTTTTTTTTAAACATCTTAATAATAAATTCCTTAGCTGAGCTTAGTTGTTGGTTGATAGTAAGGTAGAGGATGTGTTTTACAGTACACACCTGAAGTATACCATGACTCAGAGTTTAATTTCTAATTCAACTAGTTTTTTTTTCTTTTTGATGATGTCTCTGTTTATAGATAATCAATACAGCAGGCTTTTATTTGCTACAATAAATAAGAACGGTTGCTTATCATTTACCCTCCTCCTCCACCTCAACCTGTTCATTTTAACATTGTTTATCGAGGCCAGGCTTATAAGACACACAGCAAATCATATTTCCCTCACTGCCCAGGCAGTGGAAGCAATATTAGCTTTTCCACTTGATTCTTTACGAGGGGAGTTGGGCAAACAGTGTGTTTTAAACACCTTTCAGTGTGTGCCTGTGGAATATTAAAGAGGCTCACCAAGAGTCAGGAGCCTGTTGTCCTTGGGTGGCATGTAAGGAGCATCCATGAGGTCTGCCCTCTCTGGATTTGTTTTGGCTCACTGGTATGTGAAATGGTAAATGAGGATAGTCACGCCTCATTTGCAATCAACTTTGGATCAGTGTGGGTGTTCTCCACTGTCAGTGTTTTTATTTGTGTGAGACGGTTTATTTCTCATGTGTAAGAGCATGTGAGAACATGTTTTCTGATTATAGGGTGCATTCCTCATCTTGAGTGCAGTATTGGTCAAGTTTAAGTTTAGTCACTTTAATTTTAAAAATGGATAAATTACAAATTACATGTTACTCTGTGTAAAAGTAATTACATTACTACGTTATTCAGCATTAAAAGTAACGTGTTATGTTACTTGCTACTTTTCTTTTGAGTTGTCAGCTCTGTCAAAGTTACCTTTAAAAGATGCACTATGTAAGAATTATGTAAGAATGTTAGTTCAAAATATAAGTGTGTGAAGAAATAATAAAATGAGACCTTCCCTGGCCTATAACAGCCTGTGGACTGACTTCTGTGGAAAGGACTCGGGACAATTTGCCAGTAAAATCCAAAGTGTGTAACATTTATGCGTGCTCCCAAGTACCTTGTCTCCCTCCAGCTCCCCTACAGCACCAACAAGGTGCTACACTAACCACTGTTAGCTTAGAGTCTGCCCACATCTGCCCCGAGTTGGGTTTCTTCCTATTGGACAGACAAGCTAACATTACAGAAAAAGCCTGTGAATATTGTGATATTATGGTTTTAGCTTGCTAATGTTAGGTGCCGCTGCTAGCTCGCACTGATGGAGTGTGAGCATGAGCAACAGGATGACCTCAGAGCTGCACGATTCACATACCCTCCCAACTCTGAACTAAATTAGCGTCAGGTGACTCCTGAATGTAAGGATACCCGTGGCTAACATTAACAAGCCAGCAGTAGTAGCAACACAACTATGTTTTTCCCACAAGTCGTATTTCTCCTCCTCTGGAGCAGCCTGACAGCTGAACAGAGACCACACTGATATCAACCTTCCATTAATCCTGGTAAGACAGCGAACACACCGACTCACAAGTGTAAAAGTGACGGAGCATTACTGGGATTAGTAACAATAGTATATTAACTGAATTTCAAATTGTAATCTCTTACACTATTCGTTACTGAAAAAAGTAATAATAGAACTGTGATGCGTTACAAAGTGATGAGTTACTGTCAACATTGATTGAGTGTAACTGTAATGGCGCTTTTCCACTACACAGTTTCAGCTCGCCTCGCCTCACCTCGCCTCGGCTCGCCTCGCCTCGGCACGGTTCCTTTTCCATTACAAAATATGCGACACAAAACACATAAACAATGGAGGACATTGAGGCAGTGGTGTACTTGCTGCTGTATGAGGCTTTCTGTCACACACAAAGCAACCTCACCAGAGCAGGTACTAAAAAAGGACCAGGTACCAGGTACTTTCCCTAGTGGAAACGCAAAAAGAACCGAGGCGAGTCGAGGCGAGTCGAGGCGAGTCGTGCTGGAACGGTGTAGTGGAAAAGCTCCATAACTGCCACAAGCCTTGTGATAGCAGTAGTTTTTGTGAAATGTTCTCCAGGCAAAGCACTAAAACTCACCGCTGAATATCACCACAATATGTGTCACATTTTTCAAATGGTACATTTCATCCACCTTCAAGTATTTCTATTCTTTCTAACCAGTGGGCTATGAGCTCAGTACTGTTGTTGGAGGCCTTGAGGTTGGATGAGCAGTCAAACATGAATAAGCCTGGACTGCATTTTCTCTGGCTGTGCTGATGCTCCTTGAAGAAAGCCAAACTGCTTCACCAGTCTCTCTGTTGTCAGCCCAGTGAGTGCAGCCTATTCTCAGGCTTTGCTGCAGGGCCTAAAACTGGGACCATTTGTTCTGACCAACGTGACGACTTGTAAGCTTTTCTTGGCTCAGAAAAGCAGCTTAAGGGACTTGATCTTTGGTCTGGTGAGCCCAGCTAGAGCATGCACACGTGCCCCCCCCCCCCCCCCCCCCCCGCCTTACTCTCACAGGCTACTGGGTGCTAGTCTTTAATAGCCTAGCCTGGCTCTGGCTTAGCTAACGACAGTGTCAGAGGACGAGGAAGTAACTGACAGGCTGATAGGATGAGCAGAGGGATAGGTCAAACACACCTGACTAAGGGAAGCAGCACGCAACACCTGATCTATCCTCCCACTGTGTCAGTGTGTGCACAGTGAGCGTTCCTGCCCTGTAATTAACACAGTGAGACATGACCCAGTATCGGGCTGGGATACATGCTCCAGCGACCAGTCAAATGGTGACAAATTGTTGCTGTGGCTAAGAGTTTACCTCTTCCACTAACCAGTGTGGCAGGTGCCCAGCTGTAATGAGGAAGTCATACTCCGTTTTTTTAATGTGTTGGCCCATAACATGCTGTATCTTATTTAGGCTGTGTACTTTGGCACCACAAGACAGGACACGTGCACTTTTGTTTTTTGTCATGTGGGTGTGTTGTGTTTTCATTAGAGGCGTAGGAGTGAATTACCCTTAATTAATTTAACTGCCTGCCGGGTTGCCAGGTGTGATAGTAGATCATCAGATCATAGTTTTGGTGGTTTGGCACCCTGAGCAGGCCAGTCACTTTCCTTTTAATAGAGGCACTCACCTGTATCAATAGGCCTGAGCAGAAACCATTAATATCAAGTAGACCTGATTCTTTTTTTCATTTTTCGAATAAGCCTGTTTAAGGATGAAAGAAAGGAACAATGAGCAGACCTTTTGCAGTGTTAGCATCCTGTTAATATAAACTCAAAACTTCTTGCAGTAAAAGCTTCTTAATAAGGAGAAACTGAGCTTGGCATTTGTCTGTTTATTTAATGAATCTGCAACATTATATGACGTAGCATCACTGCATCTTTCATTTATTATCTACCATCAACTATGTTTATTTACATTTGCTGTTATTTCAGTGGAAAATGCTGAATTTGAGATTGACGGCAGCTCCTTGAGAATATAGAGATTCTGTGGACGTATCTTTGCATTCCCACTGGCTTTCTGTCAGATGGTAGAAGATGGTGTAAAATCATAGGTCACCACTGTTTTGCCTCACATCTTCTGAATCCAACTCCACACTGATGCTCTGTAGACAGGTGTAAAGAAAACCCCACACAGGGGGATAGGTTGTCTTGAAGGCTCACCCATCACTCTCTTCCCGTCTCCCTCTTCTGACCCTTGACTCATCTTATCTCTGCGCCTCTTGTTGTGCCCTTATCCTGCAAAAGTGCATCCGCACAGCATTCTGTGGAGGGACAGCGTAACCAAATGGAACAAGGCTGTACAGCATACGGGCTTAGTCAGCAAGTGAAAGCCCAGGACATCTGAGTCAGAGCTTGTTTTAATTTTGAGGGACTGAAATTGGCATTTTTTCTCTCGATGAAATCAGTTTGTTTGTATGTAAGGCAGTTCTCCAGGGAGTAAAATCTACCTGTGGAAACCAGGTTTCAATAATCCCACATCACTACAATAATATGATCTCAATTATGTTGCTCTAATTTAATTTTTAAAATATATATAATATATGTTTAAGTAGGATGTGGCAGTGCAATAAAACATAGATTAGTTGAATTTATTTTAAATGTATTATTATTGTGTGTGTGTATTTTCTTTTTAATTTTCTTTTTTTACTTTTTTTTTTTTTTTTTTTTTTACATTTTTTACATTAATTTTATTTGTTTTTCAGCTGAATTATATCTGAGTACAGTGTCAAAACAAAGTTCAGTAAATTCATAATATTTCCAAAGTCAATGAGAAATCATATTAAATAATTGTCATCTCAGTATTGACCAGAATAATAAGATTTTCGCCATAATAGAGCAGCCCTGTTTGCAGGTGTTTAAATCAATTAACTTGAGATGGGAACTGTATGTTCAGGCTGTACTGTAACATTCAGCAAAGTGTTCAGATCCTCCCACACAGCATGTTGTTCAACCTGTGCCATTAATGACATTGTGTCAGGCTTGTTAATAAGCCCACTGTGTGCCAAATGGATGAGGCTGCTGTTGCATGCTGTTCCAGGAAGAAATATATTCCTGTTTTCCTTCCTCCTTCCTGCAGCAGTTTGTCATGTGAGATGCCGAGCAAACTTAATCCGTACCTTAAGGAGATAGAGAGAGATGAAGATGGAAAGTGGGGAAAACAGGATGCCTGTTGAAGACACAAGACAGACTCAATTAGGCTAAATCTGACTACGGCTTCTATTTTTAGCCGTACAGCTGGGGGAAAAGGGGGAAAACACCACTGCTTTCTGACCAATCACAGAGGTTAGCGTTTCACCAATGAGAGCAGCGGGATGAGGAAGCCGAGAGAGAAGTTGCCACACTTTACTCCCATCATAGCCACTTCACATCCTTACACATCATCAGAATGTAGACTGAGTCGTCATTATTGCCACGTTGGAAAAAATAAAGTCTAACCCCAGAGGAGCGGCACACATGCCAACTGGGTTAAGTGACTTAGCAAGATAAGTATGTGAATTTAAACCACGTAAGTGAGTAAGCAAAGCAGCTGTGTGCATCTGTGTGTTTGCGCATTAAAGCTGCAATATTTGGATTACACGCTCGCCTCCACCTCCTATTGTGTATTAAAACACATCCACGGCTGTAAATGTGGGCTTACAGTGCAACCCCCCTCCACCCCACCACCACTGCTTCCCCCGAGTCGCACAAGACTCAAAGGAAAAGTGCGGGATGTGGGTGGGTCTGTGAGCTCGGGTGGGATTTTGGAAGAGGACAGTAAGGACGGGATGGGACAACATCACTGGTTCAAGTCAGAAAAACAGCTGTACAGTTGGATGCAGATGTGGGTATTTAGTCACTGTATTAAAGGGCTCTGGGGTGTTTTCTAAAGATAAATGTATTGATAATATGCCTGTTTCCCATTCAGCTGATTTTTGTACAGTTCATCTAAAGGCACGTCCCCTCCACTAACTCCATCCCGTTGCTTCCCTGCCCGTCTCTGGCTCTGTATCCATTACCGTCCCTTTCAATAACTCCATCTCTTTGTCTCCCACCCTCTTTCTTTTTCTCTTCCAATCTTTGTCAGTGGAGCAGATTAAAAGGCAGTGTGCACGTGTGAGCTAATCCGTGTGATAGTGATGGGTTTCAGCCCGAGAGTCTCTTGGCCCTGCTACGCAGTTAGCACCAACCCCCCCCCCCCGTCCCCCCCCGTCCCCCTCCAACCCCCCCCCCCCCCTCTCCCTTGCCTCCCTCTCTCTACTCCAGTGAACTTTGCACGTGTGTATGTGTACATGTGTACAAGCACGTGTTTACGTCTTGCTCTAAGAGGGAAAATTGCTGCATTGCTACTCTTTTATCCCTTTTCTCTGAATTTTTTCAATCTTTTCCTTCACTTCTGTCTCCTCTGTTTCCACTTTTGCCAATCTGTCCTCCATCCCTCCACTGCGCTGTTGCTATGCGTCACAACTGATGATGTTTGTGGTTTGGAGTAGCGTCAGCTGGTTAGCGTGACAACAGCATTGGTCCGCCTGCGTTTCACTTTATTTACCGCTTGTGGCCTTTGGATTGGTCGAGCAGGGGCAGGGTGGGTTCCTACGAGTCAACATTGCTTTTTTTTAAAGTACCATTTGCATTTTATTGCCCCCCGTTTCCAGAGTGGTTTCAGCCCTGAATTAGGGCTGTGCGATTATGATCAAAATGATTATTAAATGATTATTTTGATCAATATTTAGATTATATTTTACCATTTTCCTGAAGCCTTCAGTATCCTCAGTGTTCATTGGACACATATCTTTGGCCAAATGAAATGCGATTGGGTTAGGGTTAGGGTTATGAGCTGGATGGATACGGTGATGCGCTGAACAGAATCGCTACTATGGACGTCTGAGTTGATGTTGGACGAATCACGTTAGCAGCTGTTGTAACGTTTGGCCTGCATGCATTCATCACATCACAGTGTATGATGTGTTTTCAGGTGGTTGAATAAGTTAGTTGTGTTGCTTTGTGGCGCTGACACAACTCTACAACACTCTTTGTATATGATCTGTTGTTGCTTAACATCACTGGCCTTAAAACCAAAATATTTCCAAACAACAGATGATGATCCACTTTGAGGGACAAGCTGCACGTTGCTGTAAACAGTAGTTTATGGAGCGCTTGATTTGCTTTGCAGTGGAAAAAAAGCTTTGATGCAGAGCGCTTTATGGAGAGAGGACGCATTTTCAATATCGCTCGTTCACGTTCATTTGATTGTGGGAAGCGCAAATCGAGATTGTGATTAAAATTCGATTAATTGTGCAGCCCTACCCTGAATCCATATATGTTTTTGTTTTTGTTTTGTATTTTTACAGTGAGCTTTACTGCTCATCAGAATGATACTCTTCCACACGCTGAATCTCCTTTTCGAGGATTGAGGTCACAACTGCCTGCATGTTCAGAAATATCAAAGTCCTATTCCCAATCCCAGCCACCAACATGCAGCAATGAATTTCCACCCCTCTGCATTTCTTTTTTGTTCCCTGCCATCTAACCAGAATATAGGTCATCATCCGGCACAGTTCCCATGGAATCCCAAGACTTGTTAATATTCTTCCTCAGCAATGTTTGTCAGTTTTAACAATTGGTTGTCAGTTTGGACAATGCAGTGAAACCTTTAGTGGATGATTGAACTGTTCAGGTCGTTGGCCGTCATGCAGAAAAACACTGATGAGGAGGTGCGTTTTCTCTTTCCGACGAGCTGACGCGATGAAGATGAAGATCTTGAGATCACCTGAGACCTGCTGTCACAGTCAAAATGGACACCGGGCAGCCCGAGTTCAGTTAGTCGTCTCTCCTTTGCAGCTTCATGACTGTGGGGTTAAATTTCCACTAGTGTCACACATGCATAAAATATATGCACTCACTGCTCTTCGGATGGATACACTTAACACCCAACATGCATGTTTTTTCGCGTTTCCTTCGACATAAAAAAAAAAAAAAAAAAAAGTTGAGTGTGAACTTGAAACAAACAGATTGGATTTGAGTTGTTTGCAGTTGCAGTGGAAGTCCTGACAGACCGGCTCTCATTTGTGCCCGTGGCTAGTTTCTGGGCAGATTACACAGGCAGAACACCCAACCCCCCCCCCCCCCTCTCTCCCCCTCCCTCCCCTTCCTCCCCCACTCTCTATATTTCTCACCCTCTCTATCTCGCTCCCCACTCTCTCCCTGCATCTATCCCATCTGTCCGTATTTCATAAAGGAGATGAGGGAAGCATCAGTCAGTCAGAAAAAGAGAGCCCACAGTCGCTGTAGGGCAAAGACGGCTCTAATCTTGTGTTTGCGTGTGCACATAGAAAACGTGACGGACAAACTGAAGCATCAGCAGCAGACAGAATATAACTTTTGCCACACTAGCCTCAGTGTACAGCTCTCCATCTCCGCTAACAACAACGTCATTTTAATTAAAGTCCAATAGGTTTCAAGAGTTAGCGGTGTGGTCCGGTGCATTGTCCTGCTGGTATCACTGATACTGTGGGTAACACATCACGTGCTGACCACGGGCTGATGCTAGAACCATCTGTCAAATTACAAATCACACAAACTGTTCCACAGGACAGGGAAACCTAGAATAATGATTATGCCATCCAAATCCAGACCTATTCAACACAGAAGCTTGTCTCCGTCTGCATTTGTCATTTCCTGAACTCGCCATTTATAGCTCAGATAAAAAAGCTGTAGTTGGCTAAAGCACACATGGCGGGCTCCGGTTTAACAGCTAGGCTGTTGGCTCTTTGATGACTGTTCCAGCAGTCAACCTAGTGAGTGGTAGTTTCCCTCTATTAAAAAAACCCCATTCAGTCAGGTGCCACTGTCTGTATGGGTAAACATGTGACCATGGGTGCAACCCAACAGCAGTCATGTGAGAGCAGGAGGGAGAGAATGACACCCCCCCGCTCCCCACCCACCTCACTCCATGAAAGAGAGAATAGGCGAAAGACAGAGGGGGTGTAAAAAAAAAAAAAAGCAGAGCATCCTAGAAGAGGCATCTTTAGCATAAAAAAACAACCCTGCTCTTTGTGTTAACTCAGCTAGCCAGTAAACAAAGGTGGTGAGCAAACACAGAGAACGCTGTGTTGTCATGTAATCGTGTGTGTGTGTGTGTGCGTGTGTGTAACATTATAAACGCTCATGTGTATGGGCTTGTTGTCAACGCAAATGTTTGGTTGATTTACATCCTTCATTCAAAATTAAGCTAAAAGTAACTACTTCATTTCATTGTTTCACAGCCAGTGAAATAAAATCAGCTGTAGCTACCCCACCCCATCTATATTGTATGTCCCCATCTGCAGAGTATGGACCAGTGTGCCACATGTTCACATGCTCCTCCACTATGTATGATCTGGGAGAAAGAGCTTTACATGTGATTTGCTGAGGCGACTAGTCCGGACCATTTGAACAACCAGCAATCTAACTCGTTGCTATTTTTAACCCTGAAATAATGGGTTTGGAATGTTTTGGAAAATAATGCTCTCAAAGCACAGAAAGAAAAGAAAAGAAAGAAAGAAAAAAAAACATCTGTTCCCACATTTTCTGTGTTTGATTTAATTGCCTTCCTCCCCACAGTGAGATAATTTGCTGATGATTTGATGTAGTGCTCAGTGGACGTGGCTTAGTCTGCTTTAAATGAGGCTTTGCATTACAAAATACTCTAATCATTCCTATAATCTTTGACATCACTGTGAATCATGATCTCCAGCCGCTTTAAATGAGCCTCGACACAGGAGAAGTAGTAAGGCAGAAGAGGAACAATAGAGCTCCCTCGCAAAGTCAAGTTCTTATTTTTTTCTCTCTCTCTCTCTCTCTGTAAGAGAGCCTGTGTAATGATGTCTTAATTTCCTTTCGCATGTCAATTTAGGAGATTTACCACTCAGACAGTCATTGGTGAAGTGTAATTAGTGTAATAACTGGGTGAAGGGTCAGATTTCCTCTCCCTCTGCATGTATTAGAAGTAGGTCAAATCGTGTGTGTGTGTGTGTGTGTGTGTGTGTGTGTGTGTGTGTGTGTGTGTGTGTGTGTGTGTGTGTGTGTGTGTGTGTGTGTGTGTGTGTGTGTGTGTGTGTGTGTGTGTGTGTGTGTGTGTGTGTGTGTGTGTGTGTGTTAAATGGGTTTGAGAGAGTGGGGGATTTGCCAGAGAGAAGTGTATTGACTGGTATCTGGGCTGGAAATCTGACCCTTCCCTTTAAGAGCACGTCCAGTAATTATGTCAGACATCTTGGATGGCCTGAGAAGTTATCCATTATTTATGTGTTCACAAGTTTGGAATCTAGGGCAGCCATTTTTTTTCTCCGCCGCTTGAGCATCGACTAACGGTGTTGGTTCCAGAGGACTTTGAATAAAAAATAAGCAGAAACTCTGGTTGCTTTGTCGGTTCTGTTTCGCAGCTGCTCTTGTTTTCTGTAAAGAAGAAAGAAAGGGGGGAAAAAATACCCACAGTTCTGTCCGTGTCCCTCCTCGGGCCCAGGTGTTCTTTTATAGCCATTTATTTCATTCACAGACAAAGAACACTTTCATGAATATGCATTTTTCCTTTTTTCTACTAACTCCCAATCCCTCTCAATACTCACCGCCTGCATGAAACTTTCTGAATGACTGCCAGATTATCTGCTTAGCCATAATGCCAGGTACTCAAAGGAACAGAATGCACCTGGCCAAGTAAAACCATCATTTGAGACCAAAACGGTTACAGCAGTACTGGGAGTTGCAGCGAATATTTCTGTGCCGCCACACACACAAATGTGGCAAATAACCGATAACGGATTAAAAATGTAACGGCTTAGTTTGAGAGATAATATTTGGTCATGAGACAAGTTTCAGCTTTGTTTTCTTGCTCCCACTACATAGCTGCCATTTAGATGTCAGGAATATTAAAGGAGAAGTTCCTGTGTATTAAAAGGACTAATAAGCAGTTTATCATCTTAATAGACAAAAGCAATCTAATATGTTTACACACTGAGGACGCGTGCATGTCTGTACACAGCCGGGCTTTACTTTCAGACTCCTGTTCACAGTATCCTCACATTTCTCTCTCACATTATCCCTCCAGAGTCACTGGAATATTTTCATACCACCAGAGTGCTGATTGCTCTTGTCATCCTGATGATGTGGGAATTACAGCTTGTGGTTGCCATTGCACTTGTCTCACGTCACACAGAGGAACATTTTAAGAAGTATTTGTCCGTCTGTGCGAGAATGATGCTAGTTTGAGATATCTGAATATGTACGTGTACATACTTACACTGCGGTGTGTATGCCCTTCTCCTTCAGCCCACCCAAAGGCATATGCACTCTGTGTGTGTGTGTGTGTGTGTATGGATGATACAAGGACGAGGGAGGTGAGTGCAGAGCTGCTATTCGCTGTACTGACAAAAGAGATGTACATATGATGTGCGTAGGCTCTGTGAGAGCTTTGGTGGGCAGCTCTGCCATACCAACAGGGAGAGCTTCAAAGTGCTTCTTTAAAAAGGACTCTGCTTCAATCACGTTGGAGGCAGTTTTGACGCATTTTAAGACCAAGTAAGGCAGCTACAGTGGGAGGGAGAGCGATGCAGAAGTGACGACGAATTCTGATTATAATATAAAGGCTCATCGATTACCAGTCGTGATTTTACTCGGTTAATCATTTCCTCTACTTCAAATATAATTACGCACAGTATTGTCATCACATTCGAAGTGTTATTTGGCCTTAGAGATGATTCATAGCTTTGTATTGAAGCGAGCAAATAAATACCGCACGTTGTGGGATTTGGGAGGAAAAAAGTCAGGGTGCTCACATGATTCATAGGGAGTCAGGATGAGGAGAAAAGGTGTAGTGCAGTGACCCGGGACCGGCTGGCTGCTCGCTCACATGTCAAAGCCAAAAAGCAGAGCTGCCTGCCTGCGGACCCATCTGGGGCCCATCAGGAACACAAACCACGGGAACACGCACACAAGCATGAAGACACACGCAGACACACACACACACACACATACACACATACACTGTCGAGTGGAAGCGCCCGGTTGTCTCAGGAGGAAAGGGAAGGCCGGCTGTGTCCGTGGTGAGCCTGCAAGTCGCGCGTTTGGGATACAACATGAGAGTGTGTGTATGAGTGAGATGGAGGATATGAATATGGGGCATATTGTGGCCAAATGTATCACTTAAAGCAAAGCTGCCACTAAATCCTGCACACTGGTCTTTAATAATAAATGGAGTATATGTGTGTTTATAATTAGAGGTGGACAATACAAACTAAGTTTATGATGGACAAATGCTCAGAAGGCACCATATTTACTCCCATCAATCACCTACAGATGCCCACAAGGGACAATAATCATGATGAACTGCAAAAAGGTGGACAGCTCATTTTTAGCAGTAGTGAAAAAATGACAATAACAAACAAATGATGCAAAGTATGATGGAGCCAAACCATTGCTGTACATTTATCTATGCTCAGTAATGCACCTGAGCCTATTATTCACAAAACACATAGTCTTGCTTTAAATTCTAAAATAAACTCATCATTTCTGACCCGAGCCACCATTAATTGTGAACTCGGGTGTGTAGGAGAAGCAGCGTCACTAACAAGTGGAAACTAAAAGCTTTTTTTAATATAAATGCTGTTACAAGCTGCACATGTCGGCTCTGCAGGATCCAGGTAACTCCCATGAACACATGAGAGAACAGCATCAGCTTTTAGATGTGGTTCCTTTTGAATATCCAGTTACATTATAAATCAAACTATATTAAGACTGGAGTCCACAGAAGCCTCACTACCAGAGAGAGCGTGGGATTTCAAAAGCAGCTGTTTGCCAAGGTATACCCACATGACAGCAAACAACAACAGAAATGAAACATGCTATTATATTTGCTTACATTCCCAGGAATCTCCCTTCACTGAGTACAAGTAAAAATAAAGGCTCTTTTCAGCCTGTGTTGTTCTTCTTGTCAGTGAGGGATTTGATATCCCTGCTGTGCGTGACAGTTTGGAGCACAGGTCCTGGTAGCAACTGGCCACGTGTTATGTAATCCGCCACAGATGGAGAGTTCCCGATTCTGGCAACCTACAGCTATCCATACCATTCATTTATACACTGGACATCTTCACTCTGTAATCTGATGTTTTTTTGTCACGCTAATCAATTTCATAACTGATCATCACTAAATTAACTATAAATGGGGCTGAAAGGCTGGTGATGTCTCCTCTCGGGTGAGCAGTATCTGATGAAATAGATAGCATCGGCCCCTTTAACAGTAACCTAGTGACACTGCTGGTGAGCCGGTGGCCTTTGTCTTAACCAGTTAACTTAGCCGTAGCAGCTGAGGACATACAGTTATGTGCCGCGGAGTAAATCCATAGCTATTTATGTAACTAGTGCCGGTCTTTTCCAAGAACTCGGGGGAAACATTAGGCCCCGTTGCTGGTTGACTCCGCCCTCTCGTAGCCACGTAACACAGCAAAGAGAGATTCTGGCTGCAACACGCAGGTATTAATGGTCACAAGCCGCCACTCATATTGTAAGCTGCGAATGGCTTAAGCGCTTTGGCCGTGGGTCCACATGATAAACAAGCCTTTTCAGGGATTAGGGACCTATCTAAGGGGCATCACTGACAGCCAGGAGCTCATGACCTTTAACCCGAAAGTTGACATTTAAAGGTAGTTCTGGTGGCAGAAACTAACATGACAAACCCGCCTTTGCCTTATCTTTAGTTTCCTCTGGCTCTGAGGACGTAATTTTGTCTCTCTGTGTATTTAAAAAAAAATGCTTGTCTGCTGAGAACAAGACTCCCACTTTAACTCGTCCAATGAGATGGTCATCAATCGCACCATAACACACACTCCCTTCTCCCCTCCCTCTCACAGTCACACACTGTTCCTCCGTCCCTCCCTCTGACGCTTTGTGCGGCTTTTTTGACCGACCGTAGTTATCGTCATGTTCCACAGAAGAGCACAGCATGCACCCAGAGATTAGAGACAAACGCCCCACACACACACACACACACACACACACACACACACACACACACACACACACGTCTCACATGCCTGCCTATCAATACGAGGCACAGTGAGGGTGTTTAAAGGCAACATGCTGCCAGCCAGCAGCTCATGTTGCTATAAGAAGAGATCACACCGTACACAAGGTAGCTGTGAACCAGGACTCCTTCTCCTCCTCACCATCATATGGGTGTGGAAGGGTGTTTATGGTTTCACACTGACTTGGCGAAAAAATGGTGATTCAGCAGCCCGACAAGCAACGCCTCACACCACACTCACTAATAGAAGTCTTAGCGTTAAGAACCATAATGGGGTATTTTGGTGTGTGCGGTCAGCGTACCCCCTCCACTTCCTCCTCCTGGATCGGTCATGTCAGTGGGTCAGAGAGGAGGGAGCGTGGAAGAAGCAGAGGAGGTGGTTGTAAGTGAGGGTTATCTGTTTGTATGCTGAGATAGCTGTTTCAATATGGATGGGAGTGGAAAAGAGAAGACCTTGGTGTCTGGAGTTTGTTAACTTGACGCCCGACAGGCCAGACAGACAGACATGTCCGTACATGATCAGTGGGTCCTGCTCTGCCCTCGCAGCCGCCGTCATCAAGCAGTCCATGTGTAGAAATAATGTCTGCACATGTATTTAAAGTAAAGTATGTGCTTGCGCAAGACTGCACGTACGAGTAGTTTACAGTCTGAGTTTTAAGAGTGTTCATGGTGCATTCATTAGAAAAGTAATATAAAATTATATATTTCTCTACTGCAGCTACACAATTAGTCTTTTTTTTAGCATATCAGCAATGTTTAAACGTGGCAGATTGCAGCAAAGCGCATGGAATCTCTTGTTTCCACATAATCGAGTTGTAATTATGATTACAGCATTGAAGAAAATGTTCACAGGTAGAAGCATTGAGTCAAATATGCTGCAATCCACTGTGTAGCATGTCCTAAACACTTCCCAGGCGGAGCTGCATATGTCTCAACAGACTGCTGCGAAAGAGTACAATGAGATTAATTGCCATCTGATATCTGCTTACGTGTGTGTGTGTGTGTGTGGGGTGTGGAGGTTCACGTCAGACAGGTAAAGATTGACATTGCACAGATAAAGAGCAAAGGTGGGCTCAGTTCATCCCTCTGAATAAATAGAACTGATAGTCATCATGCTAACCCCGAGACTGAAAGTGTGTGTGTGTGCGTGTGTGCGTGCGTGCGTGTGTGTGTGTGTGTGTGTGTGTGTGTGTGTGTGTGTGTGTGTGTGTGTGTGTGTGTGTGTGTGTGTGTGTGTGTGTGTGTGTGTGTGTGTGTGTGTGTGTGTGTGTGTGTGTGTGTGTGTGTGTGCGTGCGTGCAAACTTTTAGCATGACAGACTGAATCAGGGCGCCTCCTCGTTCACTCAACGAGCACTCGCCTTAGTTTAAGCACACACTCACGCATACTACACGGGTGTAATGGCATGCTCTCTTGTTCTTATCAGCACTGTCCATGCATAGCTTACCCTCCCTACTACACACACACACACACACACACACACACACACACACACACACACACACACACACACACACACACACACACACACACACACACACACACACACAGACAGACAGACAGACAGACAGACAGACAGACAGATATACTCTAGCCGGCGCTCACACGTCTCCAGCACTCTTAAAGCAGCAGAGCGTAGCAGAGCACAGTCTTGCCCAGCAAAGTTGTTGCAGTCAATTCCCACTCTGGTCCCCTGGGCTCGTCCTCTGGGCTCCCCCAGAGATAGTTCCCGAGTCTGGGTCGCTCCACCGAGTACACTGGCTCTTAATGTCTCTCTACTGATCCCTTCAGGCTAGCTGAAAGGGCAGCTTCTGCTAATGGAGCGCTGATTGTGTTATAGCCATAATTATCTCTCTTTACCTCTCAACTCGGGGCCATTAGCAGAATAGATAGTACCTGGGGCCTGTCTCCAGTCACAGAATTAGGGACTGTCAGGATGATGGAACGTATGAGCCGAGCAGGGTCTAGGAAATGCCATTACACCCCCACCACCCACCCCCCCACCCTGTGCGCGCTTATCAGCTGAGAGTTGTTGTTTGTAATTTAGTCAAGAGAGGTAACTAAAGCTGGGTACAAGAAATACCAGCAGAGGATTACGTATCGTCTCGGGGCTTACATGAGATGTGAACTGTAAGTAACCTGTTGTGGTATTTTGTCGAACTATAAGCAGGGGAATTACCATACATGAGCTTGGTCTGTTGCTGGGCATGCAACCCATGACAGAGTGCTGCTTTTAGCATGTTAGAAATTAACACAGCGCACAGAGAACGGTTGTAAATGAGTTGTTTTTCAATGGAAGAAAGGTGTGAAGTCTGTAAGTGATATAAAATGGTCTACAAGTTAGAGAAACTGGTTTGCGACCATTGTACTGGTTCATAACACCACAGTAGCTGGACAAGTCTAGTCAGGAGAAGTGAATGTGTAAGCTCTAATGTGCCTGTGCAACTTCCCAGGTGCTATTGAGCAAGACACTTAACTACAAGTTTGCAATGTATTTCACATGTTGTTGCCCAGGCCTGAGCCTTATCCTATTGCACACTGACTAATCATCCTGTTTCTCTCCTCCCTTTGCAGACGAGCTCATCTGCGGCTGTGTCTGGAGCGGTTGAAGGCCCTCATACCCCTGGGACCCGACTGCAACCGCCACACCACCCTAGGCCTGCTCAACAAAGCCAAAGCACACATAAAGGTGAGGATAACCAGCCCAATCCATCTTTACTTTAACTAAAATACATGGCAGGGAAAAGGAATTTAAGCAGACCAGGGTTTGGCATGAGAAATTCATATACCTCCAAAAAATTTAAATATATGACACAGAAAGTATTCCGTAGAAACAAAACTCTGCAAAGAGAAAAGCAAACAACAATCAGCGCTTAAATTAAAGTAAAGGGGTTAACATATGATGCAGAAGCATTCAGAAAAAAAAATCCCTACCTCGTTTTGACCTTTGATGGCAGATTCACTCTTAATATGTAATTCATTTGTGCGGCTGCAGAGGCAGGGAACAAATGTTAAGATTGCGTGTGGTCAATGATTGCACTGTCCATTTTCACAGCTACTTTGATTGACTTGCTGTTTTTATCACAACACTAGTAAGAATCCTGTGAGTTGATGAACATGTAAGTCATGAAAGAGAATAAATCCAACACATGCAATATAGTGGGTCTGTGAAGGAGGGATTTAGCTTAGGCTTTCTTATTTGAAATGATTAAACTTCCATTGGACAGCAAAACAAATCAGTGTTATTCTGGTCTAATAAGCTCTAAAAGACACATCAGTTCCAGTAATTTTATGTAAAAAAAAAAAAAAAGTAACATCCATTCATAAATCAATCCAAATATCTGACAAAAACTTTTTTAAATGGCTTATATAAATTAAACTTCAGTCAGAATGAACGAGCATTCAGCTGGTCACTGGTGATCATTTCCCTGCCTGATTAGTGAGGTTTGAGAAGCGTATAAAACGTTAAGACATCCTGCTTCACGCTTTCCCGTCCACTTTAAAAACAGGCATGTGACTGCCTGAGATTGAGCAGTCTGCATGTGAAAAGCCTGCTGTGGCGTGCATTCACATAACAGAGAGGGGGGAGCATAAAGCCGATATTGTTGTTGCCCCCCCTCCGCCCTCCCTCCCTTCTAATACTACCACCACTCTGCACTTCTGCTGCTGTCAAGTTGAGTCTCTCCGTCGCTTATTGATGGCCTATTGTTTTGGTCCGTTGCCGGGAGTCACGCTCGTCACTGTCGGCGACCGTGACATGAGGCTACAAGGTTAGAGCACAAACACGGCTGTATCGGTCCCTGCCACGGCCCTCACTTATGTTGTAATGGCACAGAGCGTAAACAAAGTAAACAAGTAAAGTCGACGACACAGTGTAAACAAGGCAGGTGAGGAAATATTATTACTTAGATGTTTCAGAGCTGGCAGGATGAAAATACAAGGGATTTGATAAGTTTAATGTCTGAAACCTGCGGCTGGAGTGTTTGTATTCTGTCAGACTTTTGATATGCGAGGAATTTCCTCACAGACTATCATCTATCTCTTCAGTATGTCAGCATTGTTGTTCTTCCAGTTTCCATCTCTCTCTGTCTGAGCTCTTCTGTATTCTTTGCTTCAATCTGTACCTCTATATTTGCAACCACCCAGTACTTTTTATCTGACTGACCTCTTTCACAACCTTATGTATCTTTCTCTTTGCTCTCTTATCTATCAATTCTAGTTTTATCTCATCTAAGATGTGGACATAGTTAACTTCTTCCTCACATAGTCTCTTTTGCTTTCCCTTCACCAGAAACTTGAAGATACGGACAGGAAGAGCCAGTACCAGCTGGAGTCTCTGGAGCGCGAGCAGAGGCACCTCCAGCGCCAACTGGAGCTTCTGAGGGGAGGCAGCAGTGCTGTAGCCCAGACCAGCTCAGGGGAGGGGGAGAGGATACGCATGGACAGCGTTGGTTCCACCCTCTGCTCCGACCGCTCCGACTCTGACCAAGGTGAGTTAAGCGGCAGTCTTTAACCAGGATTTTAATTTAGGGACTACATGGTGATCAAACCCCACAGCTGTTGTCTGGCTGATTTTACAACATTGAGGTTGGACTGGTAAGACTGTATGTGAAGTTAGCTGTGGGAAAAATGATAATCACGGATTTGCTGGATAAAAGATTTAAATGAAATTGTTTCCATAATCTTTGGTTACTTGAAGTAACTAAGATCAAATATAAAGGCTGGTTTTGATCATATCGGCCTGACTTTAATTACAAAATACTGGAGTAACTACTGATGATAGAATAAAGTGGTTTGACTTCAAGACAACACATACTGTAACATTTTATAACAGGCATTATCTTGTTTAATAAAAGCTTTTTTTGTCTATTTTAATATTTTATGCGTAATCCATACTCCATAATACAATGACATTACTTTATTCTCCATAGAAATCATAATGGAAGCTGATGTTATTTGACATCCTCTCATATGGCGATGACACAAATGTACTTAACATAATCTGTTGCTTAGTAGTCACAATAAAAGAGATTCATGTGAGAGAAAAATGTTTAATTTTCCTTTCTTCTCTTCTCTTTCCTTTCGCCCTCTCTCTCCTTCCATCTCTCTGTGCTCGGCTGCAGAGGAGATTGAAGTGGACGTGGAAAGCACAGAGTTCTCCCATGGAGAGCTGGACAGTGTAAGCACGGCCAGCACCAGCGACCTGGATGACCACAGCAGCCTGCAGAGCATGGCCAGCGACGAGGGCTACTCCTCCTGCAGTGTCAAACTTGCCTTCTCCTCCTAGAGCCCCCGCACCATCAACACCACCACGACCTCCCTGCCAAACCCACCTGCCCTCCTGTCTGTTTATCTGTTTCTCCGCAACAGCCATGCCTACAGACATACATCCATTCACCTCCAACGACGGCCACGCACCCAGCTAATGGCGTTCCCGTCACTCCTCCCTCTGGGCAGCGCCTCCTTCCCCTCCTCCCCTCCAGGTTGCTGTTGGAGGAGCTCCAGTGAGAGGTCTCACTCACCTCTGAGTAGAACTTTGAGCCGCCCTGACCAACCAACACTGACAGCAGGGACTCGAACACAGTGATGTCAGACTGCCAATTGATTGATCTTCTTTTAAAGGAAGATTAGAGACGTGATTGATATGTTGATATTAAAAATATACATCATCTTTATTTTTAATCCCACACAATTGTGAAAGAAGGCAGTCGTAGCCACGATGCAAGAACAATTTATTAAGTCACCGAAGTTTTGACATGACAGTTTTCTTCAGGTTTAGACTGTCATGTGGAAACGTTCGTGACTTAATAAACGAGTCTTGCATCGTGGCAACAACTGTGCGACCACCTTCCTTTGCACTTGTACTTTCATGGTGATCAACACCTCTCCAGCACTGGTGTGCATTCCTCCTCTCTCCCATCCTATAAACCCACACAATTGAAATGAATGATTGATTTTATTTCTTTTATTTTCCTGAACTGTCCTGAAATATCTGAATTTTTAAAGATAGACAACCCCTAAATTGACCCAAAATGCACTCAAATTCATATAATCTTGAACTAATTTAGAGTTTCTGTTTGGTTCTCTCTTCTGTGTGTCTGTGTTTGTGTGTGAGAGGGTCTTAAGCCGATCCTGTTTTCTCAGTTTTGATGTTCTGGTGTCGGGCATGGATAAATGGGAGCACATCTAATCTGGACAACAACGAACACTTTGGGTGAACTTTGCCATATCAACTAAGCTCTGCCCTGATAAAAGTCCCCTCTGCCCCAAATTTAATCTCATCTTATTGTTTTTTCATTACCTCTGCTCGATACTGCAGAAGCTTGGACACTGGTGCTATTGTGAAACAAACCAACGGGGAAGCAGATCAGATCCACCACTACAACGCTTTTAAAACAAAGTGTGTCTGCCGTGATCGTTTCCAACCAAGCACAGAGGAAAAAAACAACCACAGAAATGGAATAATCCTGTCGAATGTGGGTGCTGAGTGCATTTTAAGAGTGGAAATTGTAATGTGTGTGCTTTGTTTTCTTTCCCGTCAACAAGCAGCTACAACAAGCTATCCTGCACTTGCCTACTTTAGAGCTGTCCATAGAAACAGCACAAACCAAGACATTAAAAAAAAACTACAACAGCAACTACGAAAACGTCCACAAACAACAAACTTTGGAATAGATGTCCATCCTTTTTCCAGCAGTAACAAGCAATAACTCTCGTAGTCATTTTTGTCTCGTCAGCTCTCCCTAAACACACGTGTGTGTGACCGTCCAAAAAAGCAAAATTTAACTTTTCTTAGGTTTTTTTTTTGTACATACAAATAGTTTAATAAATTTAAGTTAAAAAGAGTTTAAAGGGGACTTGTTATGTTTATTTTCAGCTCTACATATTTGTTCTAGCGCTCCACTACTGTAGTGGAGTCTACATGGTTCACAGTTCAAAAAATGCCTTATTTATCTTATACTGGCCCTTTATGCAGCCTCTCAGTTCAGCCTCTGTCTCTAACAGGCAGTCTTAGGTTCTGTCTTTTTAAGGCCCCCATGCCAGTGAGCCCACTCTGTTCTGATTGGCCAGCTTTCAGAAAGCCTGCCAAGGGGCAGCTGGGGCAGAGTTGTGTTTAGTTATCGCAGATGATGGGCAAGAATTTAAAGAATTTACATGAAATTAAACATGTTCCTCACCAGATTAGCAGAGCTTTGTAAGCTGCGCTAAAAACCAGTCAACACAACAGTTGGAGCTAATGCAGGGAGGAATAGTACAAGCAGAAACAGCCACAGTGATGATGGTGATTGATGAAGGGCTGCTGTTGACCAGCACACCTCTAACAGGTACACTACTTAATGTACTTTGCCTTCCTGTGTAATATAAAAACACTCAAAGCATGCCAGCTCGACTTGAGTCATGGCTTGGCGCACCTACCCCCATAATGAGAAAATGATATAACCTTAGTGGAGCAGAGGACCATATAAGGAAATCTGTCACAGGCTGATGTCAGCATGGGCTAAAAGTAGAAAAAACAGTTGGAAGTCAAATGTTCAGGGCAGTCTGAAGCCAGTGCTTTTTGCTCACAGAGATTACTTATACATACATTTACCTCATTATTTGATATGTTGAATTTGAACATCCAATATTGTAATATTTTGACCGAAAATAAGGAAAAACATAATATGTCCCCTTTAAGAGAAAAAAAAGGTAGAGCTCATGGATAGAACTATTGCATCTGTTGCTGTTTGACTTGTGTTTATTGTGTATTTTAAATCAATTTTTGGGAAGCTTTTATCCTCTTTATAGCAGCAGTGGATGTGGCATGGACACTGTTACTTTGTTCAGTTTGCTGGTTGAAAATTCAAAAGTTATTCATTTTTGTTGCTGCCCTGAGAAGCAAAAGAAAAGTTACTCTTTAATGTGAACCAAAAGAAAAAAGAAAAAGAAGATAGACCAACATCCCACCTGGCTGCGGAGAAGTGACACAGTAGGACTTCTGTTGGAGATTATGGAGTTTGTGTGGCACTCCTTTTATTTATTACACATTCCACTAGCGGTCAGGTGATCTCTGGAGGACAAGTTAGAAGTGTGGGGAAAAGAAACGGGTTGTATGATGTCAATGTTAGCCATCCCAACTCCACTGGCATTAAGAATTGCACTTCAACCATAATTCTCTTTATTTTATTTTATTTTCCTTTCCACTGTCATTTTCAGCTCTCAGCATTGCCCTTTTAAATATTTATTTCCCAATCCCTCTAACAACACAAGCAGGGGGGGGTTTAACTTATTTTGGTTCTGTCTTATTTTACTTCTCTTTTTGATGCTTATTCCTCATTCCTTATTTTAAGAATTGTATATTTTATGGATTATTGTTTTGTTTGTTTGTTTTTTTGAGGGGGGTGGGGCATAAGAAAATGTAGCCATTTTTTGTTTTGATTTTTCTGATGTTTTATTCAATGGACACTTGAAATGTAATTGGCCCCTAAGCTGCTCCTAGTGCTGAGCCTCGCCTATTTAGAGTCACCAGCCTTGTCCAGAGCTACCCCCCCTCCGGGCCCGCTCCCACAGTCCTGTGATGATAAATACAAATTCTAAACAACTGGATAGGCTGGCAAACAAAATGGCTGAACCATCACTTCCCTCCACGCCCAGCCTGCTAATACAAGCTGAAACACTCGCAACATTCAAGTTGTTTTTACGTTGGTGTTGAGGGAGGTGAAGGGGGGGGGGGGGCTATCTCTGCACAAGGCTCATAGATAGCCAAGACTTTAATGGCAGATATTGAGCCGGCTACTACACAAAAAAGGGGTCTAACACTCCACTTTTCTCTATAAGGAGGATTGTAGTCTTATATTAGACTTGTGTTTTAGTTGACAAAATGTGTCTTACATTTGCAAGGCCTCCGACTGAGGATTCAAAGAAAAAAGAAAAAAAAAGAACAAATCCTTTGGTTTCTATGAAGGACATCATTAAGGTGTAGAGTTTTGACATGTTAGCTCTTTACAGAGCCCTGTTGAGGTTCTTGGACTTGGCACTGAATCACAAAGTCACCACAGTGGTGCTCGTTCACAAAAACAGAAATGCCAAAACCACCTCAGAACACCTCAGTGTCCTCTCTCTTTCTCTCTCTCTCTCTCTCTCTCTCTCTCTTGCTCTCGCTCTCTCTCTCTCTGAGGGACAGTTTACATTTATTCTGCCCCCGTTTAAGTTATTAACCTTCATCCTCTCTTTGTTTCTATTTTCTTCTTCATATGTTGGTTTTATGAACCTGCATTGCCGACAAGAAAAAGGTCCCGTGTTTGACGACAAATAGATTTCACTCCTTGTTCAAACCTGGGTCAGACACTTGTAACCTGCTCAGGAGTACAAAATACTTTGACGTTGAAAGAGTGAATCACTGACTTTCCTTTCTGAGAAATTCTCTGGCACAAATTGTATTGTCTCTGATCTTGTATTACAAGGAGGGATAAAACGAACTATAAGAACTGATTTTACTGAAGCCAGGTCTGTTGTTTTCCCGTGTGAGTGTGTGTATGCGTGTGTGCGTGCGTGCGTGCGTGCGTGTGTGTGTGTGTGTGTGTGTGTGTGTGTGTGCGCTCCATGTTCGCACTAAGCCTGAGCTTTAGAAATTCTCCTGGTCCATGACTAGTCTGCACTGATCTCAGTTTCCCACTTGCTCATTTACTTGATAAATATCAGTCATCTGGAGAGTATTTTGTCATAAAAAGTCACTGAAAGTTACCTGTGCTGAACACAGCGTATTTAACCAGAACTGGGCTCAGTGCAGTCTGGACTTGGATCAGCCCAGGTTAGTTGGGAGTTTCTGGCTATGCTGCAAATTCAAAACATTATCATATCTTCATAAGCTGGCATTTACCTCGGTGTTTAAGGTTTAGACATACAATCTCGAGTGTGTGTGGTTAACTTTCTTGTTGAGTTCCGGTTTTGCAGCTTGGCCAGAAGTGTACCAGCCTGCAGGAAAGTGTAAGTTGCAGTGTTTTTGTAAACCACACTCTGGTCTGGTATCAGTCTCTCCAGGAGGTTGATTTGAGGAAACAGGTCCATGAGGTAAAGTTAAACCAACAAATCGAGCAGTCCCATGTAGGGAGTCCTCCTGTTGTTCTGAACCTGTGGCCATCCTTTGTAAAACATGCACTCTGATGAAGACTCTAGCTGTGTAAGTTGAAGAGGCAATACTTACAATAAAAACACCAAGATTTTCAAACCTGAATGACTAAACTGGCTTGTTTATACCATGCAGTGTCTCAGCGCTGTATGAGAAACTGCAAACTAACAATGAAATATGTTTATTTTTCCTTTTCTACATGTTACAAGAGGGTTCTTTTTTTCTTTTAAAAATGAATATATAGAGCAGTGGGTCCAAACCTGAGGATCAGGACCCCTTCAATGGATCAAAGGATGATAAGCAGCTTTTTCCAGGTTTCTCTAATTAATGCTTTGTTTTTAATGAAATACTTAAAGTTTTAAATGACATGAGAAGCAATAATGACTGAGTGAGCTCCAACGTGTACAGAATGCAAACTGTGATGAGGGGTCACAAGTAAGTAAGGCTGCATTTAAAGGGTCGTCACAAGTAAGTAAGGCTGCATTTAAAGGGTCTCAAGCCAAAAAAAAGTTAGGAGCAATGAATGTATCAACATGTATCACTGAGTGGAAGAAGTTGATTTATTTTATTAAGTTTGAGTTCACCTGGAAAAATGTGTCATCATGATCTAAATCTTTAGCACTAAACTACATTCTTGATCTTGGAAAAAGTAGTTTGACTAAAGAAAAAAAAAGTACTGACTCAAGGTTGACTTACTAGCTTCTTCCTGAACTTTCAAGCACGTCACAGTTTCCATAATCACCAAATCGATCATTTAAGATGAAAACACCAACCAATTGACAACTGAGCAAACTCCATCCACTGACTATGAGACACAGCTGAAAGCTCTGGAATAAGCGTGTAAGAATGTAAACGTCAAAAGATCAAAATCATGTTTCAGTCATTTTTCCACTCAATAAGTCTACAAGTGCCATAAATCTGTTGAAGAGCACATGACATCTGTGTGATCAAAACAGTCTTGTGGCCACACCACATGTAATATTCTTCACAGCTCTTGAAGAATGGTTTAGACTAGAGGCTCGACCTCCCAAGTTGTTAAAAAAAAACACCATGTTACACCACATGATGCTCCTTCAGTGTTATAAAGAACTCACTATAACTTCACATAATATAATCTACTTTAGAGTACACTGCAAACATAAATAACATACAAACAGTTAAGCAAAATAGTCACATCCCCAAGTAGAAACGTGTTGAAATGGGCGCAAAATTGTTTATGAGTGTTTGTTAAAAATCAAAAGGCAAATTAGTAAAATACTGTCTCTTTTGTGTCTTTGGTTTAATGATTTACATTATACACATCATGTAGAATATGCCTTCAAATATAAAGAGAAAGGACATGTATCAAGCTCATGTTCCTGTTCCTGTTATTGAGAGGCAGAGTGCCCTTTCCTCTTTATTCTCCAAAGCTGTTAGACTTGTATTATCAGAGGGAACGTAATTATAAGGCCATTTTGTTGACTGTGCATCAGCTGTGGGAGGCAGTCAGACTCCATGCTCCATGCTGGTTTATCACTGAGCATCGTTTACAGTGAAATGCTGCCATCTAGAGGACAAAAACAGTAGCAGTTGACCTGATAACTAAACTCATCACAGTGTCATACTGGGATGTCTAATATTAGACTACACTTATTCTCATGTTCAAATGTCTTCTTCTGCATTTTAGCAAACGTTAAAAAAGGCTAAACTTTGTATAATGTTTTAATGTGTTCAAACAAACAAAATTAATAAACCCAGCATGTAAAACAAATACTGAAAACCTCTCTGGGGTGACATCACCACCTCCAAACCATGCTACAGCACAAACCACTAGGAGGCACAAGAAGCTTGAAAATGATCTCTATCAAACTGCTTACTGCCTCCACTGTCTGGTTTGTCACCATTAACTGACTGTTTGTCTCGTATCAGGATGCTGTTAAAAATCTGCTGAACCATGTCTGTATGCTATAATGATGCTGTATTAAACCACCATAGCAATGATTTTTCTTTTCACTGAATTTCCTCCAGGCTTAACAGATGGCCCCAAATAGTTTCACTTAGTCAATCTGAGTAAATGTAAATAAATGCAAATTAGATTAGATGTGACAATACAGAGTGTTTGTTATCCTTCTGCACAAGCTGAGAATTGAAAACTATGTTCACACTGCACATAGCAGCCAAAATATAGTTTTTCCTTCATATATGACTCATTGAGTTTTTTAGAAGGCAGTGTAAAACAGACAGTGTAAGACATTTCATTTTACATGATAAATTCTGACTTGGATGAATTTCATTTTGGTGGCTTAGGTGATTTTTGTCACTGTGTCACCCCAATCTTAACATTTAAAAAAGTCTACAGAGCACAAGCATAACCAAGAGACGATTGGACTGAAGAGCCCGCAGGAGAATGTAGCTGCAATGTTCAACATAATGAGAATCCAAACTAAATTGCTTTGTTTGATCATTTTACAATCTGTACATGTTAAATGAAAACAAATAAAAATGACTTAATCATTGTGGTCTGACACTGAAACAACAAAAAGCAGAGTCTTCAACCTTATTAATGAAGGTTGGTGTGAAGTAGATTCTAGATACATTAGGACCTTTCTGACTATCTGACTGACTGAACACTGTGAGTAGTCATCTTGGTGTATATTTTATTGCACCACTAGGCTGCACAAAAGCACTGCAGTTTTAAATATCCAGAGTAAACTGTGATTCCTACGTCACAGAGCCTGTGTGAGAGAGATTACTGCATGCCAAAAACAGCAAGGCTTCACATATTTTCAATGATGAGCAGGACTGTGATGTATTTTCCTATCCCTGTGTTTCTTTGAAAATCAGACACTAGAGGATACCTGAAGGAATTCTCTTCAGTGTAAAAGTATAAGAACTAAGCTATGAAATAAGATGACGTATGAGTACAGCTTTCATGATTTCAATAAAAAAAGAAATATCTGCGTTTTGTGTTATGCAATTCACCTACCCTTACTCTGAATATCAAAGGACTACCAGTGAGCCCTGTCGGAATTTCATCATTCGTCGGAAGAAGAAAACCCACGCAAACTTTCCCAAGACGATACTAATCATTACTGTCTCATGATGCTTGTTCCCCTGGAAAGTACTGTAGGTGACACCTGGAAAGAGAGCCCACATCTATTAATACTTCATGTTCACTGGTTCTCAGCAAATCGACGTAAGCAACGAAAACCTTTCAGAAAACACCCATGTAGGCTGGCAACAAACACACTAAGATAAAAGCTATAGGAAACTCAAAATAATACGTTTTAAACTAATTATGGGCTAATTGTGTCTGTGATGTTACCATCAGCTCTTAGAAATGTCAGTAATAATTGCTTCTTTTTTTTTACTATACTGAACTGCAGTAGCAAAAAGAATTATCTGTTTGGTTTTATTGAATGAAATGTCTTCCTTTTTACACTGGACTCTCAGCGTCTAAATTTGTGCTGCAGTTAAATCTACAGCTGCATCAGATTTCACAGCCTCCATCCTCTGACGCACACAGGTATTCTAGAGGCACTTTGTGGTGGAAACCAGCCATCCAGAGGGGAAATCATTACATCTGGCTGAGACATCAGGTGAAAGCAGATATCTGCTATTGCTGATAGTGTAAGAGAGGACAAGAAACAAGAGCTGCTTTGATCAGAAACTGGCCTCAGATTCTGGTTTATTGCACAACACATAGATATTGAACATCTTACAGCGTTGAATTGTCCGCAGCATGTTTTTGTGACTAAAAATAGAAATGTGTTTGTTTTTTAGGGGTTGTTTTTGGACAGTGTGGGTTGCACTTCAGTTAAGGTCACCTGTATCTCCTTCGTAAGAGTAAAACCAGAATTTGAGTAATTTTTGGCCAGTTTGGACAGACTGCTTCTGACCTGCTCAAAGTGCTCCGGTTTAGCTTGGTTTTAATTTAAGCTCCCATAGAGCCACTGACAGATGAAGGTGCTCGAGGTCCCGAGGGTCAAGTGTGTGTGTGTAAATTTCACCCGGTCACTGCTGTTTATGCACAACTGACTATCTGCTTATGTGTTCATACAGTGCAAGTAGGCTATGCTGCCTAATTAACATGTTTCTGGCATGCGTTTGTTTTCCTGAATTGAAATAAGAGAGAATGACTGTTGGCTGGCTCTGCCACTTGAGAGGAATGTCACAAGAGGAGCTCTGCCTTCATGACTCATCCTCTGAATCGCATCTCCATATTGTAGTTGTTGTTGTTTTTCAACCCCCTCTGCTCCACTTGCAGAGATGCAAACCCATGCAGCCAATTACTGCACTGATAGTCCGATGGTGGGAGTCCACGGGGGGAATATGAGGAGGTAAAATGAAGCAGGCCAGTGGGGCTGAGTGTGCGGGGTGGGCTTCCTCCAGTGATGGGGATGAGTCATCGCCGACTGGGCTTCTGACATCACAACCTTATCAGAGGAGGAGAGCAATTCCCTCCTCAAATGTCCTTCACTCCTGATGAATGAGGGAGGCCAGTGGGGGTGGGCACACAGCAAAACAAATTATGCATCACATCTCTGAGGAGACTGGCGGCATGTTGTCAAGACCTGAGGTGTGTTGTAATACTAAAAGGAGGAGGCAGGTATGTGTGTGCGGCGGTGGGTCAGTGTGTATCAGTGTGACAGACAGTGAGAGTAATCATAGTTGCAGGGAGAAGGGGTGGTTTGGAGGCTGGTCAACGTCATGCCCTGACCAAGCTCCAGGGCACCCAATCATAACAAGCCCCCCCTCTCTCTGTCTCTCTCTGTCTCTCTGCTGTGGGGTTAGTCATGCTGTCAGAGTGAGAAGACCCTGCAGGCACGTAGGTCCCTCCCTCACCTCACGTAGCCTAGTCTTTCCAGTCCTTGGCGAGGACAATTTGAAAAGCCTGAATGGAAATTTCTGAGAAACAGAAATCACCGAGAGGTTTCAGCAGGTAGCAGCTTGTTTGTCAGTTGCAGTTTCAAGTAGTTAATCCAGTCGAATGAGAAAAGGCACTGACGTGTATTTGAACAGATTTCTCCAAAACAGCTCTGTTGTCAGAAAAGGGCATCCATCCGTGGAATAAAATGCATACATTTGCTGTTGCTGTAGCCTTCTACTCACTAATCTGTCCAGAAACTAATTCTGTGAGCCATTTTGGCCTCTTGCTCAAAGTGTGACTGACATGTTAATGCTAATGTGCAGCAGACCACAGACATGTCACTTCTTATCTTTATTTTTTCTGCTGTTTTTTTATTTAGTCGGCAGGAAGTAGTCTGTCTTTCTTGTGTACCACACTTAATTTGTGTGTTTTTTCTGTCTTGTGTCGCTTGGACGGGCACCCTGTGCCAACAGTGCTACCTGTATTCATTGAATAAATGTGATTTCTGTAATTTGACAATCTGTTAGAGTGTTTAGGGATGCGTGGAGCAGCTCAGTAACACAACAACTTGTGCCTGTATAAATACACTTCCTGTTGAGCAGGTGGAGAAACCCGAGGAGACGGAGACTGGAGGCAGGTGGACTGTTAGCACAGCAAGCTGTTGTGTTACTTTGAAGGAAAGCTGTAGAGTACACAGCACATCAGTCATATAGATGCAAATTCAGTAACACCATGATGCCCATGTTGGTAATGCATTACTTATACTGCATTATTCAACACATAATTTTATAATATTTTATAATCACAGTTATAATGGATTATAATGTGGTTATAAATTACACCAAGTGGTCACTGGGTGCTTTAAACACTAAAATGAGTTAAATTATAGATAATAACTCAAACAATCTCTCAATGTAAACTTGCTTGATAAAAGTGACTCCTTAAAAACAATTTGAGAATTGATTATAATGCATTATTTAAGCGACTATGAGACTACTATAAGAATTAAAATACACTATGAACCTTGTAAGTAACATGTCAGCACGTGACCACCAATTATTAAGTATTTTGATACTTGACCCTTTAAGTCATTATAAAATGCTTTATAATGTGTTATGATTATTGTAATAAAGCATTATGAATATGTATGAGTGCTTATAACTATAATTATACAGTGCTATAAGCAGATTATACGCATCATGGAAGAGTTTATGTGCATCTCAAGTATATTTGAACCTTAATTTATTCGCTATTCTCATTTATTAGCACAGAAGCACCAGGCACAGGACTGTTAGCTCTGTTAATATCTTATCACTCTGAAGCTTGTGGAGTCAGGCAGGCCTCACAAGAAGCAGCTGTCACTTCTACTTGCGAGAAGTAGAAGTGACAGCTGCTTCCACGTTATCACTGAAAACCCATCTGAACCTCATTTCACCTGGGATTGTGGCTGATGGAAATAAATTGGATCACTCACCAATTTAATACTCCAGCAGAAATGATCATATATCACTCCCTGACATGTAGTCTTTATCAACACCAAGACTTGTAAGTGACTGTGATAATGACCATCACTGGGTTTCAGTACAGAAGGAGCATTTTGAATGTCTTAGATGCACTGCATGCTTTCAGCTGCGCAAACACACATTATTCACACGATTACACTTAATTCAAGCCTTGTAAAGATATTGTTGTGTCAAAAATAATTACATCCCTGGATTATTTTTTCACCATTGTATGCTTTTCTTTTTTGACAGATGACTGCAGAGATTGAAAGGAAACATGGGGGGAGAGTGATAGAGATGACATACAGCAAAGATACCTCACCTGAATCAAACCTGAGACTTCGCAATTACATGATACAGTAAGTTTCTTATTCCTTTAGGTCACAGAGGTTCCCCCAAACTCTTCTGTGTTTGCTGCCTCTGACAGGAGAAGTAACACATAAAGAAATCCAGCAAATCCAACAGTTAGCTTAACATACTTTATTGCCTTGCATGAATTAGCCTGTTTAATATTATTTGAATGGTGTTAAACCAAACTAGAAAATTCAAGGTACAACATGAGGCTTTTCAACATTTAATTACATGAATGAATCAGTATCAGTGTGTTTCAAGGTGTGCTGTGTGTGTTAATCAGACAAATTGTAGGTTTGTTTAGTAATACTGTTATATGCACCACTCATTCTCTGTCTGTGTGCTACATGAATTATATGTGTATCTTTCTAATGCAAAGAAATGCAAATGTGTGACAATGGTGTGTCAAACTTTTTTCGGCTTACAGGCGGAGACGAACAAGAGGTTCATATATGACTAATATCCAGCGCTCGCTACCTTCCTGTCTGCCTCACAGCGTGACAGTTGGACAGTCATGACGAATCTCGTTCCCATGTGGTAAAGTAGGAACGTCTTTGTCTGCTTCCCCACCACCCTCCCTGTTTTGCTGAGCACCATCTCTTCAGATGTGTTTGCTGCAAAATGGGAAGTAGCACTTTGCTGATGGGGTGACATGTCATTTCCACTGTCCTCTACACACACACACTCACACACACACACACACACACACGCACACACACACACACACACACACACACACACACACACACACACACAATTACACATCTACGTACAGTTGATAATGACCACTGACACATGTAGATGACACACATACACACACACTTCCATTGCGCTGACTCGGTCACGATGTCACTCGCCACACAGACAGGCTGTGTGGCGAGTGACATCGCTGTGAGTACTTCTGTCGAGCTGTTGCTACAGTTTTTCTTCTCTTTTCTCTTTTAACACCTTCTCTACCATCCTTCTCTTCCTTTTCTTTTTCGCTCTTCACACAATTATTCACTCTGTTTCTCTTTCACTTGTCTCCATCTGTGTATCATGCAGTGGGACTTGTCACTGTTCATAGCCTCTGGAGAGGTGACGACTGCAAAGCTTTTGCATGAAGGCCGTAGGGATACATCCTCATGGTTTCACTTACCCTTGAATGTCTCTCCTCTCCTATTATTGCTCCATCTCTCTACTTCGTCCACACAGAATGAGTCTGCGAAAGTGAAGCTTGATAACACGCCATCATCTGCCCGTGTTTTCTTTTTTTTTTTTCTACCCATACGTTGATCTGTTGCCACTGGCATGTTGATGTTTGAATGCTGCTGCTAGATTGAGTTTTTATTTATGTGGACAGGGTAGGCTGTGGAACTGAATTGCCCCTCTGGGATGAATAAAGTTGTCTGGATCTGAATCTGTGTGTCTTACAAATCGAGGGAGCTCCACCAGTCTTGTAACTGGAGCTAAGAGGTCTTTTAATGCAGATGCATGACAGAAACATCAGGAATGTCCCATAGAGGATGTTTTAACTTGGAAAAACACAACTAATAACATTGATTATAGTTATTTAGGTGATCCAGGTTCAGGTTTTTATGTTGTGCATACTGGTTGACTGACAGGGTGCACTGGGACACTTAAATGAAACTTACGCCCCATTCATGTCATTAGTTTTACCTGAGCTGACTTCACAGGGAGTTGAATCACTATGACCTCGTATTTCATCATGTTTGTACTCACCAACCTTTTTGTATTACTAATGTTCTTCATGCCACAAACATACACATAGAAGGGAGGATGGAGTTACATCCAGGTAGATTCTGTTAATGCAATATGTGCATTTTTATTTATCCTTTATTTACCCATCAAGTCTCCTAAGAATCATTTTCTGTTTAACATGCCAAAGTGTCTGTATGTCCACATCTCCTTTGTGTGTAACTTTCAATGTAGGGATATCCTCTCACACATGGTTCAAGTTCTCTATAATACCAATCAAATTTCCTGTCTTTCTCTGTATGTGTGTGGCTTGTGTGTATGTGGATTTTTAGTGTGCAGGAGTGGGATCGCTGAGGCAAAAGAGAGTAAGCAGGTAGAGCAGACTGAGCTAGTTGCAGCAACTGCCCTGGAGATGTCTCACATGATAATCATCCACATTCGTATTGTTGACTCAGACTTTCAGGGCTTGGCCGGTGATGAGTGCAAGCCTGTTTGGAGAGTGAACATCGACCTCTCAAATATATCACATCACATTGCTTTTATTCCCGTCCTGAGAAAAAAAGTGGCATTTATAAAATTACAAATAAAATTGCTGATAAAGTTTCACTTTAAGTCTGTTATGGTTCTCATGTGTGAATTAATTTCTACTAAATACCCAATTCTTCTTCTGTTTATTCTCAAGAGCAGAGAGGTTTTTTGTTGAATGACCCACACATGTTTAACTCATAAAAAGTGACTTTCTGAAAATGCAAAACTGGGGCAGCGACAGTACAGCTTCCTCACACCTGGTTAAATGGTGAGGCTGATTCACCGGTAGTGCACCTGGTCTGTTTTTATGAAAGCAGATTTATGAACGTAGCTCTGTGTTTGCAATACAAAGAGAGCGCGCACAGAGGCCTGATTACAACAGCAAATATGTCAGCGATGAGACAGGGATGGATCATGGAAAGTCAGCAGCACATTATGTCATTGTTATGTGTGTGTGTGTGTGTGTGTGTGTGTGTGTGTGTGTGTGTGTGTGTGTGTGTGTGTGTGTGTGTGTGTGTGTGTGTGTGTGTGTGTGTGTGTGTGTGTGTGTGCTGTCTTGGTTAACTTTTTAGTTTTACTCAAAATGTTGTTGTTTTTTTGCTTTGGATTCAATGTCTAAATGAATTATGTTATGGATTTTGATGGCTAGAACATATATGTATGCAATAAAAGAAACAATAGTCTCTGATAGGAGTAGGACCAGATTAAACTCCTCTAATTGGCTGTTTTTTTTAAAAAACAGTAGGTTGATGAAGATTAGGTTGAAACTCAAGTTCCTTTAATATAGTGCTTATCTTTTTTTGTTTTTTTATTCAAACAAACCAGGTTTTTGGGTCAGCTCGTGTTCCTCACACATATTACTAAAAATATATTTGTTGCTCTGAGCTATTTGTATTTCAGTTATGTGTTACAATAATAATCGTGGGGAGTTGGTAACATGCTGACTGAGGTGGGAAGTTTGAGGTATGCTATGATTCGTGCAGAACTTTTATAAATGGGTTCTGTTCAGACATAAAGTGCAAATAAATACAAATATACCACAGTGCTGAGCTGAACTGCGAGCAACAGCAAAATGTAGCAGGATGTTTTTTTCCTGTGTGTGTGTGTGTGTGTGTGTGTGTGTGTGTGTGTGTGTGTGTGTGTGTGTGTGTGTGTGTGTGTGTGTGTGTGTGTGTGTGTGTGTGTGTGTGTGTGTGTGTGTGTGTGTGTGAGTGAGTGAGTTCACACCAGTTACAAAAATGACTATCTGCCCAACAAGATAGTTTCATTATTTTGTGCTGAAGTTTTGATATCCGCCTCAGAAATGTGCAGAGCCATCTTGATACAACTCGAGGCAAATGGAATTTAGTTTGCCTCGAGTTTGCCTGAAAATCATATTTGGAAAAAAGTCAATACAAATGTGTGAAAGTAAATGAAACCAACATTATCTGCATGCCAAGATGCCACGAAAATGAATTGTTTTGTTTGTTACACTGTGGAACTGGCCTTTTAATTTTGATCTGCATGTAGTTTTGTACATTAGTAGATGAAGCTGCGCCAAACCACTTTGTCAGTTGCATCTTGCTTCACACAGAGGACACAGGAAGCTCTAGGAATTCACCTGCTGTGGTGGCACCTTTTAAAAGTTTTCATCCATCATCGTCTGTCAGTGAAGGTGTCTGCCTTTATCAGATTTATCACAGCTCCAACCCATCAGCACCATCCCCCTCCCCTCTTACAGTAGAGGATGATAAACTCTGTGACTGGAATTCAAATTCAGTGTGACGTCTCTGTGTGCTGTAGGTGCAGAGTTCACAGAGTGTGAGTATGCTGCATTTATATGTACAATATTTGTGTTGGTGCATGTGTATGTAATAGCTAGTGTGTAAGGTGTTTTGTAAAACTAGAACTCATGTTTAAAGTGGATATGTTTTTATGGCTGTGCTTGCTTGTGTGTTTGAGAACAAATGAGACTGTACACATTGTCCAACCAGTCATGCTGTCCTCAACAACAACAACATGAGTAAAGCTGCCACCAGTCCAATTAGATGTGAGACTTTGACAGCGTAAGATCTGGTACGCCTCACACCCAGCGTCATTCACACCTTATCATATCATGCACAGCCACTAATGAGAACTCGCTGGAGTGACGGTGTACATGATGATGAAGAGTCACGTTTTTTTGCTTGCTCTATCTGCCTCTGATCTGCAGTGGTCTGCTCTCTGTCCACACTGATCTGTGTAGTGCTTTGTGGTCCCCCGGATGTGGTCAACAGGAAATGAGAAAGGGTGAATCACACTGGGAACACTGCAGTGTCATCACCACACGTCTTAATAAAGCCTTTGTCTCAAGACTTGATGTGTTTTCTACGAAGTCTCCACCAGTGCATATTAAACACTGTGGATGGCGGAGTGACTTATTGGTCTTACTTGCGTCTCATCTTTTTATATTAGTTTGATGTACGCCATCATTCTGCTTACACAAGAATTCATTTTGGCATTACACATTAAATTATATGTTCACAATCTTTCAAGGCTTCCTTTCCTTTCCTTTTCCTTTCAAAAAACAACAGTGAGACACCCAAAAAAAACACTGACACATGTTTTTCTTACTGTAATCATTCCCTCTGTTCATACTGACGTAAGATCTCTTCATAACGCACTTACAATGTAGGTGATGGGGGGCAGAAACCACAGTCCTCCTTCTATGCAAAAGTGTATTTAAAAGATTATTTCAAACAAATATGGGGGTCCAGTTGTCCAAATTAGTAAATCAAGTCAATATGTTTCAGAGTTACTGTCTTTCTAGTGCCAAATTCTGTCTTTTTGTTATCATCATGGCAACTGAACGGGAAAAAACATTTGAGGAAGCACAAAGAGGGTTTTTTTGTTGTTGTTGTTGTTGTTTGTTTGTTTTTTGGGGATTCATTTAAAGATTGTCTGTAGCCAGTTGGCACAGGATCTAAGGTTGGAAATGGCCATATGTTTCTGTCTGTATATCTGGCAGTGAAAACAACACCTCACAGCAAGAATTCTCTCATCTAAATGTATTTCCAATAATATGTGGGCATTCATGACCCCTAGTTGTGTATACTATATCTTTTTGCATACATCGTAGACAGAAAACCACACGCAGAACTTAAAATCAGATGTTATGTTCTCCAGACTGTGCTAACACCAGCAAAACACAATAGATAGGTAGCTGTCTGCATGTATTCCACTGCTTTCCGTGTGCAAACAATTACTTTTTCTTTTTTTTTTACAACTTGAAGTGAATGCATTAATAAAGCTTTTTGGCACAGATACTGAATAATGAGCATTTAGCTTTTACCCATTGTTTACAGTAATACATCCATGAAGGAATGTGACTGAAACCAAAACTATTTATCATCCTTGTGATGTATTTCAATGATTTCAGTCAAGAAGGATTTAACCTTAAAAACCTTTTGCTCATTACAAGTAATTAAGGAAAATCAGTCAGACCAAATTAGCTAATTTGGAGTCAGTGACTTTCTGTTCCTCGGGCATGCTGACTGGGATGAAATCTGACTTTGGGGCCAGTTTTTTGTTGGAGGCGAGTACAAAAACACAACATTTTGCGAGGAGAAAAGAAGACGTGCAAAAGGGAAGTGTTGTTTGTAGGTCAGTGGATGATGCTTGGAAGGAAGTTGTAATTTTGGAGGGTCAGCTGAGTGGATCACATCCTGTTACATCAAATCAATTTGGGGTGGTGGGTCACCCTGCCATCTCAGTCTGTGTACGTGTGCATATGAGTGTTTTGACAAGTAAGTAACTAACTTTATTTATATAGCACATTTCAAGAGCAGAGACGTCACAAACTGCTTCACAGAGGAAATAAAGCAAGAGTATGAGTCATTACTTGATTATATATTAACGCTTCTTCTTAGTGTGTGCTGCTTCTCTCTCATCTTCTGCCTGCTTTGCTCTACATTTGTGCCTGCAGACTGTCTCTTTCTACCTCTGTGTCACTCTCTTGTTCTTTGTATGTTTGTGCCCATAGGCTCCTGTTTCTCTCTTTTTCTCTATGCATGCGTGTGTGTGCAGGTTTGTGTGTGTTTCATGTGGCATGACTCAAGTGTGAGATGGAGAACGGAAAACAGCCCACAATGACATGTTTCAACAATGGCATGACATAAATCATAAATGTAAAGTTTTACAATCTTTATTCTGATAAAATACTAGTACATTGTATTATTCTAAAATGGCACTCATTTGGCTCTGGGCAGAAACAGTTTCCTTTTCATTTTAAATTTGCTTTTTATTTTTATTTTTATTTTTGTATGTATTTATATCCCTGACTTATTTAAAGAAAATGTTCATAACCTGTTGAAAAATGTATGTCTCCAGTGTGCTCTGCAGTTCACCTTCCTCCAACACACACCCAAACACATACACACACCCAAACACACACATACACACACCCAAACACACACACACACACACACACACACACACAACACACACAACACACACACACACACACACACACACACACACACACACAATCGTCATGCTGCCTGACATTGATAATCAGCCAAGACATATTTTGAGGCGACCGGTCGCAGACAAAATGCCTCTGGAGTGAAATGAAAAGGCGGGGCTTTGGCGCCTTACTGGACTTGTCATTACACTTGTTATACTGTGACGCCAGCGGGCAGGTGTCCTACAGTGATGTCACTGATGACTTTGCATCAGGCAGACAAAGTGAAGCAGACAAAGAGAGAAGTTGTGCTGTCTGAGGCTGGATGGCAATAAATGGCTGGGAGGCTTCAGCCGCTGGTGGTTTGTGTTATCCAACCATTTAATCATTAATCATCAAACATTTAACATTTAATTTAAATACCAAGTCATAACCCTTGACCCTGAATAATCAGAGAAGTTCTTGCTGCTGTTTGCCTCTTTAAAGAAGATTCAAGATTCCTTTATTGTTACATTCCATTATACAAGAATGAAACGGGATTGGGTTTGGTTTGGTTTTGGCTCCTCGACATTGCAGCAATAATAGAAATAAAATAACAACAGAAATAGCTCTTTAAAATAAATAGAATAGAATAGAATAGAATATGTCTTTATTGTCATTGTACAAAGCACAATGAAATTGAAAAATAATATTAATAATGTATGGTATGTAAGGTTCTGCATATGTGCATATAGGTGTGTGTGTGTGTGTGTATGTGTGTGTGTGTGTGTGTGTGTGTGTGTGTTCGTGTGTGTGTGTGTGTGTGTGTGTGTGTGTGTGTGTGTGTGTGTGTGTGTGTGTGTGTGTGTGTGTGTGTGTGTGTGTGTGTGTGTGTGCCACAGATGGACAAGCTACAGGACATTTGAGTCTATATTCATAAGCCTGGTTGTTTGATGGGAAAAACTGTCCCGGAGCCTGGTGGTCCAATGGTACTGCTTGCCAGACAGCAGCAGCTGGAACAGTCTGTGGTTGGGGTATCTAGGGTCTTTGATAATCCTGCAGGCTTTACTGACACACCGTCTGCTGTAAATGTCCTGGATCTTACAAAATGTTTGATAGCCCAGTATTCTAGTTGTAAATCTGAGGGTAATGAAGTGAGATTATTTCACATTTTAGAAATGGATCACAGTAATTAGGGGAACTAATTAAAGACCTTTAAATTGCTACCCACATCACAAACTTGTTTGGCAGGTCAAACAGGTCTGGTGCTGCGCTTACTGACAGCTGTTTCTCATGTTTTAGCACCCACTTAACATGTTAGCTGCTAAAACTAACAGAAAAGCGTTGGCAAAAAGTGTCTAAGTAATTGGCACAGATGCACAGGCTGATGTTTCTTAGCATTTAAACAGACATAATTATTGTTGCTATGATTGGTTATTGCATGTTTATATTTACTGCCTTCCAGACTTCTTGACACACTAATTTATCTTTGTTTGTTTACAACACATTCCCATGAAATTACTTTACCAGCCAATTACAATTACTATGGCAAGTAATTGCACAACCAGTGTGTTATTAGCGTGTGTGTGTGTGTGTGTGTGTGTGTGTGCGCGTGCATGTGTGTGTGTGTGTGAGACATATCTTGTGCAATCAATAGAATCACTTTAAATAACAGCTATAATTCTTATCTCTGTCTTTTTGTATAGTTTTTTTTCAGTATATGACAGGTTCAACCTCAAAATAAAGCAGTTTTTCAGTGTTTGCTCTAAAAGCTTCCGTAATTATTAAGAAAAATGACACACAAGAAAATAATTGGGTTCACTATTTGTAAATTACCATATCTGGAGAGGCCACTGAGGCTCCTCCTGAACCAAGAGGTGCCTGTTGTGATGTGCGTCATCCAAGAAACTTCTGAAGACTCACGCAGTTCATGTATTGACAGAGAGGCAGGAATCACACCCACATGTGCACACGAGCGCGCACGCACACACACACACACACACACACACACACACACACAAACACACACACACACACAAACACACACACACACACACACACATACACACAGAAACACACACCCTCCCGCTCTCATCTCTCACTATCTTCTTCACACCTATTTTCGTGCACACATATTCAGGCTCTCCCTCTCACCCACTCCCATACTCTCTCCCTCACACATACACACACATACATGCATAGGGGATGTTTTGACATGTACGTGAGTTTCGGGGGCTTGGTTTGGTACGATTTTGGTGAAGCAGAAAAAAACCCATCAAATAATGGCTCATTAGCTATAACTGTTACTGAAAGAGGAAAAGGAAAACAACCTTTCTGTTTCCTGCAAGGAGTCAGGACACCTGCTGATATATTTATGGTCTAACTATATATAAAGTAGTTCTAACAGTAACATGCTTCTTACACACTGATACCTCAATATTAATATTCTAATGATGTCATACATAATAATATATCAGTCAGAAAGACCAAACCACTACTTTTACTTTCATATTTTTTAACTACATTTTTCTCTCTCAGAACCGAACTATTAAGACAATAATTGTTTGGGTAACAGAGCATATTGTTCATATGACTGCATGCATCACATTGTAATGTCCGTACTGTGATGTTTCGGGATGAATTAACTTGTCATTACACCCCCATGTGTAGCAGTCTTAAACATAGATATGGCAGAGAGTAATGGTACATGACTTAGCCATCAGTGCTAAAGAGCGATACATATGTGAGTGTGAAAACAACCTCTCAATGCTCTCTTAGTCCAAACAGCACTGCCAAATTAAAGTCGCCTTAAATGAAGATAGACCTCAAAGCAAAAGTTTAAAATAGCACCACGACCTTATCTTCCACTATGCAACGTAGCTTCCCTCACAAACAACCACCCCCCCGAACCACCCAAACAGTGGTGGTAATGATTGTGGCCTTAACCAGCCTGCTCCAAGGAGAGCCTAACATAACAAAACTGTGTCCCCAGCTGGAGACAACGGTTCCTGGGTCTGAGTCATCGAGAGGCCTGAGGGAGAAGACTGGTGCCTCAGGATGTCAGGGCAACTAGTCAGTGTTGCCGAGGACGGCACTGAACAGGAACTGCATCAGAATCTGAGGGTGTGTATCTGACACACAATGACTAGGTGCTTTCGGTTAGTTTAAGCACAGTTATAATTATGATTTATTCTAGACATCTCACATGGGGGTAAAGGTGTTTCTTTAATGTGGTTTTGTGAAGAGATGAGAGAGAAGAAATATTTGTGTAAAAGGTTTTGAAAATGCCATAGATCACCATGTTTAAGAGCATTTTTGATAGTGTACGGCCAAGAGATAGACAGGAAATATGAGGCGAGAGAGAGAGAGAGAGAGAGAGAGAGAGAGAGAGAGAGAGAGAGAGAGAGAGAGAGAGAGAGAGAGAGAGAGAGAGAGAGAGAGAGAGAGAGAGAGAGAGAGAGAGAGAGAGAGAGAGAAAACATGCAGCAAAGAACATGGTTGTAGGATGCATCTTAGCCTCCTGGGCCAACATGTCCCCAAGTAATTCAAGTAAGTTTGCTACCTTGTTTCATTCATCCCACATGATTTTTTTGTAAAGTTGTCTCAATCTAAACCAGATTTGGGACATTCAGAGCAGTTGCCCAACAAATACATGTACTATAACACTGACAATGACAAATAGCATTCATAGGTTAACCTGATAGAATGATAACAAAAGAAAACACATCTAAATAGTGTTTGAACATATATGATACTATGTGTGTGTTGATAGTCAAAACAAGGTGTAAGATTTCTGACTGAGTCACTTAAAAAAAAAAGTTGTATTTCTGATGAAGGTGACTAACAATCACTAACACACAAATAACACACACATACTCCTGAACACATCAAATAAGGCTTAAATGTTGACACTGGGTCTCGTGATCTTTTGCATAACAACATGTGCAGGAAGTATTGTGTTCACATGACAAATCAAGTTTACCAAAAAACACTAACACAGGTGATTCACAAGGAAGGCATGCACAAATACAAGTCCAGGAACGTGTTCAGGTGAGTATGCAAATACGGGGTGTGTCCATCAAAGAGAAACACACCTTTACACGTGCATGTCATGAAACTTGATTTGATGAAGTCTTGTGACTAAAAATTCATAAACAAAGAAATCAGGTGTGTATCTTTTTGTCTAATATCCATCTATGAATGACTACGAATGTTACGAAACATGGATTATAATGTACTGTAAATGGTAGAACTACGACAAATTGAAACCAAAAGACACTGATGTATAAGTAATAAATGAATAGGTCACTGGAATAGTCAAGTAGAAACAAGGTAATTAGTGGGAGTCCTGTTGGCAAAGAGCTGTCATGGCTGAGTCAGAGCTCAGGCTTGGCTCTGAGCAGCACTCCCTGTGTTATTAATGAAAGTGTCATCGTTCCTGTCTCTAGGGTATGGAAGTAAACGCCTCATATGAAGGTAAACTGACTACTTCAATTTTCATTTAGCTGGAACTATATGCCCCAAAAAAAATCACCTTTTTGTTAATGAAATGATCCGTAAAAAATGTGAAATAACAATCATTTAGAATTTTTGGAGGTACATAGTTTAAATACAAGCATTAACTTGAACTTTCTTTTTTAATTCAACTCAAAACAGCTCATTTACACACAGAAAGAAAACTAAATCTAAAAATACAAATATGACAATGTGAGAAAGATCGAAAACATGAAGAAGACAGAAGGATTAATGGTAGCAACAATATCCAACACAAAGGCATACACTATGTCATTTTTAGACTCTCCTGAAATGCATTTGTGGTGTAGAACATGGTGTTGAGCTCGACCCTCTCCAAAGGTAACAAAACCTTCTTATCAGGGGAAAAAATGCCACTCAGATTGATGTGCAACACTAAGTGCTAAGATAAGCTATGCGGCATGCTAGCTTCATATTTACCAGATGAAGATGAAAGAGGTTCCTATTATCTAACGTGAGAAAGTGAAACAAATGTTGAACTATTGCTTTAAGGTTAGGGTTAGAGTTTGTGGTTATGGTTAATTAACCAAACCCAGAAAACTGGCAGAGAATAGATGATGAAATGAAAGGGCGGGACTAGAAGGTGCTTTCCACTTCTCGGTTTCATTTTTCAGACTTCAAACTGTTTCCTTCACCTGTTTTCTGCCACAAAATAACCACATCCCCTGTTTCTGTTGTCAACTTTTCAGTCCACATTCATGTTCCAACTGTAATCACAAATGCAAAAACAATTTCCCTGCAAAACTGGAGCTTCACTTTAGATTCAGCCAGGTCTAACTGTAATCAGCATTTCTTCCCAGACGGGATCCCATTTGCTACTGTATATCAGCCTCGTCATCATCATCCTCACTGACACTAATCATGATTATCATCATCATCCTCTCAGATAACACCTCAGATCTAACAGCCAGGTCGGCTGCGTGCGCACACAGATCACCTGCTCGGTGGCTCTGCGTGACGTGCGTTGAGCTCTTGGCACTGCGATGCGACATGCTGGGAGGAAGCAAAAGCCAGAGAAGTGGAGGAACAGATTGGGCAAGATTACTCACTGTTGTCTAACTCTGAGGCAGGGCTGTTTGTGCAGGATGTTGTTGGGTAAACAAGGTGGATTGGGGGCCTAGAGTGTTAGGCCCAGATACCCCCCACCCCGTCTGTTTCCTTCCCTCCAGGATCCAGACAGTTTGACAGGGAGTGTTCACCACAGGGTGGGAAATGTGAATCGAGTCTGAAACTGAAAGAAATCAGACAAACTTTTATTTTATTTTTTCAGATACTGTTCTCCAGAACACTTCACAGTAACACAACTGCAAAGTAAGTTTTAACTATAGAATAAAATTTAACCAATAGGTAAGTTGGCAGCAATTTCCTCACACATTTATCTATTGTTAATTTAATACTACAGGGAGGTAGGATTAGTTTTTCAATGTTTTATTATTTAATTGAAACCACAATCTTGTCCAATGATGATGACTTCGGATGAGACTTATAGCAGAGGAAGAGATGGGACTGTTGATCCTGTGGGAACTGGGTGCTATAACAGCTGCATGCCAGACTAGAGCCGAGAGAGCGAGAGAGAGAGAGACATATTTATAAAGGCAGTAACCAGGTGATAAGCTAACAATGAAAGTGTGTCGCTGTGATATTGGATAGATGTGATCAGCAGGTGACAACTGAAACTCCCCCAAGCATTGACAGCTAAGAAAAACGTGAGAAATGAGTGGGGGCAGGGCGGCATGAGCAACAAACTACGCCTGGCATACAAAAGATAGTCTTTCTCACTGAACTTTCGCTATGCTCCATATGCTGGTGGTATAATTTGTGGGGAAAACTCAAAACTGCATCACTCATTCAGAAACTCTAACTCAGACCAGTGAGACTACCCGTGACTATCTGGTTCTCCATTGTTATAATTTGCATATTAAAATGATTCTAACCATTTACTGTGACTGAGCAAGAGTGCAATAGGAAGTGACACTTCTTCCAATGAAACTGGATCGGCCTCAGGAAACTACAGTCCTTCCTGGTTGTAGAATGACAATGACATGTTTGTCTTTCACGGAAGAGAAGTAAACGTGAGTGTAATACCAACAAAGGAACAGACTGACACATATACTTGACACCTGAGGCAATAAACTGATGTACGCAATACGTACAGTGATGTGCATAGGTTTTCTCACTCAACCGAATCAGACTAGTTTCCTGTGTACACACCCCAACCTCTGTCACACACACAAACACACCCTTTTTGACAGGACTGAGTTTCGTTGCCACAAAAAACTCAGCTTCGGTCGTGTTATGAACAAAGGTTTCCCCCTTTAGAAACTCCATTCATTCTGACAGGCCCCTGAGCCTGACATGATGACTCAGATACACCCTGTGGTGGTGAGATTCATCTGACCACATCCACTCAAACACATTTGCAGCAGCTTCTGTATTTCTTGCTCTTTGTATGACTTTATTTCTGAGAAAAAACCTACTTGAAAAAAAACCAAAACACTATTTTACCTTTGACTTAATTTAAGAATACAGATTTTCCTTTTAAGCTACTTTCATGTATAAAGTGCATCTAGTGATCTATTTAAAGAGTTCTCCTTCAACATCAACTGAGCTTTTAACCTCCAGTTACACATGTTGAAGCTGAAGGCTCTTTGCAGTGGGAGTATTTTTGTAATATGAAGTTGAAAAACATAAGCAAAACTTTCCCTAAAATAAACAAATGTTTTTATATAACATGTCAGTCATGCATGCATTTGGCTGCATATTTGCAAAGTTCACCACCCAGCCTCAAACATCCCGACAAAAGTGGGTCCATTTCCTGTTGTAGAGGAAATACATGGCTCATTCTTTGTCACTTGCCCGACCGGGGACAGGAAGAGCATAGGGGCCAACAGGAAACTGTTTCCTTCGGCATGCCAAACATTGTCCAGTGCAATGTTTGGATGACCTTTCTAATCAGTGGCGTTAGTGCTGAATCTACAGTTTTGGTTAACACACTTTAGGAACAATCCTGTTTCAAGCTAGTATGAAGACAATCTTGAAGAAAACAGTCAGCTAATGTGTAAAGAGAGAGACACAAAATATTATTATCATGTAACTTTTATAAGTTTCTAAGCTTTCTGGAGGGTTAAGCCACAATTTATGCCAAGAAGTAAGTAAACTATGTTTCTTTGGAAGCTTATTTTCCATCTAAAACAACACATAAAACAATGTCATCCTGACGCCACTATCGCCAAGATGACTGGATGTTTTATGATTATATACATGTCCTCCAAATTAAACAACCAAATACATAGTTTGAACATTTGCATTCCAGTGCAACACATAGGACTATTTTCTAATCAGGCACCTCTATCAGCAGTAATTGTCAGGAATTAACTGGAATTAACTGACATAAGAAGATCTTTTTATTTTCTCCCAAAAATTAATCTTTGCAGCTTGCATTTAATTTTTGTTGCTTTTAACTTTGAGGTTCATCTGCCGGCAAGTCTGTCACCACAAAGGCACGACCACAGTACAACTTGCTCAGCCTTTTTTTCACAGATGTCCAGAGGCAACCTCCACTGAGTAACATTAGGTCAATATTTTTATTCTGCCTTTAACAATTTTTTTTGACAGCAAAAATTAAATATAGTTTCAGTTGCACTTCAAAGGTTTGGAATATCGATAATTTGTACTCTTTACATACAGTATAATCCAGTTTTCGCTTTTGTTACTACATTGTCTCAGGCTGGGATATGAGAAAAGTAAACCACTTAATAAGCAAATTACATTTCAGAGTTCATGCTCATCTCACAGGAATTTTACAGGACTTTGTCACTGCTGCAGCTATTTACAAGTATACTACCAAGGTGAGGTATTATGTATCTTTAAAAAAAGCCACACAGAAGGTCATTTACAATAATTCACTAGTCAGAAATTCTAAGAAATCTTTCTCAGGTCAAACCTTTTAAAAAGTGACATACATGTTGCATCTTTTTTCTCTTTAGGGGAATTCGCCCTAAACAAAAAGAGGAACTACCATTCAAGGAAAGCACAGAACACCACAGTATTGTTTAAGTACACAGAAAGTGAGCTATGTCAATTTTACGTAATCTTGTGGTGGCAATCTAAGTAATGTTAATGAATTAAAGGTAAGGTTAAAACATAATTAATATACATTGGTGTTTTCATTGGTTTTATTTATTAATTTATTGTTACAGGCATTTAGTTTTTAGTGTGTTTTAGTCAGTTTCAAGTCAAGTTTTAACACTTTTGGTTTGGGGTTTTTTAAAGATTCTGAACCAGATACTTGTCCTTCCGCAGTTTAATTGTTACAACTATACTGTTGTATGTACTTTAAATGATACCCAATACAATTATGATTAAATTGTGATTTCTAACTACATTAAAGGGGAAACAACTGTCTGATTATGTCAAAGTGATGTCGTCAAGCATTATCTACAATTGGGGTTTAAAACCTGGGTTACAAATTGAGAGTGTAGACTTCAAAGACATGACCAGGGGCCAACTTTACCATTAGGAAAGATAGGAAACTGCCTGGGGCCCCCAACTAAAAGGGCCCCCAACAGCTATATTTATTCATTTATATTTAGCTTTATTATGATGCATAGAAGTGAAAAATATTGAATCATGTCACTATTCAACTCAATTAACCCCATAATAATTTCCAAAAGGCCCCCAAAGCACTTCCAAAAATATATAACTGCATACTTCTGCTTCAGAGGAAAACATTGTACTACTACATTTACTCATTGGATAAATGTTACTGGCCATTTTACTCACAAAGTATAACAATCAAAATATGATGCATTATTATTCATTAAAATATCCAGCATTATATAAAATACTTGGAATTAAAAGTTCAAATCTGAACAATCATGTGCTAATAATTTCTCTCTTTAACTTTTCACTTTACTTTAACTTGAATGCAGGACTTTAACTTTGTGCTGTATTAACAGTTTAACTTCAGAAAAAAAGTGTTTTGCCAATGCCAACATTCCCAGTTAGAGAAAGAGTGAAAAGTAAAGCAAGATGGCATTTGCCTGGGGCCCCCAATTCACCGAATCCGCAAATCAAAAATGGAGGAATCTAAAAAATAAAAAAAGACACAGTTGGGTTGCATTATGGGAAATGTATTATCCAGTGTTTTGGGGTTTAACAGTCAGAATGATTTTACCTCTACTGCGTCAAGTTTGACAATCCTGGATCATGATCAAATCTCTGGAGTTCCCCTTTAAAATGTATATTGTGATGCAGGATAAAAAGACTAAACGGTCACCTGACCTTACTTGAGTTAATCAAAAGCAGGCCAGAACATTTCATAAAACCCAAACAGAGAATTGGATGTGTGTGGTATGTTAAGTGAAATAACACTTCTAAAAATCCCTCGAAACATCTCAAACAGGAAAAATAAAACGAGAACATAAACAGATGCACCAACAAGAAAACAAGTGATGGTAACAAAATGTCCACATATTCACAAACATAACTTTGAAAAGTGCAAACATGTTTATACTTGATGTTTGTTTCAGGAAGTCTGCATAGGGACGACAGTTTGAGTCAATGTTATGACAATTTTCACATCTCAGGTTTAATTTTAGTTCATGATGTTCACAGATGTTTCAACCACATTAAAGAAAAAACACTTTAGTCATCTGCGTCTCATATATTTGCATGCTGTCACCACATTCTCACACAACCCCTCTTCGTCGACACTGAAATCACACTAAAAAACAGCAATCAGTTCAGTGGAAGCTCAACGTGACCTCAGACAGTCATCATCACTGAGGTCAGCAGCATCATTGCCACGCTGACGATGGCAGCTGCTAATAAGAGCATCAATGAGGGTGGGTGGGTGACGTGGTGGTGACTCATTGGGTGATGCCCAACCCCTGCTGCTAGACAAAATAGACACTAGTTAAAGGAAAGCTGGATGTGTGTTTGCATGCAGCGAGGGAGGGAGAGGGTTGCTTACATGGGTGCAGTCACAGCAGAGAGAGAAAGCCAATTAACTTCAGCTTTTTGACATCAGGTAGAGATGGCAAGTGTCAGCGAGGCGGAGCGCACAGCAGGTGAGACTGACTTTGGAGGATGAGCGGGGGAAGTGGGAAGGGTGTGAGTGAAGAGCAAAGGCTATTTGAGCTGACATTTATCAGGTTTTCAGCCGTGGGTGAAACAAAGTGCAAGTTGGGAGGATGAGTCAAGAGGCAAGGTAATTGCCATCAAATGGGATAAAATAAGCTTTTAAGTCATCAGCTGTCAATGAACAAGAGTGTTGGTGGGTTGGGGATGGTCGCTCATCTCTGTGACTCATTCATTTTGCTCATTAAGATCTTTCACCCATGTGATTCCTACTGCTTGTGTTTGTGGAGGATTTTTCCTCTAATCAGCTACTTCAAATATTAGTCAGCCTGAAAGTCACATTAGTCTAGGTGTGTGTGAGGATATTTGTAAATGAGTATGACAATAAGTCTCGAACCTTGTGTCCTATGAAATTCATTATTATGCCACAATTCTGCATTAGCGGGTAATTTCCACTCATCAGTGCCAAAAAAGGAAGCTGTGTGACGTGCATATATTGCATAGAAAAATAAAGGTGGGAAGGTCCAGGAGGGGAGGTGGATTCCTCCAAACGTTAAAACAAATTAGGATTATTTGTCTTCCATTTCTCTTCATTTCATTTATTTTATTTTCATTAGGAAAAACAGCAATGTAAAACATTACCAGTTATGTGCCTGACTCAATTTGGAAACTGTTTACCAAAAGGTTTTGTACAAAAGCAATAAAATAGTATAAAAACAAGAATGAATGAGAGAATAGGGGAGTTATTTCGGACACAGCCGATGTATCTTAACCGTCATTCAGTTCCTATGTGAGAATTGCAGGAATAACCAACTGAAAAAATAGTGGATAATTCGCAGATGTGTCAAACATATAAATGTTCAGTCTCATAAATTGAAAAAGAAATACATTTACATGACAAACATTGGACAACAACATACATGGTCAATACACAGGTCAAACTATCACTGTAAACTGGGTTTACAGACTAAAAAGTAGATTACAAAGAGTGCTGGAATAGATATTGTATGGGTAATGTAACAAATAGATCTGTTTATGTAAAGTACATTCATACATATGCATGCATATGTACAGTATATACAGCCTTTTTATTTACATTTAAATAATACAATAATAATATCATAATGCATAATATCTACTTATTACAAAATTAAAATGTTCCTTCCTTCTTCCTCCCTCCTTTCCTTCCTTCCTCCTTTCCTTCCTTCTTCCTCCCTCCCTCCCTCCCTCCCTCCCTCCCTCCCTCCCTTCCTTCCTTCCTTCCTTCCTTCCTTCCTCCCTCCTTTCCTTCCTTCTTCCTCCCTTCCTTCCTTCCTCCCTCCTTTCCTTCCTTCTTCCTCCCTTTGTCCCTCCTTTCCTTCCTCCTTCCTCCTTTCCTTCTTTCTTCCTCCCTTCCACCCCCCCCCCCCCCCCCCTCCCTCCCTCCCTTCCTTCCTTCTTCCTCCCTTCCTTCCTTCTTTCTCCCTTCCTTCCTTGACTGAAGGACAACAGGAGGGTTAAACTAATTGAACTGAATTCCGGGATATCACTGACCAGATCCTGGCTTCCTGCTCCTAGATCCTCTGTAGGAATACCACTCAGAGGGAAAATGCCTCGCTAGCAACTAGCAACTCCTCTCTGCTGGGAGACGTCTGCCTGCCTCGTCCCCTTTCATCAGTGCCAGAGGTACTTCATGATAACAGGCTTTAGCTCCGTCACTGATTGAATTCAGGTAGAAGGGCTCATTTCCAGGGCATTGATCGCTTCCTTAATGAACAGACACCATGGAGCCTTTCGTATCAAGACTCCTACGTTTACAGTTAGAGCAGTAAAACTCAGACAAACAAAGAGCAGAGATAGTCTGGCTTTGAGTGTATTTACCTCCACTTATATCAAGGGAAGAATTGTAGCAAAATGCTCCATCAGTAGCACCTACAGTTGATTAAATGCTCATTATTTTATGTCAGAACCTTGACTTTCAGTAGACAGAAAATTACTCTGTGATCTTTTCTTTCTCCAAATTGATTTTTACAAAACACAAGATGATGATTTGCTCGCTGCATGAGTGGCTGGTAGAACAGAAAAACAAATTACCCAAGCAACAATTTACCAGCAATTCACAGATCACAGCTGACCAGTCTCCACTGTGTTGATGCAGCAGTTGTCATTCAGATGCTACTCTCTGGTCCAACCAACAAGATACGACTCAGAATGAGATACGATTACGATGTGATTTTCTCATTTAGACCTTCGTGTGATGTGTGTCAGAGGGAGATGGCGCAAGGAAAATAGCTGAATGAGGAGGAGGAGAACAAACAAAACTGGAAATTACTGGGAAGAGGAAGCAATGTTCCCAGTAATAATTAAAGAAAAAATGTGTCCTTGGATGATCTTTCTCCGTTAGTCATCATCATCTTTGGCATGTTGCAGTTATTTTGTAATACATTTCTCTTTCAGTGTGTTTTTCTTTGCTTGCCTCTTTTTGTTCTGCTTTTGTCAGTGATTTCATACCTTTCCCTGAATGATCAGAAACTGCCAGAGAATGTGTCTGAACTTGTTCAGGCTGTGTAGGCGGGCTGGTAAGTACTGTAGTAACAGCATCCTAAGGTCAAGATTTTTGGTGTTGTAACACTCAAATGCAATGTGTGTTAGGGCTGCATTTCACGAAATGAATGAGGCTGCAAACAGTTGTAACAGTGTGTCTTTTCTTATCCATTTTTTAACTGTTTAAATGTTGAATGTTGTGGCAAAATGATGAGTCGAAGCCATGTCAGTCTAAGTCGAAGCCTTTTTAATTCTGCAGGGCTGACACCAAAACTTCACCCTTAAACCAGAAAGCTGGGCAAATAATTGAGAGGTACTTCACCCAGAGCAGATTTTTAATGGTGTCATTGTGTGTTAAGATGGACTTTCCCTCACATGTCTGGACTCTTTGTGCTGCTAGTGCCCTCTATTTGACTCAATACCAAAGGGAGCTGAGTGCCCGCTATCCTCCTGCAGGAACGGAAATGACTCTGCGAGGGTATTCCCTGAAGATATTTCTGTCTGATTCTCTCCTCTGCTCTATATATTTCAGATTGTGTATGTCAGTGTGGGCCCTATTCACAGGCTTTGATGGACTTTTGCTGCTCATCATTTCTTTCTCAGTGACTCAGGAATGAGATTTATTTTCCGCCATGCTGAGTCATCGAGAGGCACTTTTATCGCCACCTCAGGAACTGTTATGAACTAGTGAACGAAAGAAATCGCAAATAGCAATGTGCCCGGCTTGCATCTGCCCTGGGACCTTTGTTCCTCTCTCTCCTTTTGTTTCCTGTTATCTCTCAACTGACAGCTATCCAATGCAGGCATTAACAGGCACTCACTCACTCTCTCACACACACACACACACACACACACACACACACACACACACACACAGTCCACACTTCTTCGGTTCTGGCATCTCATACCCTCTCTCTGCCCCTGCAGGATTCAGGAGGATTAATGTCTTTTTCTCATGGATGACTGCACAACAACTTAATGCCAATGTACCTCTGCACACACAACACACACAAGCACGCACACAAACTGATTGCCGTACTTCCCCACGCTTTCACCTAGTTTAACAATGAGTTATTACTGGAGGCACAGATGGACATGAGCCCAGTCATTTTAAGACTTTTGAGTTATTTTGAGGTTTGTTTATATCATGACGCTTTAAAAAACTTATTTCCAAGCAGTGCAAAACAAGCTACACATATAAATATAATTCATATAGTATATCTAAATAAATAAGTACATTTGTTAATACATGTGACTCAACATTTGCAGTATTTCACCACAAGCTGAGATTTCTTGGTTTCAAAATACACTGTTTCTCAAGCAATAAACTTCCTCCTTCTAATATGTCAAGACACTCCCCACAGTGTAATGTTTTACTGATAATAGCTTGACGAACCCTTTCACCTGTATTGCATTGTACGAGTATCAACATTGCGAGAAATCAGCCCTAATATGGTTTGGATTGGATGTTGTCCACGGCCCACATAGCTCGCTCTGACAACTGTGACTCCGTCATTCATTGGTATTATTGAAGTGTGCATCCTTTCAAACTAAGACATGCTGGCTTTGCTCTCATCATCATATGCAACAAAGGGGAAAACAAATGTGGGTGGCATTTATAGGAATGCCCAGAAGCCTGAAACTACCCTTTATAAGCTTCCCTTCATAAAGCCAAGGGGAGCTGCTGAGTCAGGTGATAATTCTCTGTAGGTTCATCACTACAAGTGACACCTCTAATATTACACATTGTCATTTGATACATTGTTATTGTGAATTGTGTATTATATATTTGTTGTGATTAAACCTAACCAAAACTTGAAATGTCAATGCTGGTGTCAAAAATGAGAAAGATTATATGTATCACACTGGAGAACCTGCATGGTCAAACAATGTGTTTTTATGTATTATTAGTTTGGAGGACTTAAAATAAATATATGAATGAAATGGGGAACAGAACTTCTCTCCCTCTTTAGATTTGGTTTGTCAGTGCAATCATAACATGTCGTGTTTCTCACCCTCTCATCCAACCTGTCCAAAACTGATAGTTTCTTCCTTGAGTAGGATGCAGCGACTTGAACAGAGCTGGGATTCCAGTGTCATTTTTCTTTCCTCCTCTACCCCTCTTTACACTGCTACAACCCCCTCAACCCCACCCACACAACAGCCTTATCAAGACACAGCGGTTCCTCATAATCAAGGCAGTGGGTTATCCAAATAAAATTAGTCTCTCGCTCTATCTGATTGCTCTGTGGGAAGGAAGGAAGGGGATAGCGGGAGAGGGGGAGAAAATGCCCACAGCAATAAGGAATGTGCAACCTTTGTGTCTTCTCAATCAAGCCAGCCAAACTTTTCCCCCCGAGTCACTAGTTTGAAGTGGCAGCCTGGGGAGTACAGCCAGTATGAGGAAAAAAAAAAACAACAAGAAATTGAGAGTGAAGCCTCCCACGTTGGGGGAGGTTAGATGGAGACAGACAACGTATGAGTCACCAGCCCGTCCCCTACCTCAGCTCCTCTGAGAGATTATTGGTGTAGAAAGAGGAAATGTCAGAACCCAGCGTTCTTGATAAACCCACGACCGTCAGAGTGCTACATGACATCTTTAAAACTCAAACTCAACCACACAAACCATTTTGGTCACAAGAAGAATGTCCAACATTTATACAAGAACACCAGGGTATGGGCGGCCTTGACATTGTAATTACACAAGGCTTGCATACCCAGTGATAATCTCTCAATGTGCTTTATGTAATATGGTGTCTTTGTTTGAATGTGAGTTGCTCCTTCTTGTGACAAAAGGAAAAACCCACCTTATAATAGAATATAATATAATAGAATGTATTCATTGTCATTGTACAAAGCGCAACGAAATTGAGACGACAATAATAAATATATAATAACTTCTATTTTTTTTAAAAGCTATTATTTAATGCGGTTTAGTGCATATATGGCTTTAGCATGAAAGCTGTTTTTAAATCTGTTAGTGTGTACTTTCATTGCCCTGAAGCGTTCAAAGAGTGAATGTCCTGGGTGAGATGGGTCCCTAAGGATATGGAGAACTTTCCTTCTTTGACTTTGTTTGTCTGATGGTGTGTCCTTTATTTCCCCTGTTCTAGGAGGTAACATAAACATTATGCCACATTAAGAAAGATAGGAAGTAGACATCTTGAGGTTTTTGCACTAGAGATGTGGGTCTTTTTTTCTGAAGCAGCCATTTTACCAACACTGTCTCCTTGAAATTTAGAAATTACATTCATATACGACTTAATTGCAATAGCAGATGTTTTGAAAGAAATGTAACAATAAGGAAGTGTTGCAAAACAGCAATGTCTATCAACATAATCCAGGCAGCGATTATGTTGCTTACCACAACATTCTGCAACTGTGAAACACATTTCCGGGAGACAGGGTTATATTTCACACTTATGATCAAAAATACAGAGAAAAATTCATCACAGACAGGTCAGCCATTTAATCTACTGACTCAGCCTCAGTATGCAAATGTACCCACAGCACATGTTATATAATCACAGACACTACTGCGTGTTTGTAAACAAGTTGACTTTTATCATTCATATGCCTAAAATATATGTAAAGATGGACGTAACGAGATGTGACTGCATCCAAAAACCAGATTGTTTGCGTGTCCCCGAGCCAAGGAGAAAACCAGGTTTGCAAATTGTCAAAACACAGCTGTCAATCATCTGCAGGCATCAAAGTCTACTATAAGTAATCAAATATTATTAACAGAATAACAAGTACCACCAGCACACTATACAGAAGGGCCTGTTCAAGCTTAAGGCTGCGGTAGTTGTCACTTTGTCTAAACACCCACCAATGACTGAAAGCAGTAAGTTCCCAACTGTTCACTGAATGCCAGAAAGGCACTGTGGGAAACTGAGAAGATACAAACTAACATATAATGTACTGTATGTATTGTCAGGAAGGACACAAAAAGTAAATGACAGTATTTATCATAAAGTACATCCAGTGAGGTGTTGAATACAAAATGACTAAAAGACCAGTAAAATTGTAACAGCGTAATTGTCCTTTAAACAGCAGAGTTGCCGAGCCACAGCTGTCATCAACAGGGCAGTCGAGTTGTGTGTATTACCAAGCTATCATCTCTGTTTTTTCCTCTTTCTCTGACACACTGACACCTGCTCCCAATGATAACTGTGTGTGTGTGTGTGTATTTATACTGTATATACCGTGTGTGTATTAAGTGTGTGTGCCTACTTCCTATGACGTGAGCACTCCCCAGTCGCCAGCCTCTCCCCGCGCTCCTATCTATTACATCTTTCCATCCCTGCCTCTGTCTTTCCAGCTGCTGAGTGGGAGAGCTATTGTGCCAGTGTGCGTGTAAGTGTGCAGGTGTGTGTGTGTGTGTGTGTGTGTGTGTGTGTGTGTGTGTGTATGTGTGTGTTTTAAGTGGGGCAGTGCAATCTGTAAGGTCCCAGTGAGTTTAATTCCAGCTGAGTGGATTTGGCTTTGTGCCTCCCACACAGGTGATGAGAGGGGATGAAGTGAAGGAGGGGAAACCGGCTGGACGATAGGAGATGAGAGAGGAGAATGGAAGTGAAACACAGAGAGGGGTGCAGACAGACAGAGGGAGGGTGCCAAAGTGACTCTTAAATTCCGGTCCTTTAACAATAATATTTTTTTTAAATCTCTTATCTCGGTTTATCTGTGCAGGGGAGGATTTCTGACACGGCTTCCCATGAAGGTCATGTATTTGTTTCCATGATCAGTCATAGTCCTATTGTCAACCCTTCTGTGACAATAGACTGTAAAGTAAAACCTCAAACTCCAGCAGCTTTGAAACACTAATTCCTGTCTGTAAATGTGACTAAAAGCACAGGTTTGGGTTGTATTTAGTTTCATTCATCTTTTAGTTATGGACAATAAATCTATAATAAATCTATCTTTTTAGTTAAAGCTCATGTGTGGTCTCCCCTCCTTTGTTCAGCCTTGGGCCAGATTGTGACAATGCTGTATTATTGTTTCTGTATTCCTTTTTTTGGTAACACTTTACTTTAAGTCTCCATATTTAGTGTTTATGAGTTCAGTATAAACATAAACACACTATAATTAGGCATTCATGATTTACAGTATTCATCAGCAATTATAACCTCCTATGAAGACACATTTTATTATATTACATCAGTGTTTTACTATATAGTCATTCCTTATTATTGCCTGTTTATACACCAGCGTCCATTTATGGGTGTCTTAATTATACCTACATTATAGTGTTACAATGTGTTTTCAGTGTGTGCTTTTCATTATTATTATCATTATTATTAGTAGTATTATTATTATTATATTCTACTGTTTCTAAACTCTTTCTGCAGGGTTCAACATGAATTTTTTCCCTGTGTTTGACATTTCAGATGGTGATCCACATTAATGTCTGCAATACAAACACATCGGCCTTGTTTACTGTCAACTGTCAGGAAGTCGTGTCACTGATCTGACATTTATTGTACTGTGTTTTGCTGAATCAGATTTTTGAATGCTTCTGAAAAAATGCTACTATCACAAGCCAAATGATTTAAAATTGCTCGTACAGTTTTGAAACACACACACAAACACACACAAAGCTGCAGATAAAAACATTCAATTGTTTGCAGGAATGTTTTTCGAGCTTGCAAGAGAACATACTTCCTTGAACAATAAAAGCCGGGTTTGTCTGGCATGAGGAAATGCTCAGGACAAGATGGAGGCTGTATCACCTGTAAATCAGTTTGATATTTGTCCTGACGTTTTGTTTGGTGAGAGTGCCAACAGAGACGTGGGAGAAGGAAATACTGCACCTGAACAGTGTCAGGTACTTTTTCTGAAAACTTTCCAAAACTGTAATGTAGTTCTCCAATGTTGTGACTTGCTGAAAGTCCCGGGGCTAGCTACCATCTAATCTAACTTTCGTTTTTTGTTGTGCTTCCAATGTCCTGTATCAGTTATTCTATTACTGCGTATTTCATAATTTTATGAAGGAATAAAAATGAACAACCACTGTGACTGGAATGAGTTCTTCACAGTGGCCATGATATTAAAGGCTTTCATACTCCCCCAGCCCTCCTGCTTTCATACAACCCAGATTATTTGTTTTCTTCATGCAGACAACTCTGATGTACGAGGTGCATGTTTGGATACATTCGGCAGGGCTCTGAAGTTCATGATCCAATGGCTGACTCACTGTCAAAGGCTTAAATTGATATGTATTGCCTCCTCAAAGTAACATTAACACCCTCAGAGAGGCAAACACCACATATGTATTCAGCCTCTGTGTTTATTTATCCTCTGCTTCCTTCCTCATCCTCTTCTGTGACCCACTGTACTCAACGGAAGTCAAGACAAATAACAATATATTGACATATATGTATATTTATAGACACTAAAGTGAGTGCAAAGGCGCAGAGGCAGGCACAGCTTTGCAGAGGCATTGTTATATATATTGCTGAGGATATGTTAGCATAGTGCAGAGCAGACAAACTGAAGGGTGACTGCATCCCAATTTCTGTGTTCATACTCTCAACTTGATTCATAAGTGAGGGTGTGAGGCCACATTGCAGTTGCATTTCTACTCAGAGGTTCTACTCCAGCGTCCCGTCAAAACCCCAAGAGAGCGTGTGAACTGATTTAGCACAAGAAAGACTATATCTGTAGTGCCATGAAGTCTTCAGCAGGAGAATGCAGAGATATGTAATATACAACCACAATCTTTTTCTTCTAATAATAAAATGGGCAGATGCAAGAAGCAGGGATATTTTCTATTAATCTGACAAACATCTTTGTTCTGTTGGCTTCATAAGAATTGAAGTTCACTTTTCAATTTGTCTTCAATTCAAACGCCCATTGAGTACCTTTGTAGGAAGAAAAGAGAGTATCTACACATTAATTAAATCCCCAAAATTTGAATGTACAGAAAAAGAGTTTAAAAAGTTATAATAACAATAATAATAATGATAAAAATAACCCCCCTTCTTTCATTGAATATTTTACCCTACACTTGCACATGTGCCTAAAAATTAAACAAGATGTGCACATCCCTACATATGTGCATCTAAGATTTTCTGCTAACCTCCAACACGACATTACCAACAATATACAATATAGCATCTACTGTAATCCGGTTGTCATAACTCTCTTGACTGCTTGTAAAATTTTGGAAGAAATACTACCCATCATTTGGCATTCAGAGACACTTAAAATTCTTGTCACTTTGATTTTGACTGGAATAGACCACACGGTGGCCAACAAATACTATAAGTATTTGTGGTATTTGTGTCGCAACACATTTTATGAGCTAAATACTGAATAGCTCTTTTGACAAGTTAAAACAGGAAATGACTGCACTATCTTGTGTGGTGATGTATTACTTATTCACCATATTTTTCTGTTCAGACCTTTGCTGTAAATAACTTACTCATTTCTGGGTAAAGCGCGGAATTAAAAAAATACATTTAAAAAGTCCTGTTAATGATACAGTGGGTTTATGAGCAGGTCTGATGGGAAACAGTACCACAAGCAGTTCAGACATGAATGTGGGTTTAGTGTGACTGTGAAGCAGGTGAAGAGCATGCAGTCAGCTTTCCTGGATTGTCATCTGTTGTGGTAGCTTTCATGGATCTTTGTGCGCACTTATGTTATTTTAAGAAGTGTAATGGGCTCCTGAATAAAACACATCTTCAATAACTGGGTCACACTGTGATTCATGAAGTACAGCGTGAAATTCTGCTTTCTTTGGACTAAATGTAAAGCATCTTAACTAGAAATTCTGCCTGTTTCGTGGAACATCTGGGCACAAAACAACAATGGGGATTAAAAAAATTGAAAAAAATGAGGTCCGGTGGGTTTTTGTTTCTTTATGTTTTTCATGTCACAAAGCAGCATGACAGTACCAAGAACTCCACAGTGAATTTCCACAGCACTCTTACCTCTGCAGCATGAACAGGGCAAGCCAAATTTGTCCCCACCTGAGGCCTCAACTATTTTTACGCAGTGGAAATTTCATTTCCAGAGTGACTTTTCTTTCAAACAGTAACTGGAATCAGAGAAACAGTGAGCTGCCGTTTCTGTTTCATCTCTCTCTCACTTTTCTCCCTCTCTCTATTCAACTGTCTTGCCTAAGAGTTTGGCTTATCTCGAGGAGTCATGACATGACGGTGGGCAGTGGGTGGGACTGAGGGGGGGTGAGTCAAGCCTTTGAAGCGTATGTGTGTGTGTGTGTCTGCTTGGGTGTTCAGCATGTGTCATCTGCGGCATCATACTGGATCATGACTTGAGCTCAAGAATACCAAACATTCCTGTTTAATATTGAATCTGGCAGCCACAGGTTGACTGCTGCACTGGATGTGATATGATTTGAGTGTCGGGTTACTCACTGACTAAACGTTGACATTTGTCGTTTTACTGCCTCTGATCACTGCATAAACAAGAACAGGCATGTGAAAACATTCCATCAGCATTTCCTGAAATACTTACTAATCTTATTACTGAGAAACTCGTGATGGTGGATCATTTTTCTTGGTAACAACACTATTGACACTGACATTTTACTTTATGTATTTGATAATTACTTAAAATTTTATGTATTTAATTTACTTCATAGTGTAAGTCTGTTTCTCCACACTGTAAATGTACTACTGTTGCTTTTGTCTACTATGTGTATGTGACACAAGTACATGTTGGACCCGGAGCAGGGGGCTTTCTGCTGCTCTTTTAAATGGATTATTTGCTTTTTGTTTCTATTCAAGTTCGTCCTTATCTAAATCAGTCGTCTTGCGACAGAGGGTGTCCTGTGTTGTACAGACTGAATAGCCATCTGGAACTAATTTGTGATTTTGGGCTATAAAAATAAAACTGACAATAAATTTAACTATCTGTCATCCTGAAATGATGTAACGTTTCCATTGTTCCAACTTTCAAGAGGGAAAATACTTGAAGTTATAGATTTTATTTTTATATGCGCTAATTGTGGCATTTACTGCTGCCTTCCAACAACAAAATGTTTATTCACCCTCTTCTGTATCGTCATTCCACTGTTTTATGGGTAATGGCCATAATTATTTTGATTAAATGAGATGCCACAACTCAGCTATACTTGGTTTATTATTGTGATTTTTTTTTATTTTAATTCTGCTGGGGACATGCCAGTAAAACCAAGAAAAGTATACTGAGAATTATGGTTTAAATGTACTGTATTTTTACACCAAAACTATTTTTGAGTCATTTTTTAGAACTCAAGTGGAATTCCAATACATTGTACTCAGTGGTCAGCTGAGGTGATCGAAATGAGTAATGTGGGCTTTATTGGGAAATCGCATCATTATCTGGAGGCTCCGTCAGCAAGCCAGGAAGCACCTGTGCTGCCAAGAGGGAGGGAGGGGGAGCGGGGGTACATGTCCCTGCGAAGGCGCCCTATTGTGTTTGGGTGCTTTTTATAAGTCACATGGAAAAAGGGACATTCTGGACAGGAAGTGACTTGACGCACTCACATACCGTACTAATGCGGTCTGGCCAACAGTTATTGTCTGGTGTAAATAGAAAGTGTTCTTACAGGAGTTACTTGCAGCATGAAAACAAATACATGAAGCTGGTTGCACTGTGAACTTCAGTCAACAAGACTACCACAAACATGCAGAACAATTCTTTGTTTGTTTGTTTGTTTGTTTGTTTGTTTGTTTGTTTGTTTGTTTGTTTGTTTGTTTGTTTGTTTGTTTGTTTGTTTGTTTGTTTAGACATACAGTACATACATGCATACATACATATAGTACAGGACCTGTAGCTTTCTATCTTGGGCAAGCTACAGTGGGCATTTACCTCTGCAAGCATTTCTTTTCCGATTTTTTCAGCTACTATAGTGCTGTATGTTATTTTTGATTACATCTAAAAAGTTTAATTTGTCCTCCATTCATTTCTGAAAGTTACATTAATGACAGCAGTGGTAAAGTTGGAAACAGCAGGGCATGATGTTATAAATCAGGAGACATCATAATGCAAGATCAGGATTAGAGACAGTGCAATCACATGATAATGTCATAACCCAGCAGACAGGCTGTGAAAAAAACAGGAAAAGACACAAAATGCCAATAAATACATGGCATTTATTATAGAAGAAAAAATATACAGTAAAGTAATTTTGGGTATGGCATATGTTCATCAGCGGCATCAGTAATGTTCATAGGTATGTGTTTGGATGGTGAGGAGAAAGGCATTGGCTAAGCAAAACAAAAAGTTGTGGGCAGTGATGGGGAAGAGACTGAGAAAACTAGGAGCTGGGACTTTTATATCCTGTGGCACACTGGGCCCAGGTGCTTCAAATCTGGTTGTATACTGCAGTCAGCTCCTGCTGTCACAATGCATTCACACATAGTTCAGTGTTAAGCCCTCATGATTCTCAGTTCACATATTTGTTGAACCAAGTTTGTCAATTCTCACAGCACTTTCAGATTTCTGTCAGATGATATAAGCTTTTTCTGCTGATGTTGTATATCACACACACAAAAAACGTGCAGTGGTTTTTAAGGGTGAGTTGACTTGAATCCTGGTTGAGCACATTTAAATTATTCATCCTCATGCAAATTCTGAGGATGTTATTTATGACTGTTGTGCATGTGCATGACAGATGAGTGAGGCAGGTTGGGCTGACAGTGGACTCAGTCAACTGTGATCTTCTGTAGAGTTATGAAAGATGTGTCCTCCTCGGGTCAACTGAGTACACTGGTCAGTCACTCTCAAAGGTATTTTCCCCCATTTATTGCTGCAACTACAACAATTATTTACATTATCGATTAATCTAGCAGTTATTTTCTTGATATATCTATTCATTTGCTCCGTAGAATGTTGGCAATAGCCCATCATCTCCCAGAGCCTATAGTGACGTTGTTACGCGACGTGTTGTTTTTTCCAATCAACACTCTTAAAGTATCCCAAAGATATTCAATTTACTCATCCAAGAAAACCAAAAATGATTCCTATTTGAGAAGCTGAAACCTATGAATTTTTACTTTAAAAATTACAATTGCAGATTAATTTTCGACTCATTGATTAATCATGTTTGTTTCTGCTCTACTCCCTTTCTTCCCATGGTAACTTTCATCCCACACCCACACAAGCAGTGGTTTGAGAGGAGGATATGATTTGTGTTTCTGTAACTTTAACTTAATGTCTTACCTACATCGGTTAACAATGATGAAAACTTTGCAGTTCCTTTGCTTTTATGGATTAATCAATTGAACCTTCAACAATGAACATAAAAATCTCAGAAATTTTAATTGACCCCTTGCACTTCCGGCCAGATGACATCACCATGCAGATGACACACTTTGTCAAAATACCACATTAGACGCAATCATAGTCGACACTACATAGTCGACACAACACAGTCCTAATAGCCGAACAGCTGACTACACGGTTCTGTGGAAGCAGGATTGAGGCTGGCTTTAAAATTGCCTGTCTGCTTCCTTAATGCATTAGCTATACTACAGAGCCTCTGATATGCTGAAGCAATCCTGTTAGAGAGATATGTATGGGCTCAGGACACTAATGTGAGAGGAAGGGGAGGGGGGCGTTTGGGGTGAAGGGATATACAAAGGAGTGAGAAGCAACTCGAACACACATCTTGTTTATCTGGTTCGTCTGGGTCCACTGTTCTTATTTACAGCTGACACTAACAAACCTCATAATGAAATGAGGGTACGGAAACGGATGGTGGGCCTTCCTACTCATCAGCCATGATGTCACAAGCCCAGATTAGACTGGACCATATGGCACGCTGCCTGCTGTCCTTCTAATCCTCAGCCACCACCCAGGAATCTCGCCATCCAACCACTGACTCACAGTACATCCATCCATCTATCTATCTATCTATCTATCTATCTATCTATCTATCTATCTATCTATCTATCTATCTATCTATCTATCTATCTATCTATCTATCTATCTATCTATCTATCTATCTATCTATCTATCTATCTATCTATCTATCTATCTATCTATCTATCTATCTATCTATCTATCTATCTATCTATCTATCTATCTATCTATCGATCTATCTATCTATCTATCTATCTATCTATCTATCTATCTATCTATCTATCTATCTATCTATCTATCTATCTATCTATCTATCTATCTATCCACAACTGAATGACACTTTCATGGCCAGGAAGACTATCTATTGTTTTGTTTGTCACTGTTTATTTGTTTCTTTTTTTTTGTTTAGTGTCTGTCCATCTGCATCTGTCACTTTGTCAGATTTCACTGCCATTCTCTTTCTCTCAGTGTTTTGCTCGTTGTATCATTACCATGCACTCATGCAGCAGACACAACATGATGTAACCCATATTTGCTGCATCCGTTTGTCCAAAGAGGCTTTCAGTGCCTCTAGTACTCTATGTATGTAATGTCAGATTAACCATTATCAAATTAACTACCAGCCCAAGAAGCAATGACTGCTTAATTTAACATGTACACTCAGCAAAGTGCCAAATATATTAACCAAATGTGATTATCATAGATTAATGAGAAAAGGCCTGTTATTCACTCCTGTAGTTTCAGTTGGATGAAGGGCTACAGTTAGGGTACATTACATATTTAAATCCAAACACACATACACACACACCATCCTGAGCTGCGTTAGGATTGATTGCACGTCATGTGAGTGCAAGCAGTGTGACGTTTAAACCTGTTAATTCATTTGGGGGATTAGGTTTACATGCTCGGATATAAGGCAGGTTCAACAGGCTATACATGGAACTAGGTAGATGCAGTTAGAAGTTTACTTTTGTCAGCTGCATGTCTGGCTACTGATTTCTTCCTTAAAGTATTGAGTAGCCTACTACATGGAAGACTATTCATAGACAGCCTTGCTAAAAATAAATCACCTTTGGGTGTTTACAGTAGGTGTGTTACTCACTGTGAGTTTGACTGTGTGTATGTGTGTGAGTGTGTGAGTTTACATACACTATGCAACCATACCCACTTTTTTTGTATTGGGGCTAAAATAATCATCAACTATTTGTTGACCGACTGTCTGACTTAATCAGCAACCAATAATTCATCATTGGTTAAGCCTATATCATTCTTTAAGCAACAAATGCAAAATATTCCCTAGTCTGGGACAATGATTGGCCTGAAGTCACATGACCATATATCCAACCCAAATTTGTAGATGCCCAATTGGCTGATTCATATCTGGATGTACACCATTGGTTGTCTTTTAAAATAAAGGAAATATTAGTGTAGAATAATAGAAGATGGAAATAGTCCTTAGTTACAGCTCTGTTACGTATATTTTATGGTATGATATTCCTGTGTGTGTGTGTGTGTGTGTGTGTGTGTGTGTGTGTGTGTGTGTGTGTGTGTGTGTGTGTGTGTGTGTGTGTGTGTGAGCGCTTGTGTGTTCTTCATCATTCAGTATCACTATTGTTGTATTTCTCCGATAGAAATGTGCAAGTCTGGTTGCGTTTTGTATAGCATCCTTGAAGTTGTTTTGTAGGTTCGGGGAAGTAAGGGTGTTTTCAATTAATCGTAGTCATCCTTCTCAAAACTGTGGTTTTTATGTCCACAGACAGCCTATTAAGAAATACTGGAAGCTGGTGTGTGGACAGGTGTAGGTGTCATTAGAGGACACCGCGTGAGTAATAGTTGAAACAAGCACGCTGCAGTAGTGGGATTTTTTATGTATTAAAACCCGGGGGCGGAGTCATCTCAGTCACAGTCCAGACATATTTATGGGCGGGTTTCTGTGTCACGATCACACCTCGCCGCCGGTGTCCTTATATGGTTCGTGACGTCACGCGCCGGAGGTTCCATTCACATAAAACTGATCGGCCGGAATCCCCTTGGAGGAAATGTAGACACAGACGCGCACGGGGCTCATCGCTTGCCCGTATCCGCCTTTTAGGAATAATCCAGTTTGATTCTTTAGGCAATAATAACAACAACTTCCAGGTGTCAAAATGAAAGTATCCAACATGGATTGCCGGCGTCTGAGGAAGATCATCAGGAAAGAATACGGGAGCTGCCTTATATTGGATTGCCGACCTTATTTCTCATTCACGGACTCCAACATCAAAGGCTCTGTCAATGTCAATCTCAACTCAGTGGTGGTCCGGAGGTCTCGAGGTGGACCGGTACCACTGCAGTTTGTCATCCCAGATGAGAGAGCCCTGCTGAGGCTTCGAGAGGGGAGCATATCGGCGATCGTAGTTCTGGATGACCGGACGTCCCACTGGCAAAAACTGAAAAAAGACAGTGTAGCACAAATAGTAATAAACACCCTCTCACATCTTGCGAGCGGGACAAACGTCTGTTTCCTGAAAGGTGAGAACTTTCAAAAATTAAACTGAGAAAGTGAAGGTAATAGTTAAAAAAACAGAGGCTCCTGGCTTTAATGTGGAATTAATGTCTTTACTTCGTTCTCATTTTAACAAACTTTTAACTGTCATTTTTATTTTAAAGATGGCAAACATGATATGAAATTGAACCTTTTTGTTTCAGTTTGTTTTTTATGGCTGCCCCACAAACTTAAAAGGAAAGCTACTCAAAAAACCATATGGCTCATTATTCTCCATAGAACGTGAATGTAAATGTATAGGCTATACATAGCCTACTTTTAAATCTATTATGTCTTTTTCTAATAATCCAGATAGGCCTACTGTTAAAACGAAATCATCTTTCTACCATTATCCTTCCTTACTGTGTTAAGAATAGCCTACATTTTTCTCTCACTTATTGGAGAGATATATGTCCTGCGTGCGTCAACGGAGCGGATGAGTCAGTGAGGCAGAGACTCAGACAAATTGGTAGTGCGACGACTTTCATTGATAAAAAGAAAGAAAGACAATTAAATATCCCTTCTTTTATGAATTGTGATAATGTGTTGAAGCACAGCCATTTCCGTCTGTCACCTTTGCATCCTCAGGGATGGCCTAAAAGGATTACCGGTCAGTCTACAGCGGGTTCCTGTAATTAATTACGCGCTTTATCAGGTTATAAAAGTTATAATCCGGGTCTTGGGTTGTTTCATAAACGCTGCCATTTCACAAGATATTCGGAGCTTATTTCTTAGAGTATGTGCTTATGTGTTCCCCCCCCTCTTTTCTCAGGAGGATACGAGAACTTCCACTCTCAATATCCTGAACTTTGCACTGAGGTGAAAACCATCGACCAGAGCGGAACTGAAACCGAGAAAAGAGTCAACAGCCACAGCGAGAAGCTCTCTCACCACAAACCAGATTATGATCAGGTATGGAAACACCCTTACAATACAGTATACACGCCCTCTCCCTCCCACACAGGGCGCAGATCCACTGCCGGTTTTTATTCTTAAAAAAAGCAAAGCCCTGCTGACATCACAGTGACTTATATTTGGCATCAGCCCATCATAACAGTTTCTCAACATACATAGCTGTGATATTCTCTGACCTTCACTGCTCCCCAGACTTCTCATATTTGGCTCATAAATGGAGAGGCAACTCAATGCTGCCCAGCTGACATTAGGACGCCCCATACAGAAAAACACTCTTTCATCTCTGACCTTTCCTCTATCTCCTCAACTGCCCAAATAGAAAGCATGTGCCTGCGTGCTTCACATCTAAAAGAACACTCTATTGTGTCTGTGGTTGACATACTGTGGGTTATTTCCCTTAACAGTTTACATATTTGGGGGGAATCCATCCTTTCAGCTGTAAGAATGCTTGTGCGTTCTGTCTGCAGATGAACATAATGTTCTAGCTGGCAGGTGCTTGAATGTTATGGCTTGCACTCAGGGAAAAGGGGCATTTTCCCAGCTATGCATTATGCATGGGTTAAGGCAAATGGTTTAAGGTTAGGGGTCTAGTCTTATGTCTAGCATTATCTACTTGACTCACATTTCTTTTTCCCTACCCCCCCCCCCCCCTGTCCTCTCTCAGGGTAAACCTGTAGAGATCCTGCCTTTCCTCTACCTCGGTAGTGCCTACCACGCCTCCAGACAGGACTATCTCAGCGACCTTCACATCACGGCCTTGCTCAATGTGTCGCGCAGGGACCAGCAGCCGGCCAAGGGCCACTACGACTACAAGTGGATCCCAGTGGAGGACAGTCACATGGCCGACATCAGCTCTCACTTCCAGGAGGCCATAGAATTTATTGGTGAGTTGAACACTGTGTCTCTCCCTTTATGGGGAACAACTCTTGAATTGAGTTTTGGTGTATGTAGGATGCATTCAAAGGTTTATTTCTGAATCAGATTTTTTTTTGTTTTGTTATTTTTACGAAGAAGCTGGTTCACTTGGCTCAATATACTAAAAATAGTTCGCTCACCCAAACAAGCTAGGGAGGGAAATAAATACACCACCACCAAGTCTTTTCCAGGAATAACATCAACTTCGGCATTTGTATATTTATAGTGCAACATCCCCCCCTAGAAGTATCAAAAATATCCAGGCTGAGTTAGGTGATGGAGAGACAGCCACCTATACATAGGTGTGTTTATTTTTGAAATGCGTCTTCATGCTCAAGTAAGCCTCCTTTATCACCGCTTTCTTGCCTGCTGCCAAGAAACTCAGCTGTAATCAGTTTAACTTGATCGCCTGCCTTCAATCCCCCACCAACATATCCAGCCAGTCTGCTTTCATTCAGGATTTGCTCACTTCCCCCCCTTCGACCTCTCTCCCTCCCCTTGTCTTAACTTGAAAAAGACGCTCCCATGCCGTCATTGCCTCTCAGGCCTAATCTCAGTGGCTTATTCTACCGGGTGTGGCCAGTCAGTGTGACAAGTGAGTGAGCTGTCCGTGTTTAGTAATGGCTGGGTGGAGGAGGTTGGGGGCTGACTGACACACAAACACACACACACACACAGTTGTTTATGACGATTGGGTGGAGGATAAAAGCAAGCTGGTTGACACACTATGGAAAAGCACAGTTGTTGGTTGCTCGCAGGTGGGAATCATTGATGGACATGAGGGCAGCAGGGCAGTGAGTGTGTTCCAGCAGAAGAGAGAGTGTGTGGGAGAGGAGAGAGGTGCTGGATAATAACAGCAGCAGCAGCAAAAGATGTACACAATGTGCTTGTGGCTATTTTTAGCCAAGCATAACCAAGGACAAAGCTCACCCACAAACAGCTTGGCTGCTGTTGTTGGTATTTTGTATTGTTTGGGATGCAGACTACATTTAGGGTGTCTTCGTGTAACCCCGTCTATTACATAATATATGCTAATTGTTCCAGGGGAAGGTTTAGCCTACATTTAAGGATGGCCTCTAAAATTCATCAGCCATGCCAGTTGATTATGTAATTATTAAGTAATGCACTGAACACAAATCCTCACCGTGCACAAACAAAAATCAATCGGAAGCCTTTCTGACCTGGGAATGATTTACAGTCAGGGAAGAGATAATAGATATTATTGACATCCTGGATGAAAACAGCTGCTGAAGCGTGCTGTGACATCTCCAGCCAATGGAGGCGCACCACTTGAGGATGGTCATTAAGACACCCACTGCTGCTGTCACCCCTTTTTTTCAAGCCCTTTCCCTCTCTCATTGCATCCTTCACTCCAGATGGGATGTTCATTATTCATTCATGTGATTTATCGAGAACCAGAGCTGTTCCCCCTGCACTGGCTCTGAGAACTAGATAGAGGTGGCACGCAATTTTTCTATTTAATAGAGAGACACATGTGCAGGTGTCTGCAGTAACTTTGTGGAATCAGCCCTCTCTTGGTTGCTCAAACTTACACACGAGACAGACAGAAGAGGAGACACGTAGGTGTTTGCAGTGGCTCCGATGAGCAAAATCTTGAAATATGTCAGGAGCGACCCTAAAAACAGATGACAGAAAACAGATTTTTGTGTAGGCAATAGAACATACAGATATGTGTGTAGGAGTGCGTCAGCTCTAAATTAGAGCATACATCTCTGCGCCAGTGAACTCTGAAGCAGTACCCAGCACCCCCACAGCAGTGTAGAAGAAAGAAAGTCTCACACTACAGCTGCACTCTGTCACTCAGACAAGCCTCACAAGTGCCTGTGTGTGCACATCTCAAACTGGAAGAGAATATCTATACATTTCTGCAAAATTAAGAAGTTCCAATGAGGCTGATGTTCATGTTTGTCATGTCGTGTATGTGTTTCAGAGAGAAACTAAATAGGATGTGTAGACAAGTGTTCGCATTAATTAGTGAGTGGGAGTACGTAGTTCTCAATGATTATCTATATAGTTCAATCAAATGTGATTGAACTCCCCCCGGAGGATTCATTACAACCTCTCCACCACCTTAACTTGACTTTCAAAAATATCAATTACAGATATACACAAACAATAATACATGACAAAATGCCTCTGCATTGACACTGACAAACTCCATTCATTACTATGTTCTAACTGAATTAATATATTAGATTGTTCAAATTAAATCACTGCAATTTTTTTTTACCAGACTTTGTGCAACAATTCAGATCATACATGCTCATCACAGATAATTAACATTGGTTTGTGTCCTTCTTCTCTTTTTTACCAGATCACGTGAAGCAATCAGGGGGAAAGGTCCTTGTCCACTGTGAAGCAGGCATCTCACGCTCCCCTACCATCTGCATGGCGTACATCATGAGGACCCAGCAGCTGAGACTAGATGCTGCCTTCGACATCATCAAGCAGCGCCGGGCAGTCATCTCACCCAACTTCAGTTTCATGGGTCAGCTGCTGCAGTTTGAGTCAGAGGTCCTCTCCACAGCCCCGGTGTATGCTGCCACACCAGAACCAGCCACGCCCTGCGCCCCAGAATCTGCCTCCTTCTTTGCCAACGACTTCACCACCACCTTCAACACCAAAAACTTTGAGCCATCCGTGTTCACCCTCCCTACCTCTTGCCTGCAGTCCCCGGTCCACCACCAGTTCAAACTGAGCCCAATAACTGCACTGCCTTAAAATGAACTGTGACTGCTTGTAGTCTTCCTTGAAAAAATAAAAATAAAAATAGTGCTCTCTGTGTGACTGGTGTTGAAGCCAGCAGAGCCGATAGACTGGAGATCAGCAACAGAAGAGTTGTAGTATTAATTTCATGAGACTTTCGGATCAGTGAAATCCGTGGGCCTCATATTGATGCTGTTTTCCTGTCGTCTGAACTGCAGTGATGAAACAACATAGCACAGTGATAAACTGCAATATACATGCCTTAGGTTGATATTGTGATTTATTTGCCTATTCACAAATACAGTCAGGCATTTAAACCTAATTTATTTGAAAATTACAGTCTGTCTGATTTTTTCAATAATGTGGATGTTAATATGTGTTTAATAAATGTTTTCACCTCCAAAGCAATGTTATGATCATTGACTCATGTGCATGGTATAAATGAAAAATCAAATGAGTGGACAAGACAATACCACAAACATCAATATAACTTTTAAAAAAAACTTTGCATGTATTAGAGGCCTATACATTTTCGCAAGGCAGGACAACATAAAGAGGAGGCAACAGTGACACCTGCAGTGACTTAGAGTTGGCCTTTGGTGACAGGGAGGAGATTTAGATTATTTGCTCATATTTATAGTTATAGTCTTCGTCATTTTATAGGTTATCTAGGTCATCAAGTAATTGTGACCCAGTATAACCATTAGATAAGTTGTATGTTTGTGTGCATGGGTATGGGTGTATGTATCTATATGTGTATATATTTTATTTTATCTACTGCTTTTATTTAAGTATGAGATGTGTGTGTGAGTGCTGACCGAGGATGGAGCTGTTTTAAAATTCGTTGTATTGACCTCAATGCAATGACATTAAAGACAATTCAATTCAATTCAATTCAATTCAATTCTATTCAAATAAAATTAACTCAAAATTCCCACTTGAAACAAAGTGACAGTGTGTTTTGGAAGCAGCATAAGAAAATTATGTATTCTTATTCTTATTATTCGTATTATTATTCTTATTATCATCATCATTATTATTATCATCATACTACTACTACTACTACTACTACTACTACTACTAATAATAACATTATTAATAATAATAATAATAACGATTATTATTATCATTATTATTATTGTTGTTATTATTATTATTATTATTGTTATTATTATTAGTTTTGCCAAGCAGCAGCTTTAATTCAATAAGTTTAGTTTATACTATAGACTTCATACTTTTTTCTTTTCTTTATTGACAACAACACAAAATAAGTGTATACAACAATATTACACAAACATACAATCATAAACACGCCAGGACGTTTAAGGGTGACACCAAGATAAAGAAAGAAGAAAGGGAATACTTATTCAATTAATATTTTGTAAAGCTTACAGAGATCATATGTTTTAACAGCTTTTTTATTTTCACAATCATATATAGAAGAGATGTCATTTTTAACATACGCAGACAGTTCCAGAAAATTTAGATTTGTGTATGTGAAATTTGGATAAAATAATTAACAAATTAATGTATAGACTTCATACTTCTGTCAACACACGCTCTTTTCGGTATTTGGCGCCCAGAGGATAGACAGCTGGACTGTACCAACTGTAAAAATAGGGAGGCATTTAAAAAATAAACATGCCAAACCTGTTGTTTACAACAAAACGCACTACAGAAAATGCGGCATACTGCTCTTAAAGCCACTGTATAGTTTAATTCTCAAATGCAACCTAATTTACATTAAAACCATACACTATCTAGTATAAGCTTATTGCTACCATCCCGGTTTTCAGATCATGGTATAATCCATTACATCCCGCCCCCGCCGCCATTTTCCATGTTATTCTGTGTTTTGCCGCACAGTGTTTCACCGATTTTGAATGCAAATATTTCGGATATTTTCTGATAAATTCGGGTTATTAACTTCCCGACTTCTCCGGTTTAGTGGAGGGGGAGTTCATCTCCAAATTCAGCCAAGGAGACGGCCTACTTAGACAGCCATGTACATCAAACAGGTAAGCGAGGAACACTACAGTTACTTAGAGACTGGCCTAATGAGGCTAGCATAACGTTATAATTGTGTTCAAAATACAGCGTTTCAACACGAATTATAGCTTTAAATTAGTCGCAAAGTTAAGCCGGATCACACCAAATTTAGATATTTAGCCTATAAACGCTAACTACCGCTACCTAGATTAATATTGCATTGAATTGCCCGTCCCCCTTTTAGGAAGCTAGGCCAACGCTACAAGCTAACGTGAGGCTAACGTTACTTGATTTAGTCTGTGTCAACATTGCACCGGCATCCTGCAGTCAACTTGCTTTTAACTTGCTTTCTCGTATTTAGAGATATACTCTGACGTTATTGTGGTGGTTTAACCAGTGTTTTATGTGTATGAGATGGTCGCCAAACGATGAGCGTCAGCTAAGGCCCTGTGTATGTGTTTAGTGGTAGTAATCCATAACTCCTCTGTGGTTATGATGGTGTTACGGGCTGTGTATTCACGGTGGTCTCCGGGGTCCTGTGCAGGTCATCATCCAGGGGTTCAGAAGTTACAGGGACCAAACTGTGGTGGACCCGTTCAGTCCAAAGCACAATGTCATTGGTGAGTATCAACTTTTCCGCACATGCTCATTGCTTATGGTGTAGTTGTGGTTTTACTGTACCAGGAGTAAGATCCACTTATTTTGGTCCTGCTCTGTAATGTTTTCACATTTATAATAATAACTATTTAACTTTCTTTTTATAGCACCTTTCATCCATAAAATGCAGCTCAGAGTGCTTTACATTTAAAGCGATAAAACAAGAACAAAGAAGTACAGCAAGTTAAATAAAAACAGCATAAGTGAAAAACAAACAAACATTAAAACAAATAAAAAAATGATAAAAGTTAAAATAGATTTAAAAGAGGAAACTTAATAAAAACAAGTCTAAAATACAAGAAAAAACACAGATTAACTAAAAGCTCTGTGGTAAAGGTATGTTTTAAACTCTTAAAAAATAAAGAAAAAGAAAACTTTTTTTTTGTTTTCTCAGGGTTATGATTGACCAGTTTCTTACCTGAGTGTGCGTGGCTGGACAACTATTTTTGAACTTTTTATTGTTTTTTTTCTTCCTGTTTTCCTTATTGGTATTATTTTGTGTGTGTGTGCTTGATTTGGTGTTTGATTTTAATTGTATTTCAGCCAAGCATGTTAACGCACACAAGGGATTTGACTCTGGTTAATTGTCTTTCAGTGTACTTACACAAATAGCAACACAACAATCTTCAGAGATATACGCAAGGTATGATTATATACGTGTGAAACAGTCACAGTGTAAGAAGGATACAAATAGTGCAAAGAGGTGAAAAATGCTAGCAGTGCTGAGTTAAACATTAAATGGTAAAAGAAAAAAAGACATGTTACTTTATTTACACTTAGTTGGCTCCTGTATTTTAAACGTCTTTAAAGTTATTTTGTCATGTTGGTCAATTGGTTTTATGCTGATGTTAAGCACCTTGAACTGCCATTGTATATGAAAAATGCTATACAAATAAAATGAACTTGACTATGTAAGTATATAGCGTTCATGTGCTTGGGGCGTACTTCGAATGAAGGCACATACATAAGCTGAAAAAAATAGTGAGCCAAAATTTGATGTGGGTGGCTGTGAACATGCTGTATGTCATCATGCCCTCATTTTGTGTTTTTTCCCCCCCCCTGTTACAGTTGGAAGAAATGGGTCAGGAAAAAGTAACTTTTTCTATGGTAAGTTGGCCTCAATGACAGCAGTCAAACATGGTCCCCTCTTGTAAAGCTCATTGTCTAAAATCATGGCTCCTTTCTGTTTCCTTAGCCATTCAGTTTGTGCTCAGTGATGAGTTCAGCCACCTTCGACCTGAGCAGCGCCTGGCCTTGCTCCATGTAAGTACTGGCAAATGATACACACACAACAGGTCCAGCTACTTTTTTGAAAATAAAATGAACCTTTCACTTATGTAACCTGTGTAACTTTCTAATCACAGCTGGATTACAACAGTCTTAAGAACATTAGTAGTTACTGTATCTGTTATTAGCATGTAACATGTAAAACATCTATAAACACATTATAACATGCAGTCCATGTTCAATTATTGTCTCAATGTATACATGAATTTTCCTCCCCTGTCACTGTAGGAGGGAACTGGTCCTCGTGTCATTTCGGCTTTTGTTGAGATTATATTTGACAACTCTGACAACCGGCTGCCGGTAGGAATGAGACAATTTCTGATCCTATTATTGTAATGTCTGACAAAAGGATTGATTTCCCCCTCCTACTGCAGTACTGTTGAAACCTTTCAATAAGCCTCTCAAATAATACTCTGTTTCCTGTGTTAGCATGAGGCCTACCTGTCTGTCTATGTAATAAATACTTTGTTGTTTAAAATTTTGCTGCCATCATAAATTCAGGCTTGAAGTGCACTTGTGTATTTGTCACGCCATCTGGATTGTAATCTAAAAAGTGCATAGTGTCATCTGTCCAATATAATTTTACACCGCTGATGCCTGGTCTGTGTACAACACCTACCAATGCCAAATTAACAGCATTATAATAAGTGACCTTAACACCTAACACACCCACCAAATTAGACAAAGGAGAAAAAAACTTTTAAGGGAGGCCTTTGGCATAGCCCATTTTACAACTGCATTTATACCAAGACTCTCACAATAGTAAACAACATCATAATCAATATATTTTGCAAACTACCTGATATTAATATTACCTTTAGAACTGCTTCTATGAGCGTCCTTAGCCTAGGCTACCTAGGCTAAGGACTGTGGTTGTGACCTCTCAATATAGTCGAGACTGCTTCAGTAAACACTGTGCTTATTATTTTGACAGATAGGATGTTTGTACTACTGTAGAAATACAAAGATTGGTTTTAACTTGGTGTGAAGCTGTAATCAGGGAGGTGACTAATACTATGACATAACCAGTAAATTCTGCTGCAGCGTGATTCTCTTCCTGACCAGTCATAAATGTCTCACCCTCCAGATTGATAAAGAAGAAGTCTCCCTTCGTCGTGTCATCGGTGCAAAGAAGGACCAGTACTTCTTAGACAAGAAGATGGTGACGTAAGTATTGCTGTGGACAGACTGTCTGTGTCCCTGTAATCACAGGAAATAACAACTCTGTCAATCCATGTAATCACTTGTTTGATGGAGTCTGTGATTGTTGCAGTAAGAATGATGTCATGAACCTTCTGGAGAGTGCCGGCTTCTCCCGCAGTAACCCCTACTACATTGTCAAGCAAGGAAAGGTGAGAGAGGAGTGGTTGCATAACCTCATACTTGTTTAACCCATTTTTTTGGGTTTGTTCTTCATAATATGTAAGCAGAGCTTAAGGCCAGAGTGCTGGATGTCTTTAGTTGGGTGTTTTGTTTTGGGTTTTTTTCATGTTAAAATCACAACAGTACAATATCAACTGATAGAGGGACTGTAATTTATATGTTAAATCATAAATTAACATCCACTAATGTAAAGTGTATTGTGTCAAGTAGGGAACATGAACAGTATGGTATTCTGTCTCACTCGTTATTTCAATGGTTCATTCAGATCAACCAAATGGCTACGGCACCCGACTCCCAGCGTCTGAAACTGCTGAGAGAGGTGGCAGGGACACGGGTGTATGATGAGCGCAAAGAGGAGAGTATTTCACTCATGAAAGAAACAGGTATGAGCTTCTTAATGTTATTGTGTTGAGTACGTTCACGCATGTGAGACACGATTACAAAATTCTTGTGTTCTTGAAAAAGTTTCCTATTGTCCATCTATAATTACTTAGTACATTTCTTGAGCCATAGGCTTCATAAGAACAGTCTAAATAGTGCACACTGTACTGCACAGTAACAAAAAAAACCTGAGGTTGTTTCATTTGGAAAATAATGCTGGAAATACATCTGTGTCCATTGAGGAACAGTAATGTAAAAACAAGTCTTAATGGTGTTATTTCACTTTTGTTATTCCATGTTCATTATACATGATAGTGAAAAACATACAATTACATACAGTACTAGCAAACAGAATTAGCCACTAAACCATCACTTATTTGCATTACAAAAACAACAACTTGTGTGTCTATCGCAGAGGGGAAGAGGGAGAAGATCAATGAGCTGTTGAAATACATTGAAGAGCGTCTGCACACCCTGGAGGATGAGAAGGAGGAGTTGGCTCAGTACCAGAAATGGGACAAGATGAGAAGAGCCCTGGAGTACACCATCTACAACCAGGAGCTGAACGAAACCCGTGCCAAGCTGGATGAGGTAAGAGAATCCCACAAAGATCTGAACTGTGTATGACCAAAATTTATGCATATAGCATTTTGATCACAGGTGATCTGTGAGCTCGTCAATTCAGAAACTCCAGGAGAGAGGGATGTCATAAGCAAAAAGATTGATTGACAAACACAAAGTTGATCAACCAAGAAGATGACAGTTACAATTCAAAGTGTGGGTGTAGACCCAGTACGAATTATTCAGACAGCACCCAGGCAACCAAGTCAAAACATCATTATGAGATTGTTTACTTTAGCACTGTCTCTATGGCAGCAATCATAAAGCTAGGTTGGCTCAACTAGAAACCAACAGTCCATGTGCATTTCATGTATGGCACATATATGAAAATATGAGACACTTAGGCATTTAAAAATGTGTTAGAATAAAGGAGTCTGCCTTGTTTTGGTAGATGCTTGAATGCAACAATCTACCAATCACTGTGGCCTGTCCACTAAGCATTTAAGTGGTATTTCAGTTATGTACAGCTTCAAAACCGAGCCTTTTGTTTTGTGTTTTTTTTCTTCTAGCTGTCCTCCAAGAGAGAGACCTGTGGAGACAAATCCAGACAGCTGCGCGATGCTCAGCAAGATGCCCGAGACAAAGTAGAGGTAAAGTAATCCATCATGGATGTAAACCTGTGATTAGTGGTGGATGAAAATGAACATTCAACAAAAATTGCTATAATATGCACTGAAATACAGTTAAAAAAAATCATATGGTAAAATGTCATACTTATGCTGTAGAATGTTGTACTTTTAAAAACATGATTATTCTAAATATCTCACACTGAGAGATTATAATGTACTCACTACGCAAGCATAATTTGTGAATCACAAAATGTCAGGCAAGATAAAACTGAAATAGAATACAAAACTACTTGAGTGATATTAACTTTGGTTATGTGTCATCATGATCTTTAATATTTTTTGTAGTGAGAATAGAAAATGAATACCATTAAAACATTTTTAAACTGCTGACGTTCCCAACCGCTGACATTTCGTGTATTTGAATGTAAATAAATGGATAGTCATTTATTTACTGACATGGAAGTAAGCTCTTATAGTTCAAATTAAATCTCATCGCCTGTTTCTTCCTTTTGGCTCTCGTTCTATAGGAGACAGAGCGTGTTGTGCGGGAGCTGAAGTCCAAGATCTCCGCAATGAAGGAGGAGAGAGAGCAGTTGTCAGCCGAGCGCCAGGAGCAGATCAAGCAGAGGACCAAGCTCGAGTTGAAGGCCAAGGACCTGCAGGACGAGCTGGCAGGCAACAGCGAACAGAGGGTACGGAAGCCTCCCATCTGCGTCACTCTGCACACGTGATACTGCAACAACACTCCCCCTTCCCCTACAGCACTGTATGTAGAGGGATGATAGTCTTTTTCTCTTTGCACCCACTCCGTTCATACATGTTTAAAAGATTGGTAAATGTCCACAATCATTCACTTTTCATGTATCTGCAAGAATAGTACGTGGTAGTCTTCATGGCCTCTCATTGGTTGCTGAATTTTTTTCAGTTATGTGGTTTTTGTAGTAAAATAAATAAATGAAAGAAAACAAATTACCAGAGCCCAAAGGGAACAGGGGAACAAAATCAGGCATATTCAGTTTACATAAATATAAAAACACAATGTCAGAAAAATTCAAAAATTGTTGACAGAAAATGTTTATTTTTACTTGATGAATGACTCGAATTAATTTACAAAAGCATCACTAATTTTCTCTTGATTGTCTCAGTAGATTCACTGACCAAACAAAAAGCACAGATCCTAATGTCTCCTCTCCCCTCAAAAACAAGAAGTATGGCCAAATGTAGTTAACAGTTTTGGTGCTGAATTTTTAAGTAAAACTATTTTCTGCTCCAGTACTGGGATGACGAACCAAAATAGAGGCAGCACCAGCCTGCGTATCAGACTCTTGCCAGCAGTCCCACTATACATCACTCCTGGCATGAGTTGGTGTGTACAGAGCTGGCATGGCTCACTGTCCTTATGGCCTCATGTTCAGTGTGTGTTTGTGTGCATGTGTGAGTATGAATAATCATACAGAAAAGCTTTATTGGCTCAATCTGTCTGAGGACCATGATGGGTCCCAGGCAGCATGCTGGCTGGTGGTTGGATTAAGCCCACCTGGCTAAAACTGGCACAGCATCAGCCAAAAGTTGTTGGAGCAAAATGAAAAGCAAGGGAAGCAGAAGTGCGTCACTATCTGATGATAGTACTGATTTTGATCAGATTTGAGGCGGCCTTGACTGACAAAAATTCTGCCCACTGGCAGTGGTCAGTGGGCGGCTCTGCAGTTTGTGATCCCTGTTGGTGTCTGTAATGATGCACCTCACTAATGAAGTTCAAGAGAAGGATTCAAAAATAATTTTCAAAATCTTGACACAAAGGAGGCATGCATTTTTCATAATAGGTCATTCTACACAGGGAAATATTTCTTCTTTTTTAGGCATGGGTGAAAAAATCAATTCACATGAGAAGTTTGAGTTTTATCTCCTATTCTGAATCAATTCAATGTCAAAAATAGATTTTCAAAATGTTGGTTAATAACATGATATTGGTGGAGTGAAAAGGCAGAACTCAACCGTTTACATTTCACTGTCAATTACAGTAAGATAAGGTAGCATGAGCAAATGTAGTGTATAGATGTGGGTATATAGGTAATACCATACTGAGGTGATTGGAGCAGCCTATATCTTTGGATAGTGAGTTTTGTATCAAAGTCTTTTTAGCAGTTGTCCTCCTCAGCACCTTCAGTCTTGACTTGACTTAATGTATTTGATCTTTAATCTTTACTTTCTGTTTCTCTTTTCTTACCATCTTTATCTATTCTACATTTGGAAGCTGTTGTAAAGTTGCCTGTTTTTTGTTCTTACAGAAACGCCTACTGAAGGAGCGCCAGAAGCTGCTGGAGAAAATTGAGGAGAAGCAGAAGGAGCTACAGGAGACGGAGCCCAAATTCAACATGGTGAAGGAAAAAGAGGAGCGGGGCATCTCCAGGTAGGGATGACTCACTCACAGCTATGGCACCCCGAGCAGCTAGTGACCAGCCTTAACTTGATGAGTCAGTCATTACATTATGAATACATTCTGATAGTGAGAGATCAAGAGATGGATATTCATGGATTCTCTTGAAGCACTTTGGTGCAGGTGTGCTACAAATGTTTTTGAATCCTGAATTGCAGACATGGGACCCTGAGTTCCTTTGAGGCACACAGATGCATCAAAATTATGAAAATATAACTGTTGGCTGACAAGATGAACTTTGCACACATTTACATGGATAATTTCTCAGGGAATTAATATGAAAAAAATGACCCATTGATGTGGCTTTCTGTGTGAACTTGTGGTTTAGTTTACAAAGTCTTAACTCCTTCTGTGGTGCCATCTCCTTTCAGACTGGCTCAGGCTACGCAGGAGAGGACGGACCTGTACGCCAAGCAGGGTCGTGGTAGTCAGTTCACCTCCAAAGAAGAGAGGGACAAGTGGATCAAGAAGGAGCTGAAGTCTCTGGACCAGGCCATCAATGATAAAAAGAGGCAGATCGCAGCCATCCACAAAGACCTGGAGGACACAGAGACCAACAAGGAGAAGAACCTGGAGCAGTACAATGTAAGAGGAGGAACAGATACCACAGCACTTTTTCTCCATTGTTCAGTTTTATATTTCGATTATTTGCTAGTTGCTGGTTTTCATACTAATTTTTAAGACCAGTTTCAAAGGGAGTTACAGTTTAAGAATGGTACTTTTTATAGCTATAACTATCATTGATTTCACTACTGTTTGTAAGTGTTATTCTCTTCACTTTCCCCCCCCCTTAAAATTACATCCAGTTGTTATGGATCATAAAAACTGCTTTGTTGCTGTAAAAGGTTTCTGCTGGTTTAATCTAACCCCTGACTGTGTCTGACCCACTTTCAACTTGTCTCTTTAGAAACTCGATCAAGATCTAAATGAGGTCAAGACCCGTGTTGAGGAGCTGGACAAAAAGTATTATGAGGTGAAGAACAGGAAAGATGAGCTGCAGAGCGAAAGAAAGTAAGACTCTTATCTTTGCCTCTAACCTCCTATTTGACATCACATCTTTCACCTAATTACATTTTCAGTTCAACCTTCACTTGTGCTTTATATTTTTTAGTAACTCCACATAGTATAGTGTCACTTGATTTATATGTATTCTCACATGACTCATGCCGGTATCTTTTATTAAGCTGAAAGGTTGAGTTGTTCACCCCCTCCCTTTTAAGCCATTATGCTGTGTTTGCCTGGCAACCTTTATTGACATACCACAATATTATCTGCTGTGAATGTCAGTGGGCCTTCTATGTCCACTTACACAACAAGGTGTATTTATATAATGCAGAGGAGGAGGATCCCTCAGGCTTCTGCTGCCTGACACTTTTTTGCTTTTATAATATCTTCCAGTCTGGATTAATTCTGGAGCAAGTTCGTAATGAAATGAGAGTCAAGAGAGAGGCTTCCCTGCTTCTTTAAAACACGACATATGGAGCATTTCCATTCAGGTCTTTCCAAGTATAATTTTAGGTTACATACTCAAGGCACTCATTTTTAAAATTGAAAAAAGAGGTTGTGATCTTTTTCTTTAAAAAAACCAAACTGAATTCCTCTAAATTCAATAAAAAACCAACCTAAATAAAACTGAATTAAATTATTTTCATGAATATGTTAAGACGCTTGTCTGCACCCTCCTCTGTCATCCATTGTTTGGGTGTATTGGGTGAAAAGGCAGCGTGAAGACAGCTTTAATAGATGGAATACAACATGCAGATGCCACATGCTGTTGGTAATGTATAATCTAAAATTAGGAAGAAATGATCCTAATTGAAACAAGAGGGGGACTGCTTTGGCAGTCTAACTGTTTCAATTATTTAAATTTGAATATTTAATAAGAATTAAGGTATTTGTTTGTATTTATGAGGATAAAAGCTGACCGTCTCAATATTGGTAAAAAAAAAAATGACTTCAAAAATGCAAATTAAATTTAAAACCAACCTGAGATTTTCATTGTTTTCTTTTTTGTTTGTGTTTATTCAGTCATTATTCACATTACCAAGTCATAACAGTGCGCCTCTTTCTGTCATAATGTTGTTGTTTTTTTAAATCACTGACTGACTTCTGTCATCAGTATCATGGCTGCAGTTGACTTTTTGTGTTTCTGGTGACATAAGTGTAACAGTGTGTGACTGTCCATGTCTGTGCAGCTACCTGTGGCGTGAGGAGAATGCAGAACAGCAGGCCCTGGCAGCCAAACGAGAGGACCTGGAGAAGAAACAGCAGCTCCTTCGAGCGGCCACAGGCAAGGTCTGTGTCTCTGTGCATGATTGCATAATTATTGACTTGTATAACGGAACTACGGGATACCTAACACTTCCGTCTGGACACAAGTGCTGCACTTGTCTTTGTGCACAGACATGTAAATGATGACGGTTGAAAGCTGTGGTAAAATACTGGTATCTCATTAATCCTTTTACTAGCTTGCTAACAATACACACTCACCACCCTTTTCTCTGGATGGCACTCAGAAGCAGAGGTAGCTTGTCATGCCACATGTCTATTAAACCTTCACACATGCACTTAACTTGTTGAAGTACTAAGGGAGAGGAAATGGGCAAGTGAAGATAAATTAAACCCCCAAGTGAAAAAGTGCCTCACTGTCTCTGAGCCCACCTGAATACTGCGAAAGACTCACTTTATGACTCAGCCTGTTGTTAGGATAGGTATATCAAATGGAATCATTCATCTGCCTCGCTACTGGCACCTTTATCATAGCTGGCTAAATTTACATATGACTCATTCCTCACTGGCCCATCCAGTCACTGCCAGTCGTTTCTTCTGTGCAGATGCATCAATCAAATATCACTTCTGAATAATTTCTGCTGAGATGAAAGGATGCTGTCTGTGGTTTCATGGACAAATGTCCTGCATTTATTTTTCTTTCATTGGTCCCGGCTGACTCATCCTGTCTCCAGGCTTTGATGGACTGTCTGTCCTATTTCATATTTTAAATTAATTATGCACAGTTTATAGTGTTGCACAATATTGACAAAATAAAGAGATTTCTCTCTGTGCATTTGTCTATACAGTCAATGTGGAGGCAGCTAATGGAAAAAACATTTTCCTGCTCTTATATCAGCGCTCTGCTTGAGAGGAAGTCATGGCTGTTTTTGTGAGAGAAAAAATCTGAATAACATTATAATCAGTTATATTAGTGTATTAGTATTAGTGCTTTTAGTGCATTTTGAGATTTTCACAGTTTTAATTTCATTTAAAAGTGATATATCAAAGATGTATCAGAATATATACTTCATGTCAGTTATTTTCCAATCCTAATTAAATAAGAGCAATAGTAGGTGCTTTTTACTTTATAAATAAAGTGCTCAATATTCGTCCTCTTCCTCCAGGCCATTCTGAATGGTATCGACAGCATCAACAAAGTCCTTGAGCATTTCCGTAGGAAGGGCATCAACCAGCATGTCATCAATGGTTATCATGGCATCGTCATGAATAACTTTGAGTGCGAGCCCGCCTTTTACACCTGCGTGGAGGTGACTGCTGGTACCAGGTCAGCTTTTTTTTCTTCTCATTGTTTTCAATAAAAAAATGTGACTTACAAACATTTGTGGCAGGTGTGAACACTTTGCACCAAAACACAAGTAGACTTTTACCTTCCCTGTTCACATGCTGCACGCTAACACATAGGTGACCTGTGTCAACCTTTATTTAATGGAGGCATTAAGAGCAAGCTCTCTGTTACAAGGACAATAGAAGCAATAAAAGTACATATAAAGCAATAAAAGCGCACAAACAGTATCAACAGATTATACAACACTGTGTTAAACCCATCCATTCTTTATTTTCATGATCTTATCTTTTTTCAGACTCTTTTACCACATTGTGGAGACTGATGAAGTCAGCACCAAAATACTAATGGAGTTCAACAAAATGAACCTTCCTGGAGAAGTCACCTTCCTCCCTCTCACCAAGCTTGACGTCAGGGACACCGCCTACCCTGAGACCAATGTAAGGACTTTGTGTACATGATGTACTTTGCGTAGTTCAAAATATAGGAGAGCATTTTTAAGCATAGTTATGAGGTTTTATATAAATGTATCTATACGGTATATAACTAATCTAGTTTTTATGTTACATTCACAACAGTTACCTGCTGCTGTGATTGTTGACTCTTGTTTATCTGTTAGGGACAAAAATGATCTGCATTTACTAATTGACAGGTGCTTTCTTACATCAAGCCTTTGATGCAACATTCAGATGAATTACAACCATGCAAACTTTCCCTCATCACAACACAAATACATTTTACATTTCCTAATTGTACTACTACTTCTTGTTTGACAATACAGTGTGTAGTATTTGCTTTTATGTTCATACCAACCTGTTTTCACCCCCCCAGGACGCCATTCCCATGATCAGCAAGCTGCGCTATAGCACCAACTTTGACAAAGCCTTCAAGCATGTGTTTGGGAAGACCCTGATTTGTCGCAGCATGGAGGTTTCCACCCAGCTGGCCAGAGCTTTCACCATGGACTGTATAACCCTGGAGGGTAAGCTCACCTGAAATACACACTATAGTATATATACCAATAAATGAATAAATATAATGAGCAGCAGAGGAGAGGAGTTCCAGTCCTTGTCACACAACAATGAGTAGAGTTAATCAGTCAACATCTGTTAATATTTATGAAAGGATATCTGTTATTTGTATTTTCAGAGTAAGGTTTGGTATTATTTGCCTCAGCAACACTGAACCTTTTTTTAATGTAGCATGGGATTTATTTTTAGGACTGAATGTAATGACAGTCCTCGTGGCCTTTTATCTCTTACATACGGTACATCGTGTTGTGACCTTGTAGGTGACCAGGTGAGCCACCGTGGAGCTCTGACAGGAGGCTATTACGATACCAGAAAGTCTCGTCTGGAGCTGCAGAAGGACATGAGGAAGGCCGAGGAGGAGCTGGGTGAACTGGAGGCCAAGCTCAACGAGAATCTGCGCAGAAACATTGAGCATATCCTTTTAATGCTGTATAATGGGTTTGTTGATTTAAGAACAGGTTTAATCATTTATGGCTACAGGAAAATGTTGTCTCCACATGCTCTCCATTGGGAATGCAGAGCATGTAATTGAAATACTTTTAAATGTAAGATTTATATCAGAGTTTAGGCAAGTGGCTATATGGATAGCTGTGCTGCAGATAGCTTTGCAGGTTTTTAGACAATCTGTGAATATTTCAATGTGGATTGGAAAGGTCTTACTCAGCCTTTATTTCGTTATTTTTGGCTTAGTTTACGGCTGTGGTGATTCTTGAAAAACTTCCCCAAACTACCACTTCATCAGAGAGACAGATTTTTTTACCTATTGAGGTCAACATTTTAATTATTCCTATTTGTAAATTCAGTGCTCTGTACGTTGCTCACATTTACTTCTCAGGGCAAACCTAAGGAGGGCAATAATTTTTTTTTTTTTTTTTTACGTGTTATCCAGCAGGTTGGTTCTTCTAAGTTATTTTAAAAATCATCCCTGCGATGAGAACATCTTGCCCCAAATTGCAACCAACGTTTAAATTCAGTATTACACAGACTGCCCACTGTGCAGCTCAATACTCAGCTGTTTGTAGTGCTGTCGCTGAAAAGGTAAGCAATGTCTGTGGAAATACTGGATTCAAATGTTGATTTTGTCCCAGGGAAATATGTTCTCATTTCGTGCAGACAATAAACACCTTTTTAGATCACGAAAATACTTTCTTTTTTTTGTATAGATGTCAGACAACAAGCAAAAAAATTACATTTGTATTTCTCCCCTAAGTTGATGAACGGAGCAAATGTCACAAATGGGGCTACATATTGATTATAACAAAATGGGTTGAGTCACACATGAATACCAAACAGTAAGTAAATAAGAAAGCAATTGTTTTAGAACCAAAATGTTAGTCTAAAAAAAAACCCTCAGACTCTCCTCTTCTGTCGGAAGAAATATGTTTTAATTTACACACTACCCTGCACTATATAGTTGCATTTGCTCTATCTAGGAGCTGTATTTGTGATAACCCCTTGAGTGCTGCCCTCACACAATTACAGGGTGATATCATGTGGCTGAGTTTGTATTTTAGAGAAGGATTAAACACATCTGGGGTATATAGCTACCTCAAAGCCAGCAGCAGGCTGACTCGGATGCTATGAGAAGGTGTTAGCAGGTCAAGAAGGATTAGAGGATGTCAGGTCATGTTGGAAAGAGCCATGACTCACTGCTGTCAGAGCTGGAAAGAAGATTTGGTCTTGCATGTACTGCATGTTTATAGATATGGTCACTTCCGCCTAGGTATGAACAACTATGTGTTTGCATACCTGTTTGGTTGTGTGTTGCTTCACACTCCAAGCCGGTAATGTGTGTGCGGGTGAATATGCGCACCTGGTGATTACGTGCATGTGTCAATAGGCAGGGGGAACGGATGACTGAGCCTATGACACTGCGCTCGTCCTTCAGTCCTGCAGCAGTGAGTCACAGGACAGATCAATTATTTAAAAGCCTCTTGTTTTTCACTCTCCACCTTTCTCTTGTCAATAAGCATGAGATTACGCTGATGCACCTCAATCCATTCCTTCTATTTCAAGTTGCCAACTTCATTTTGCCACCAGCACCACATTGCAGTGGAAGTATTGAGGTCATGCAATAAGTGCACTTGTGCTGTGATTAATCATCATAACCGCTACAACTCTTATCGACTTTGTGTAATGCGTCTGTTTTATATTTTATTCATAGGTGTTAAAGTGGTCATCACAGAGATTAATATGTTTCTCTTTTTCTTTTTTTTTAAAAGTCATTTAATTCAGGGAAAGGGGGACCAGATGTCAGCTGCTCCCATTCAAGACAATGATCAGATGGTCTTGAATCAGGGTTGTCCTCTGACTTTCAGTGGCCCTTTCTAAATCGATAAAACCACCAGCAGATTGATTTGCCTCAGTGTTTATTGAGTCTTGTTAAACCTCAAAGGGCCAGAGGAGAGCTGCAGTCCCTGAGGATCAATAAACCGTCTGTTAAATTAGCTTAATGAAGAGTATGTGCAACTCTCCTTAATCCTCTGCCTTGATATCAGTGATGACACAGACGTGCCCTGGAAACCCAGTTGTATTATTGAAGCCCTTTTGTTTTCACCTTTAAGAGAGCCGCAACAAAGGCAGTCTCTGTCTTTTCTGTTATCGTACATTTGTGTATAATGCTGTTTTGTTGTAGTCTATACTTGGCTTTAATTACAGTAAGCACAATTTCAGCTATATAAGCCTTGCATAAGGTAAAATGCAGTGTAGTTAGCAGAGGTGTTAATTACAGCTGTAGCCTGTAGACACTGATTACATTAGGTTCCTTAACGGTTGCCTCCACGTATTAACAATGAGATTGACCAACTGATGAACCAGATGCAGCAGATCGAGACACAACAGAGGAAGTTTAAGGCATCCCGAGACAGTATTCTGTCAGAGATGAAGATGCTGAAGGAGAAAAGGCAGCAGTCGGAGAAGACGTTCATGCCCAAGGTGATCTGCTGTGTGCTGATGTTGTCATAATATCCTTATTTGTACTTGAGGCGTTTTCTAATATTTAGGTTCAGCTCGTTTACAGTGCGCAACCTCCCTGTGCTGTCCGCTGACGTCTGTCTTCTCTCCCTCTTCTTCCTCTCCAGCAACGCAGTCTCCAAAGTCTGGAGGCTAGCCTTCATGCCATGGAGTCCACCAGGGAGTCACTGAAGGCTGAGCTAGGTACAGATCTGCTCTCTCAGCTCAGCCTGGAGGACCAGAGGCGTGTCGATGACCTCAATGATGAGATCCGTCAGCTCCAGCAGGTCAGGAGGAGGACAAGGAACAGACATACGATCTGTCTGTTAAACTCAGGATCTGTGGCAGAGTTTATAATAACTGCATTTTAAGTGTTTTTTTATTGTCCAGTTTCTTTATTGAGGAGAAGCACTACAAGATTCAAAAGTGATACCGTTTACTTTCAATGTTGCCGCCGCCGCCCGATTCAGCTACCAGTTATTCTGTGTTAAATATTTTGAATATGACTGAGACCAAGTGTTGACTTATTTATAACTTATTTATATAACCAAAGTACATTCAGTCTGTGACTTAATCAAACAACAAAATCCAATTTAGCTGCATCACATTACAGTTTTGTGTAGTGATGATAGAATATAATGTTCAATGTTTGTTCCTTCTTTTATCGTACATGGTGTCTCAGACCCCACAGATTGAACCTTTTAGAACCCCCCATCCCCATCCCCATCCTGCTAGTGTGTTCAAATAACCTGACTGAGGTGAAAGTAGCAGGCAGCAGCTGTGTGTGGGATATTTCTGTGATCCAGCGTTGCCCCCTCTTTTTCTTTCACTGCCAGCTGCTCTCAGCTCTCACCTCAGTGAACTCTCAGCTATTCCCGCTATGGTTGTGTAACAACTCCGCCCCCACAACATGGAGCATTTCATGTTATGGTCTGCAGTGTTGGCAGTTGTGGAATTATATTGCTTGACACATAACACTTTGTCTTGTAATTATGAGTTGGGCCCTCTTCACACCTGGCATTAAAATGTGTGTCAGGTGATCCGACCACAAGTGAACAGCTTGAAGGACAGGTGTGAATGTAGTCTCGCAATACCTCAAAATCATAGATCATCCTGCCCGCTGATCGTCTGGGGATTTCTAAATGTAAATCTAAAAAATAGATTTTTGTGGATGGAGTACACATGAAACACGCTGTCTGATTTCCATTTGTGTCAAAGAGTTTTGATTTTGTCCACATGTCAAGGTCTTTGCAAACTTCTTTTAACATCTGGCAGACTAGGCGCAGGAAGTGCATTGCTGCCTCTTGCCTATTAAAAACAACAGTGCATTTGGTCCTTGCAAACCGAAATGATTCACGTGTTTATTTACATATAGAGCGGGGAGGTGAGATCCGATCACAACTGGTCAATTGTGACGCACGTGGAGACGTATTGTAATCGCAGGTGTGAAGTGACGTACTTATAGCTATCTACTTGTGATCAGAGCACTCAAGATGCAAGTTAATACCAGGTGTAAACAGGGTCTTATTATTATTATTGTGCATTTTGTCTTGACATAAGTGAATACACACACGAGGGGGGGGGGTTGTGTACTGTGTTTGGGAAAAGACAGTTTTACAGTGAATAATTACAGATGTGTCAGATATTTATCAAAGTAATCAGAATTCTTAGCGTCTGTTTGTTCAGTGTAGAGCGCAAGATGTTTATGGTCAAACAAGGGCAGTCCAAATGTCTTGTTGGAGAAACGTTATGCAAAATTTTGTTTTAGATATTCTGTTACTCACCTTTGAAATTCTCTATCACTCTGCCATCATCATTATGTGTGGCAGGTTCTTCACTCTTGAGAATAAGTAGTAGCTGTAAAATGCACTAGTGTGTTACATAACAACATGTTTTGTGTTGACCTTCGCTGTCCACCCACAGGACAACAGACAGCTGCTGAATGAGAGGATCAAGTTGGAGGGGATCATGACCAGAGTGGAGACGTATCTCAATGAGAACTTACGGAAACGTCTTGACCAAGTGGAGCAGGTATGCTGTCCCTATAAACTCCCTAGAAATAGGTGTATAAATACATATATATATATATATATATATTATAATGAGCTGCAATAATTATGCAGAACTGCAATCAAGTGCTTTGTTTGAATTTTCAAACAAATTGATTCAATGAAGAAAACATTGTAATGTATTGACACTGTTCTGTTAGTGTTTGATTCATGCATGTCCGAATGGGGGTGTTTGCATTTGCATGACCCTCTTTTTTTTTTTTTGATGTGACCTAATTTGCATTAACACAGGAGCTAAACGAGCTGCGAGAGACTGAAGGAGGCACAGTGCTCACAGCCACAACATCTGAGCTGGATGGCATCAACAAACGTGTCAAAGATACTTTGTCTCGATCAGAAGGTACGCACTGTGCTAAAGACTAAACAGATAGGAGGTGGTTAGATAAAGTTTAGAAACAACACACACATACTTTCATGGTTGGTGGTAGTTTCTAGTTTGCCTCAGTTAAATGCAAATGTGCAAAATAAATCAACAAACTGCTGAAACAACATATTTGGAGTATTTTATTTATACTCAACAACAATCAAGCTCTGATTGAATATAATGTGTTAGTTGCTTTTTCAGCTTTCACATATCTGTCTGCATTTACCAATAATGCACTACAATCATCTTTGGCAATATAAGTACAAGGTCAGCTCAGTAATTTCTAATAGTATTTACATAAAGGCCAGAAAAAACAAAACATGAAGAGAAATATCTAAATGTGTTAAACAGAGGCAAATGTAATGATTGATGAACAAGTACGTCATAATACCATATTGTACAGTAGCCTTTTCAGGAAACTAACAAATCAAATCTTAATGATTAATTATCACAATAAGGATAATGTTTATTGGTCCTATAAAACTTGGTAATCTAAATTGACAAACTGCAGACTACGTATTTTCATCGGTATGTCCAGCAGATGGTGAGAATTGCTGTGATGTGTTTGTCTCACAGTTTGGATAATATGTTCTTCTACAAACAGCCGGGACGCACAGTTGTATAAATGTTCTCGTGGTGCTGTGACTCGGATGAGGATGAATGCAGTTGTCAGCAAGCACTTGTCCCTGAATAGAATTAATTTGCATGGATTCATATTTGATCATTCTCACTAACTTATTAATGACATATTCACAGCATGAGCTTCTTCTTAAGTGGATATTATATTTAATCCTTTGTCGGAAACTCTTTGCATGTCACTTTTTCCTTTTATGATTCAGAAATTAATCAGATTTTCTTTTGTCTCTCTCTCTTCACAAAGTGGGAGAAATAGCCTCTGTATTTGTAGGTTGTTGATGAAGGAGTAATTATGGTTCCTCAGTGAAGATGAAACTCGCACCTTTTTATAAAGAGTGCTGGCTGTTTTTTGCAGTTTATTCAGGAAAAGTTTATTTCTGTAACTTTTAAAACCAGAGAATCCAGCCTGTGACAGTGTTGGGCTTTTTCTGAACCAGGGACTATGCCACATTATATATGCAATAATGTCTACCGTCTCTCATGTCTATCCCCAGATCTGGATTCTATGATTGACAAGACAGAGGCGGAGATCAAGGACCACATAAAGAGCATGGAGCGCTGGAAGAACATCGAAAAGGAGCAGAATGACGCCATCAACCACGACACCAAGGAACTGGAGAAGATGACCAACAGGCAGGGCATGCTGCTGAAGAAGAAGGAGGAGTGTATGAAGAAGATCAGAGAGTTGGGTTCACTGCCTCAGGAGGCATTTGAGAAGTACCAGACCCTCACACTCAAACAGGTACACACAGGGAACACACACAAAGCCTCATATATTCATGTTTATTTGTGGTATTTAAGTTTCATTCTCTACTAGCTGCCATTAGCATCCCTGACAGGTGTTGTAGTTTGATTTTCTATATGTTACAATAGACATATCATACTGTTGACCTTTGATTCATCATTTTATCTGTTTGTGGACTCTTGGGGGCAGCAGTTGAAATACAACTCTGTCTACAGTATTATCAGCTTTTATAAAGTTGTTGTGGCATACACGTTCTTATGAACAGTTACCTATTTTATACATCCAGCAGTTACAGAGCAACAGTTCCAGTGTAAGTCCAGTCTTAGCAGCTAAATGCTCTTATGTGTTCACCAGCTAGTTGCTGATGTTAACTTGCCTGATGAAGAGATTTTTTTCTGATAGTTAATCCCATTTTGGATCTCATTCCTGATGAGCAAGATATCTGGAGTCATGTCTTGATATTTTTTAGTTGAATGGCGATATACGATATATATCCATATTTTTTCCGTAAAGTAATTAGGGTTTCTCCCAAAGCGTTATAGTTTAGTGGCCACACATTTTAATTGAATAATAGTGGATTAAATTAAGTTACTTCTACTACTTCTTGGTTTTTTACTCTGGCTTTTATTGTACTTACAGTAACAATAACAGTGTACTTGTCCAGTTTTCATCTGGTTCATTGTCTCTGTATGTGCAGCACACACTGAGGGCCCAGAGGTGAAACATACAGTTCTTTAAGACAGAGATCATCATCATCATCATAGCCATAAGGAAGATCTCGCATTAAGTCTTTGATTTTTTAGACTGAACCAACCAAAACCAGCATAATGTCGCTGCTGTGTGCTTTTAAATAGCACGCCAGCGTTTCAGATTCAGAGGTTTGAGGCTGAGCTGCAGGGCTGTGTGGGGAAGTTTATTTCTGCTGTTGAACGTAACTGCTGTGAAACAATCAGAAAATAACTTTTTATTGGTCTGGTTCACCGGCTTTCTTACTGTCAGAGCTCCTTCACTACATTCACTCTGTACCTCATTCGACCACAGCTAACACAACAGCGTCCTGTAGCCTCTTACTGTCGTACTACTCGACTGCCGTAAAGAGTGTAAATAAACTATATTGATATAAACGATAACGTCTCGTCCTATATCACGTTTGAAAACATCGATATATCTTAAAAACTCAATATATCGCTGCGCCTTACCTGGAGTCATTAAACCCCTGTGCTGGTGAATCTGTAGTCGAGCATTTCATCTTTCCTCATTCTTTTTGGGGAGCAAAGGGCAATAGAAAACACTCGGGCAGCTGGTTTCTCATTTCCAATTGGTGCTGGTTAAAATGACAGAAAACACTGACATCAGATTAGAGCAGCTTTACTAATTCTGTTACAGCTAAAAGGTGAAGTTTGGCTGGTCTCTGTAACACCACTGTATGAGTCCGCGAGCTTTCGTACTTTCACACAGGGGCAGCTCTTCTCTTGAGAAATGTCTCCCAGTTAAACTTTGATTCATATCAAATCAACATTTTAATCTGATCAGCTTCATAGTAGATATAGATATAATTACACTTCGTTAAAAGTGCTTCTCATTTAATTTTCAGATTGTAGATCCAGTTTATGAAGCTGATCACACAGCTGTTTAGTCAGACAATGTCAGCTGGGCTGTTTGTCTCATTCCTTACACATGTTGGCTGTGATGTGCATTTTTGTTGTTTGCCAACTGAAAGGAAGACACAGAAGAAGAAATGTTAGTATTTTATTGTTCAGGTGTTTCTCTGTGGGCAGAGATAACTATAAAAACGACGGTTTCCAACAACTTAGTGCAGACATAGTCTGAGTCACACCCATGAGTGTGTGCACATACACATACAAATAGACCCAGATTCCCCAAGGAATAAGACTTGACACCATCGCATCCCACCCACTCACCAGTGACTCAGACACTAGTTAGTGCTCTGTCTCTGATTTTTCAGCCAGCTGCCACTGGGAGCTTAGACTGTGAGTTGAGTGGACCTGGCTGCATCTTTCATAAGTGTCTGAGCATGTACATAGTGCGTGTGTGCGCGCGCCCCCCCCCCCCCCCAATGCTGAAAATAGCCTTACACTTTCTCATAAACACTCCACATAGTTAATCTTTCTCCTTGGGACACTGCTCGGGGGCAAGATGGTGCCATTGATTACAGAAGTGGATGAGAGGGCCAAGTAATAATGGCACTTGCTCATGTTCCCTCGGTCATTAGTGATTCAGTTGGATTAATTTATATTTGAAGAGTTTGGAGAGTGCATGTCATTTTTGAGCCAGACTAAGCTGGTTCCTAATTAATAAGGTCATGTCATCATCAGATATTATTATAATCTAGCAAGACACTTTTAAATGCTTGTTCTGAAAGGTAGAATATATCTGGATTTTGTCCTGCTTTAAGACCGTTCAATCAATTCACATTTTATATATTAGCAGGATATAACAAAGTTTCCAACACTGCAGAGCTTGTGTCTGTTGAGATGGTGACACACACTAAGGTTCCTATTGCAGATTTTGCTGCTCGGAACACTAGTGTGTTTCTGGAAGTTATTTACTAAAGATAAAGAAATAAACGTACTTATGGATTTGCTGACTGACACCATCTGGGCTAACAACAATTTAATCTTTCTCCTTTTGTTTTGTTTCTTTCCTCCCATAATGCAGTTGTTCCGTAAACTGGAGCAGTGCAACACAGAGCTGAAGAAGTACAGTCATGTCAACAAGAAAGCTCTGGACCAGTTTGTCAACTTCTCTGAGCAGAAGGAAAAGCTAATCAAGCGACAGGAGGAGCTAGACCGTGGCTACAAATCCATCATGGAGCTCATGAACGTCCTGGAGCTGCGCAAGTACGAGGCCATCCAGCTCACCTTCAAACAGGTTTGTTACTCCTGAGATTCAAAGCCTCAAGGGAACATCCACATTCACTTAAACTCATGACTTAGCCAGCGTTGGGGTCCATGATGCATCAGCCAGCTGCCGGGCTTTCAGTCATTGCTTAACACAACAGACAGACTCAATTTTGAAGGATCATTAATGCAGACTGTTACACACTAAGATAGTTCGTCAGTAGTTGATATTTTGGATTTTCTAGTTGGTACCAGATGTTCTGTTCATATAGACTGAGTCCCCACAAGTACTTCAGTCTCTATCTAATAAAATAATATTATAGAAATATAACATTATTGCAAGTTGAAGCTTTTTCTTTAAATAGTTTACTAGATGTCTGCTAATATGCAACATTTTTATTATTATACTTTTGTTTGCCTATTTGAAGTTTTAGACAATCAGATTTTTTTTTACTTTTACAAACCTGTAGATTCTCACTGTAAGAACTGTTTAGGAACATCACTGATATTCACCAGCGCCTGTTCTTGGTATATTTTCTCACCCCCAGGTGTCGAAGAACTTCAGTGAGGTTTTCCAGAAGCTGGTGCCTGGAGGCAAAGCAACACTGGTGATGAAGAAGGGTGATGCTGAAGGCAGCCAGTCTCAGGATGAGGGCGAGGGTGGTGGAGACAGTGAGAGGGGCTCTGGCTCACAGAGCAGCGTTCCCTCCGTGGACCAGTTCACTGGAGTCGGCATCAGGGTAAGATTGCGTTTGTCATTAGGGGTCCTATCAGCAAAACTGATGATGACCCAGTCGATTTTCTTCAGCATATTGACTTAATTGCGACAAAAGTTCACTGCACTGCAACCTGTGGTCAATTCAGAAATCAGTAACTCTGTGTTTTTCTTAAAATATGCTAAATTAATTAACATCTATATCTCCACTATCTCCGTCTTCATTCATATACAAACAAAATTGACACAGATGTTCTCAGATGGTAGATATCAAGTGTTTGAATGGTGTTTAGATTAGTCACACAGTGAGTCAGTAATATTCAATATCTTGATGTAATTTGTACCGCAATAACAACATTTTCTGTTTCATCCATTCTCACGTTTTTAACCATGAAGTGAAAATATGACATTTCTGTGCCTGGAGTCTAATACTCTTCCTCCTCTGTCCTGTGCAGGTTTCATTCACAGGGAAGCAGGGTGAGATGAGAGAGATGCAGCAGCTGTCTGGGGGTCAGAAATCTCTGGTGGCTCTGGCCCTGATATTTGCCATCCAGAAGTGCGACCCTGCCCCATTCTACCTGTTTGATGAGATTGACCAGGCCCTCGACGCCCAGCACAGGAAAGCCGTCTCAGGTAAAGTGTTAGCACAAATACATATATGTAAAGAGAAAATTAGGACAATATTATACATAAATACATTTAACTGAGTAGTGAGGCTCAACGTAATGGGGTTTGTTGACATTGTGTCAGTGAGGTGATGATTCAAACATATGGTTGCAGTTTGTGGTTGAGTTGTAAGTAATCTGTGCAGTTCTGCTTCAAATAGACGTCACCTTTATCTTTATATTGCATCTATATTTCAGACATGATTGTTGAGCTGGCAGGGCACGCCCAGTTCATCACCACCACCTTCAGGCCTGAGCTGCTCGAGTCAGCTGACAAATTCTATGGTGTCAAATTCAGAAACAAGGTGAGACTTTTACTTGAAGTGTTCTAGTTCTGTTAAAAGTCCACAGGGATCATTCAAATTGAATCTTCTCTGAGGTTTTCTCACATGCAGTCCGTTAGAAGACTTTAACAGTGCTATGATGTTTCTCCAAAAAAAGATGTTTTTGCTGATGTTTTTTTTTTTTCTTTCTCCAATTTAACAACAAAATAAGTTTAACAGTACAACTGCAACACAAAATATCCAACTCAGCATGAAAGTCTCACAGCACAAAAGGAGTTTGAGATTGTATTTTCGTAACTTTGTATTTTGTGTATGCACTATGTATTGTAATGAACAACATCACATTTATAGACCTGGAAAGAAAACCAAAAACTTCTTAAAAACCTGACGTAATGCGTAACACGCTCCTGAGCTGCTCGACCCGCAGCTTCTCTCCAGACTTGTTTAAGAATAAACTAAACAGCATTATTCAACATGAACCGAACCCAAACACAGTCATGAGACATAGGGTGAAAAGGAACGAAGAGTTGTAGTCATAAAAAGGTTTGCTTGATATGACTGTGAAACCTAAAATAGAACGGTTCAGGTTCAGTGTCATCGTTGTCCTTCTGGAGGAGTCTGAAAAAGACAGTAACAGTCTTCGCTTCGGAGTCATTTTTCCCCATATTTTTCAATAAATATTGTACAATTCTGTTATTATTGATTTGTTATCTAAGAAACCACCATCTTCACAGTGAGCCGACTGACACCCACAGTTTTGCAGCTTAATTGGTGTTGGGTTTTAATTTCCCTCATGGCTGTTGTTACTGATTTCAGTCTGCCGTTTTCTGTTTACTTCTACACAATTTCCCCTGGTAGACGTGGTTTATTTTCTGCTGAACTGCCTTACTGAAAAGAAAATGTTTTCTTTTGAGTTTTTGAGGTTTCATAACATAAACTGCTTACATAAACTGCTAACTGATTACTGCTTAGTCAGAGTGGCTAAAGCGGAGGCATCGATTGGTCATATAACTGTGTGTGTGTGGGGTATTTTTTTTTTTCTAGGTGAGTCACATCGATGTGATCACAGCGGAGCAGGCCAAAGATTTTGTGGAGGATGACACCACCCATGGCTAATAGTCTCACCCCTCCTCCCCCTACTCTACAGTTCACTGCGTAGCTGGAAGCCTTTTGCAACAGGGCCCAAAGACAGAAATGTCTCTGTCACTCTACCAGCCTCTTTTAGTTCTCCTGTTATAGATCAACAGTGCCGTCTAAGCCTATTGGACGATCTCTGACTTCAGAATATAATTGGACATGTTACAGTAAAAACAGGCAACTCCCTCGCTCAAAATGGCTGATGTTCACAGTTTACGTTTGACATCACTTCATGGTTTCGTAAAAAGAGACAAATACATTGTCACCCTTCCTTTGTAGCCATGCTTCTGTATCTATCAATGGCACTGGATTTGAAAAACTAACACAGGTGTAGGTATTTTACACAGACATTTTGTCTGAAGAAAGCACTCATTTCCATTTGTGTTGTTGTGATTATTTTTTCATTTGAAATGAGAAGTGCCAGAGGCGCTCCGAAGGGCAACAAGCCTTGAGGACCTTTTTTAGAAAGCGCTTCATCCTGTGTACAGGTCAGACTGTTTTGATATGACTTACATGAAGATTGTTCAAGTGAAACCTTAAAGCTGTGTGGAAATGGGAGAGTCTTAAACTGATCTGGATTTTTGTTGTTTTTGTCGACACCCTTGAAAAACACTCTGAGGTTTCTGCAGTGTATACTCTTTGTACTGGAGAAACAATGTTAACTTGTATCAGTCATAACCAGCCATATGGTTTAAAAAGTTTGAAAGGCTGTGGTTCCTTTTTATGGTTGTTACTGTATTGTGTAATTTCCTGTTTGAGGTCATTTAAATATGTGAAAGTTTTTATTCCAAAACAACTTATCTATTGTAGAAATCAAAAATTTCAGCATTAAAAAAACAAGCAACCTGTAGTGGAAATCCATATCTATTTGGGTCTTGAAATGACTAAATATTAAGTGCTTTTTCTTGAACTTGTAATTTATCATTTAATTTCTTCAGTAAATATGTTGTTGGAATGGAACTCCTCATATCTTGTACCTAGTTTCAAATCTGCAATGCTTTTTACATGTTTTTGTTCCTTTTTATGTAATTAGAAAACTTCAAAAAATAATAAAGGATTTTAAAATAAAATAATTGCATCCCTTTATAAGACCACTAGATGGTGCTGTGCTACTCATATCAGTTTTTCTCACATGGTGAAAGCAGTTTTCACCATGTGAGAAATAACACGTCTGTCAATAAGTAAGGTGGCACATCTTAGGAAACATACTATGTACTTTTCAAAAGGATTACAGCTACACATGACTGGAGTATTATTTAACATGAACTGGTTCATCATGTCTTGCAAGCATTACATTTCTGAAAATATGATGCATGTAGTTACCCTCCCATTATTTTGAACATAAATATTTGTATAGTTGAATATACAATTTTCATTTTCATTCATGTTTGCAATTATTCCTTCTTTTTTTTACATGTACATTTAATTACAGTGACTGCTAAAAATATCTTTGTATGTATAAATCAATAGTAGTAATCTACTTATTTACCATAAAGTAAAAAATATCAGCATATATTCAAATACTCCTTATTTGTATGCCTGTATTTTATCTTTCAATGTAACCACAAACTGAGCCTCACTGGACTGGAAAAGAAGAAATTCTTGAAAAGGACGGACACTTGACTACAGCTTTAGATTCAGCATCAGGTCACAGTGGACACGAGGCCGGCAACTGTCTGGGATCAAGGTAGGAATCTGGCAGACATTACTCAGTCCTTACACCTGTGTTATATTTTGTTTGTTATATCAATGATCCTGTTGAATTGCAGCGTGCCAGGGGAGTTCCCGCATGTCACACATGCGTGGGTGCCATTCTAGTGTAACCTCACCTTGCATTGGCAGCCGATCTGAAAGGTCGTGACCCGCTGAGATGGGATTGTGCATCCTTCTTGTAATATCGCAGACTTCCCGAGTATCTTGGTCCACAGCAGTCGCCAGGACTCGAATGATATTGTACGTCAGAGGTTTTTAACCTACAAAAACACGATGCCCACAACTGGGATTTTATAACCTTTGTGCTGTTAGTCATGATCTAAAGCAGAAATACATCTCTGGCCTGCTGCGGGAGCCAAATAACCGATCAAAAGAAAAGGAGAAACATAGTGTATTCTGTCATTTTAGTTGTCGGCATCTGCAAAATGAGGCAAAACAATTTGATACATATTGCTGAAGACACTTCTTATGCTGTATCTTGAGAATCACTGCTTAGCATCATACTCTGCTGTCTGCTCCTAAACTGTCTATTGCAACTCACACTTACACTTCTGGAGTGAAAAATAGAAATAACAACCCAACATCCCATACCCAATTCATCCTAATCTGTTATTTCTCTGTTATTTTCTCCACCGTGTAACTAATTTTCATATTTAATGATGGGTCATCATCAGTTTTGCTGATAGGACCCCTAATGACAAATGCAATCTTACCCTGATGCCGACTCCAGTGAACTGGTCCACGGAGGGAACGCTGCTCTGTGAGCCAGAGCCCCTCTCACCGTCTCCACCACCCTCGCCCTCATCCTGAGACTGGCTGCCTTCAGCATCACCCTTCTTCATCACCAGTGTTGCTTTGCCTCCAGGCACCAGCTTCTGGAAAACCTCACTGAAGTTCTTCGACACCTGGGGGTGAGAAAATATACCAAGAACAGGCGCTGGTGAATATCAGTGATGTTCCTAAACAGTTCTTACAGTGAGAATCTACAGATATTAAGTAAAGATAGAAAAGTAGCACAGTACAAAACGATTTTATGAAATTAAAGTAAAGAAAGAAAAAGGGATAAATTGTTGGCCTTTTTGATAGTGTGCACCAGGATGCCCAGATGTAATCACTATTAGTGCAATGCAAGATTTTGCAGTTAAAAGAGACTTCAGTTGCTGAAATATGTTTTGTTTTTTTTCTCATGCTTAAAAACATTAGCAATCATTAGCACACAGTAAAGCAGAGTGATGGTTATACTAGACATGTCAGTCTAACTTAAGGTAAAGCACATTTTACCTGTTTGAGATACAAGGTGAGTATCAGTATACTTTATTTGAAACAGGTGCATTTTACCTTATTGAACCAACCAGCAAAGTTCAAGCAAAAAAGATTAAGACATGAATTCAAAAAAGGACAATGATACAAAGTATGTATGTAGCTACACAATACATTGTCTGTTGAACTGAAAGGCCCCCTCCACTCAAAAAAAGTTTTTCTTCGTTTTCCTTCAGTTTGATTTTGGAGCTTCACTGTGCACCAAGATGTATGAAGGCTATTTTCACATATATCTGCTGAAGGTGGAAAGTATTTCCGTGCTCACCTTAAATTTGAGTTCAATGTGAGTATTTACGAGCGTGATGTGTGACCTCACAACAATTTTTCAGCAAAAGCAATTGCAGTCCAGTATGTAACTTACACAAGTGTGATGTTGAAATGTGAGGCCTTCAGCGCACATGTGAGAACAGAGTGAAGTAGAAGACATCTTGAGTTCAGCTGTTAAACGTTTGACATAAACAATATTTGTAGATTCTGTGTTTTTAATGAGGAGATATCAATTTAAGGATTCATGTTTTTGACTCTGTTGCTACATGTGAACTGAGCTGACCTCAAAGTCTGATGGTCAGAGATCAGATGAGAGCATGTCAGTGGGCCTGGTGCGACATTGACAGCACACCTCATCTTTCTGTACCGGGGTCCTGCCAGCACAGAACAGGTTTCTGGCTCCGCTTGCCAGATATTAACAACCCTGCACGCTTTCTGTCGCCAAGTCAGCTGACAGATGATGAGGAGGATCAAGAAGACCTACGCTTTATATTGCCGTCTGTCTGGTCCCAAACTCAGCTCCTGCATATTTTGATTTCCTTTCATCCATGTCTCGTCTCGTCTTACTTCCTCTTCTCCTCTCTCCTACTCTTACCTTATAATTTTTTATTGCATTTTTTTGTTTTTATTATTTCAACAATGGCTTCATACAAAGTGTGCTAGTAAGCCATGACAGTGTGACAGCGAGCTAGTGTGCACACTACCAGCCACCTCTCATTTATTATTTACATGAAAAAGGCCTATTGAAGGTTAGTTAGAAACAAATGGGTCTTAAAAATCCTGAGGGAATTAAATCCACACTTACAGGACATTTTCCCCATTGTAGCAATAGTGCCACTGTAGTAAATTACTTTAAAGACTGAGACAATTGCTGCATCTATTGTTGAGATGAAACACTAAATTGATAACAGTTTTATCAATCAGCTGTTTTACATAAAGACAATGAGGTCAATACAGTAAGGTTAATGTATGGCACCATGATCAAGCAAATAAAAAGGACATATCAGGTGATCAATCAGGAATATGTTTCCTTTAAAGCTGTAATGTGATAACTATTGGAAATCTATTTTATGTTAAAGGTAAGTTTTGGTTTTGAGTGATGATGCCTTCTTTTCTCTATACCAATTCCTACCACCTAGTCCACCTCTCTTCTGCTTGATTTCACTCCTGGCACCTCTTCTCTCCATTTTCAGACAATAAACACCCTATCTTTTCAAGCGTGCCCTCTGGTATCAGGACATGGAGCACAGTCATGAACAGATAATACCACCAACCACAAACTCCTTATCATAAAAACAGGCATAAAGCTGTCCTGGTTTTTACAGTCAACAAGTTAATTTGTTGTCTAACAGGTGCTTATTAACTGTGGTGGAGGGTAGGAGGAGGAGTGAGTCCTGTGAACAGATTGGCTGTGTCCTTGCACTTCATGGTGGTCCATCTGCCATGCAGGCCTGGTGGACTGACTCTCTCTCTATCTCGTGCTCGCTCTCTCTCTGTCTCTGCTGCTCCAGTGTCATCTCCATATCCGTCTGTTTTATCTGTTTGTCAGATGATCAGTCTGTCATCTGTCGACGCTTGACTCTGCCTTCTCCCTATCGCAGACATGTGATTCTGGTCTGTGTTAGGGTTCCTGAACTGTATGAGCATTTTTACTGCCTGAAAGCCTGTGCTGAAGTCTGAAAGTGGTGAAGGATGAGTTGCAGCCTGCCAAACAATGGACCACTGATGGGAGTTATAGTTTTACAAGCATGTTTCGCTCTTGGGGGAAAATAATGTCATTCATTAAGTTACGAGAGTAGGGATTACAGTGTAGGTGTGTGTGTATGTGTGTTGAGCAGATGGGCATGCCATTAGAGAACAGGCCCTACACACACACACATACACACACACATATCTCACAACCAAGCAAAACAGATTTAAAATGTTCTTTCTGTTATATAGTTGCCTTATGTCAGTTTGTTTCCAGTCTTCCATGCATTATTATCTCAAGGCTCTGATTTAATGAACTCTTTCCCATACATTAACTTGTGGTCATGTGGTACAGTTGCTGGTTTAGAGAAATTCAATGATTAGTCTGAATTTTTGAGAACTTGAAATGTGGATGTGATGATGATATAAGTGAGGTTTGACCATTTGGGATGACAGATGAAGAGGATAAGGTGCAACATGACATCTCCAAGTAATATTAGAGACTTGTTAATAGTGAGGCTAACTTTAGATGACTTTAGGAGCAGAAGATTCTGATTTATAAGTAGCGTGTACAGGGAATTCAGTGTGGTCAATATATATAATATATATGTCATGTTGTATGATGAAATATGTAGTAAAGTATGTTGTTAATTTTAACCAATGTTGTTTTTAAATATCCTTGGTACCGTGAATGCAGAATCTCACCTTCACCAGCTGAAGTACGACCCAACATTGTGGTTAAAGTTAGCATGACTGACAAGAAAACTGAATACTGAAGTCTCCTGTATCACATATACATTCATCTGCCATAAACCACCACTTTATTCCTGTGGTTTAGGTTAACATTTTTATTCATAGCACCTCTCCATTGAGCAATAGTTTTTTTTAGCTGACTAATGCTAGCTAATTAACTTGTTGCTAACTTTAGACAATGGTTAGCTTATCAATCAACACAAAACTTAAAACGCAAAGTGTTAGCTAATTTGTTATCATTGACTAAAAAACTGCAGTTATTGGTTCAACATAAAATTGATGACCCTTTTTATGAGTCATCAAGTGAAGTGTTTGCTTCCCGAAGAAGAGACTCAAGAGCGAATTCATGCTTAGCAGTAAGTTACATCCTGGGTAAGTACATTTACTCTTAAGTCAGTGGCGTGCACAGACATTTTGGGGGGCAGGTGCTCAGTGAAAAATAAGGGCACTTTGTGCGGCATGTGGAACTGCCGGCTGCCTTATTATAGCAGTGTGAGATTTAAAAACAAAAAAAACCATTAGAGGCACAGGTTGAATGTAATTGCATATTTATTTATGTCAATATGTTAATAAAATTACTTGACCTTTCAAGTGGACTATAGCAGCTACAATGATAGATCAGTGTACTGGTTGCAAAATAAGAAACATGTTTTTTCCCGTCAGAACAAAAGAAGTGTACAAAGTGTCATTTTGAAGTGAGGAGTGAAGAGTGAGCATTACCATTCTCTAAAGCAGCATCCTCCTCGGTGGTCATCACGTCATATCTATTATTGATTTGGGTTAGCGTTGCTATAGCTTGGCAGCTGAGGCTAAGGGGGCAAACAATACACTCGACTCGATTCATTTATATGTGTTACCTGGCTGGTGGGGCAGGGGAGGAGGTGTGTGTGGGCTGCAGCTGTGCACTGCTGCTGCAACGCGCCTCCGTTTGTGTCCGTTCTGCGCGTTCACGTTGACGAAGGAAGAGAGGTGTGTGCGGAGGAGGAGGCGCATATTGGGGAATTATTATCACGCTTTTAATCGTCGAGCATTTATAGATGATCATGTCAACATGAGCCACATACAGTACACTGTTAAAAAAAAAAAAAAAAAACTTTCAAAAGGGTACTTGCTTGGTCCAGAGGGCAAAGGGCAGGTGCTATAGCACCACCTAGTGTCTATCTGTGCACGCCACTGCTCTAAGTACTGTACTTAGTACAATCTTGAGGTACTTTACTTGAGTATTTACATTTGATGCTATGCTAAAGTTCTAAGGAAATATTGTACTTTCTACTCGACTACATTAACTTGACTGTTTTAGTTAGTTACTTTTCAGAAGAAGATTTGACACATATAACAAGCTTTTAAAATATAACACATTGTTATAGATGATACATCTCACATGGTTTCACTTCAATAAATGTTCAAATGATCCAATATTTCACCAAAAATCAAAGAGATGAAAAAAAAAGTCCAAAAAACTAAAAACAGATTTGTGTTTCTTCTTTCCTCCCCTATTAATCATCTCACGACCCCTCAGATTTATTTGGCAACCTTCTGGAGGGGCTTGAATCCTTGGTTGGGAACCACTGGACTAAACTAGCTAACTATTTTAAGTAGTGTAAACTAGCTCCACCTCCAGTAGCTACAACAGTAACATGCTGCTCTAACACTGATGCTTCACTATTAATAACCTTATAATATCATTTATAATAATATATCAGTCAGAGGGACCAAACCATTATTTTCACTGCAATACTTTAATTACATTCTTTTTCCACACGCAGCCTGCTCCTTTTGGGAAGATGAGTTTAACACTTTGATTCCCTGGAAAGATTATTTTAGGTCCATTTATACAAGAACAATTGATTCATATTCTAGAATTTTTCAAATTAAGATTTTCTATAGAATTACCGCCACAAATAAACAATTAAATATTTATAATATTAACCACTCTCCATTATGTAAATTTTGCAATGAAGAAGTGGAGGATCAGTTACACTTATTTTTTTATTGTACACATGTAGTCAGATTTTGGTTAGACATTCAAAAGTGGCTAAGACCCAAAAATATTCACTTCGAATTTACACCATTAAATATTTTGTTGGGAGTACTGGAGATAAACTGCCCACAGATTGTGAACACCATCATCCTTTTGGGGAAAATATTTATTTTTAAGACCCAAACAAAAACACTTCTGAATTTGGCTTTTTTTAGAAATAAAGTGCGATGCCAATTTCTTTTGGAAAAAATTATCGCATCCAATCAAGACAAGATAGAAATGCATAACAAAAAATGGGAAAAACTTACTTTTGAATGAAGGTATACTAAGTAGTTACTGTTGATATAATTTTAGTAGTTTCACATCCTTTTTTTGTTGTTGTTGTTGTTGTTGTTGTTGTAGTGTTTTGTGTGTTTGTCTTCTGTCTGTTTGTGTATTGGTCAGTGTATTGTCGGTTTATACATTGTATATGCCTGTTCCCATTAAAAAAGAAAAAAAAAAAAAATACTTTAATTACATCAAACTACTAATTATGATGTACTTTTACTTAAGTTAGATTTTTCATGGAGGTCTTGTTACATTTTACATTGCATAGCTACTTTTACTCAAGTGACGGATCTGAATACTTCTTCCATCTCTGCTTTACAGACATATTTCAAGACATATGCAGATACTCTACCTTGAATAATAGTTTGTATCTGATATAGTTTTTCCACAAGTGTGATTACCTAGTTATAGGTAGAAATATTCTTAAAATACAATTAGATTTACTCATTCTCCATCATTGAAAAATCCAGAGTCTATGAACATGGAAAAATATATCATTTCCTCACATGAGAATTACTTCGCCCCCTCAGCCGACAAAAGCTTGGATCAAGGGGCTGACTTTCAATAGAACGCAGTGAGGTAGCTGCTCTGCTACGTACGAAACCCTGACCCAAAATCAGGTCTTCTGCTAGTGATTTAGCACCAGGTTCTCCACAAACATGCTTTACGAGATAAGAGAGAGGCGACTATCATCCGGCCGAACCCCAGCCCTGTCATGAATGGCTCTACTCACCAACCAAAGCCGGCTATCCGGGACCAACCCAAGATCCTACCTAACAACAGGAAGTCAGCCATTTTGATTCTACTTTTTGATTTTGCCGCCATTTGCTGCGATTTAAATATTTAATCCAACTGACTTCAAATTTACTCAGTGTCATCTTAAGACATTAGAAATGAAAGCTTATCAAAATTCTTTGCCTCCGTTATACCTGGTGGATGTGGCATTACAGCTAATTTCTGTGTTTCGGGGTGGGGCGGAGTAGCGAGGGTCCGGTCATCACTGCTTGCAGCTCTAATTATTATTATTATTACATTGAGGTCCATATTAGCCTAGATAGGTAAGGGTAGTGAACTAGCTAGTAACGAAGATAACCTACAACTGATTTGATAACTACTACTACTACTACTACTACTTAGCTAGTTGTATATTCTTACAAGATTATGCTGGCTAGGATTTCTGGACAGCCACACTTAGTTAGTGCCACTAATTATGTAGTTAAGTATTTAACAAGCCTTATGAAACTTTCAAGATTATACTGGCTAGTAAGGTAGCTAGTTATCCACACTAGCCATGTAAGTCTAACATAAATTAATGTTAGATTTATGACCTGAAGATTATGCTGATTTCTCTGCATTTTGTCAGAATTAATATGAAGGTTAATTTATAAATGGGAATATAAATTAAATTAATATGGAAAAATACTGAGTTAGCTTTTGTTAAAAAATAATATTAGTTTTGCCTATAGTCTTCTCAGAGTAATGTTTATTTAGCTGACACTAATCTGCCTGACAGGCAGACGGATGCTAACCCCCGTCGGCCTGCTGTTGAGCCACTGGAGCCCTGCAGGAGGCCCTGGCTCAGACTGCGTGGAACCAAAGGTCATCAGCCGATCTGGCCCCAGATTTCACTACATGACCCAAGCTGTTGGATGGGGGAAAAGTGTGATATACTTGATATGGGTCAGTATTGTTTTAATAGCTTGTTCTGTGATATCCCGCTACTTCCGTTAAAATATCTGCAATTTATTCTTAATCACTGTAAAATTACCAGGGGCTCTTTTGACATAAATCGTATCCGGATGTATAACAAGAATGTTTTAAAGTGGTCATCTTTACGATTCAGCTGTTACTTGTTATTGTTTTCTGGTGCTAATCAGTAATTGTTACGGTGCTTTTACACCTCACTTCCCAGAGATCACTTTGCAGTCAAACATGGGCACCATCTGTCATCAATTTTCAATTTTCAAATATGAGTTTCAAAATGTGGGGCTCTCTGTGGCTGTTCAGTGATGGTGTCTATTGTTGCTTGTGAGGTCTCTGATCAACACTGATAATATAATTTTGAAATGAAAAATAGGCTGAACCTTTTGAAATACCCAATACCCAATATCAGGTGTTTCATAACAGACATTTTTAAACCTTTGATAAACTGGGAATATTTTGAATTAATACATATAAACATTACTTCAAATGTAACTGAAACTTTGCTAATAATGCTTATGTGGTTTAAGTTAAAGTAAACAATTAGAGGTAGTGTTGTTACAACTGAAAGGCATTTTACTTCTATTGAATGCATTCTAAAATCAGTAGCCAGCTATGCCGTTACAGCTGAGTCAAGAGGATATTCCAATCGCGTTTGCTTTTAACATATTTTCCATAGCACAGCGGTATTTAAAACATTGTTTAAGAGTTCTTTCATAGAGAAAAGATGCTCATCACACTGGATAGCATCTCTGAATAAACAAGAGATGATTGATGATATCATGAAAATCACATGCAACTAAGTAACTGAAAGTAGCCTTTAGCAGAGTTACTTTGTTAACCAAACAGCTTTTAACACTAGTCATTTTATTTCTTCTAGATTAATATTTAAGTCAAGTTATAGTACTTCTACTTCATAATATTCTGGTACTCTTTCAATCTTTGACATGAACTCCAACTGAGTAAGGTGTCTGTACTTACTTTTGCACATCAAAGGATTAATATGGCTGTTCAAGTCTATAAAATGTGAATGTGTTAACACAGTCTTTTGTAATCTCACCTGTTTAAAGCTTCTCAAGTGTGGGACTAAATCCATTTACACAGGATCTGAAGCGTGTCCCACTGCAGGTGTTAATGTCGTTCAGGTCTATAAAACATCAAGTATATAAATATATATATAAATTTGCTTCTCGTGTTAGCTATTTACAACATGCTTTTTTCTGGTTCACCTCCATAAAACCCAGTAACATGGACGATAGTGATTATCTATGCTGTGGCATGGCTGTATGTCACTGTGTAATTTTAGTTCAATAAAAAATACAACTGCTGTCCCATCATGAACAATGGAATTTACAGGCTGTTGTTGTCAGTGATTGCTGGTGCCTCATTCCTTTTTTAAGCTTGTTTTATGAGGTCATATGTTCTCTGGACCCTTGGCCAAATGCTGATGGCTGGTCATAACCTCTTTGAAGTCTGGATAAGCCACAGGGGCACCAATGTCAAGCTACCTTTGCCAAAGTATTCTTTTGTAGTGATTTTAGATGAACATTTTTGAATGTTGATTTGTTTCAATGCCTTTCCTGGCTGTGAGTGTATCTGTATGCTTGTGTTTGAGTTTGACAGATGTGTAGGTTTACCAACATAAATAGAGTATTATTGACTCTCTTATGACATGAAAGAAGTGAAGCTATGGTTTAAGTCAACCAGCTTTAGGATTCAGGATTCGGGCTTGTGTAAATGCTGTGTCCTTATGTGTGTGAAGTTTTTATCCTTGGAAAGTTTTGTTCTTTAAATGAATAATTTAAAAAGATACAATTTACTTAAATAGCCGCAATTCAAACCAGATAAAAACTACTACATACTTATGTATGTCAGTGGCGCTAGCTGATGTGCCTGTTCTACTGTGAACAGAACAAAAGAAGCCTGCTGAAATAGATACCTTCTTCTCATGCAATGGCCATAACCACATTTGACCTTCGTGCGTATGTGTGTGTATGTAAATGTGTCACATGTGTTCGTGAAGGAAATTTTGAGCTTTGGCTTGTCACATACTGTTGCCTGCTCAGTTCTGAACATAGAGGTCCTGCTATTAAGAGGCTAAGGGTAGAATATTAGAATTGTTTTAATTAACACACTAAGCCTGTTTAATGACTTCGCACATGTCAGCTTAAATCCTCTACAAAATAAACATTCCCTTCTTCATGGGAATGCCCACCAGCGGACCGGCATTCTCAGCTGCACCGGGAGCATTTTGTGGAAAACTGATCACCTGGAAAGGGAGTTTGCCAAATGCCGAAGTAAGCACAGTCTTACTTTGGCATTTGGCAGATGGAATGGATTGTTATGGTTGTCTATGTTTCACTGAATTATTGTGTCACAAAATGTAATGGTGATACTGATACGGAGAAGTTGTGGTGCCATGACATTTTTCATCCAATAAGATAAGCACAAAGGATAAACCATCTCCCTGTTCCTTTATCCCTGTAAAACTAGAAACAATCTAAATGCTTCTTAATTTCCTAATAATGACTGCATGCATGGTAAAATATACTGTGCTGCTTTCAAATCCAAACATACCAATGTGGACACTCATACTATAAGCTTAAGCTCACACACACAAACTTCTGGCTTCGTATCTTTACAGTCTTTCAAAAGTCATGATTACATGGTAAAATATATCAAAAATATTTTTTCACTCAGGCATTTGGAATATTCCAGATAGTGAAATGTAATCCTATTTTCAGACCACACATGCAACTTCTCCTTATACCAAATCTGCAGGTCTAGCTAGCAGGGCTGTACATTTTGTACCACTGGTGCCAAGAGGTTGGTCGTTTTGCAGCATACACAAATATTCTGTAGCATTGACTCAAAATCTTTTGAAATTTTATAATTTATATATAATAAGTTTTATAATTTCAACCGTCAAAAACATAGTGGAACAAAATAAAACCAATAAAATCAATATACAGACTAATAAAATTGAAACAAATATTCACACAGTTTACAGACTATTTTATAAAACTGTTGTAAATTTATGTTAAACACAAAATAAACTAACTTGCGCTATAGCTGCAAGTCATTAGTCCACAGTATGTTGTTAGCAGGGATTTTGAAGTGATTTTGTGACACTTGCAGGTAGATTTATGTGCTGCAACTGGGCAGCTAATCATCTAGTCTGAACCCAGTGAATGTTTTCTTTTGCCACTTGTTCAGCAAGCTAAGGTACACAAGAAGACATGTGTTCATGCTTATAGGTTATAAGACACATACTTTAGCAAGAAAGCTAACTTGGGTTGTTGTTCAAAGAACATGTTGTGTAGTGGGCTGCTATGAAGCTCAGTGTGACTGTCTGCCAATGATAGTGTGTTCATTTTGTCCAGGCTGGTAGTCCTGGGTCTGAAAAGTGAAGCAAATACGGATTTGCCTATAAACCTGCATTCTCTCTAATGGCCTTCGGGGGATTTCTCCACTGACTTAAAAAAAGTCTAATTGTATAGAAGTCTATAGGAAAATTACCTACTTCTCACTTGATTCATTACCTCAGTAAACAGTTTATGGTCTCAGTTGCTAGTCCCAAGTCTTCCTCAATACAGCAGTAAATTCATTTTGTAAATTATAGTCCCATTTAATTTAAATTTGACAATAAAGCTGGGTATGCTTTGGGATTTACAAAATGCTAAATTAGAGTCCACAAACCAATGGGTGATGCCACTGTGGTTACGACCATTATTTTTTATACAGTCTGTCATTTTGTCAGATTTTTGTCAAAGCAATGCAACGTTTTCTATAGTTTAGTCCACAGTTCTGACTGTCTGAAGAGTTCTGAAAAAGTTTATTGAGTAATGAGGTTTAGACTTGAGTCACATGACATGAATGTAATGCATTTAGCTGCAACCAAATCATAGGACTTGCAAGTTTACTTGGACTTTAACACCAATGACTTGGGACTTCACCTAGACTTAAACCTTTTGACTTCAAGCACTTGATATTCTCCCTATGCACACATATTGAAATGTATATTATAAAAAAGTGTGCAGTGAATTATTTCCTGATAGTGAATATGACAAATCAATTTAACAGCAGTCAATCACACTGCATAAGACTTGAGGGAAAGGTGTTTCTTAGGAATGTTTTGACAGTTTAAAAGAAAAACTGCAGGTTATTTAATACACTGTAAAACACATTTACAAACAAACATTTTTGAGTAGTAATTATATTCCGTGATCAATACATTAACAACTATTTGTATCTTTTGGAAATTGCATTTACAAGTGAGTTCTGTATCTGTGAGACTTTGCTTTCTCTAGCTGCTAAGAAGCTGTGACTTGGACTTGCTCACTTTGTCACTTGTTAGTTCTTTGTATAGGCCTCTTGTTGCCACTCTCAATCATCAAAAATGACTTTTCATCACTAGGCTTTTCAACCACAGCTGTCTACACTCAATATGACATGACAGATCACTTCTCCATGTCTTTTCATTTCACATGACATGAAGTGCTAATCTTAAATGGCACAGCTGCATTAGTGAATTATGGGAAATGTGGTTTGATGATACACCTTAAGAGTAGTGAGAATGCTTAACTGGTATTCGCATTGACTGCAACTACTATAAACATAAGGACTAGACAGCATACTGATAAACACATACACATACAGACACACTCAGATGCATAACTGTAGAGGTCTTTCACATGGGTGTGACTGATCATTTTGTTAAGGATGGATTAGTAGTAGTAGTAGTAGTAGTAGTAGTAGTAGTGTGTGTGTGTGTGTGTGTGTGTGTGTGTGTGTGTGTGTGTGTGTGTGTGTGTGTGTGTGTGTGTGTGTGTGTGTGTGTGTGTGTGTGTGTGTGTGTGTGCGCAGGTGACATTTTTTCCATTACCAAATTGCTGTGGCTCCAGCCGTGTGGATCTTTTTTTTTTGTTTGTTTCTGTTTCAAAGATAATGGTGCACAATGTTGATAATGTACAACTGTGTGATGCACTTTTCCCATTAAAAAGATTTTTTTAAACAAAATCTCTTCTAAGATCTGCCACAGCATCTTTGTTAATGTGGATGCATATCAGACCAAGGAATAAATTACTATCTGCCATTACCTTTTCTTTTCCATCTTCGGTGCACTGTTCTCTGGAAAGCCCTTGAGATGAAATCTGCTTAATGAAGCAGAATTAATGAATTAATTAACGTGTAAGAAATATCCTCAGAAAATAGGTGGCTGTAGCTGTTGTGTTGTGGGTGTTCAGTATGATGGTTTGAAAAGATTGCAGGGTATTGACTAGACACACAATTTAATTGTAATTCACCTCTATTACTGCCATGCTTCACACTGAGTCATCTAGGCATGCACCATTATAGAAACCACTTCATGCTACAGTGGTATCTGTTTCTCACATGGCCAAAAATAAATGGAGGGATTGTTCTGTAGAGTTGTCACATGAATATATGCACATGCAGTGTGTAGTGAGGGTTTCCTGGTGGTTGTCAGCAGGGAAGATATTTATTGAAGTTTGTCATTCATCATTGAAACAGACAATGTGAAGATGGAGAGAATTCTTCTTCCTTTAGTTGACAGGTAGATTTTTTTTGCCATGATTTATAGGCTTGTATTTTTCTGCAGTCAGTTGAGATTTCAGAAAATGTCCCTCTAAAGAGGAAAGTATTTTTTTTTGTTTTTGTTTTGTTTTTGCCTCATTTGTGAAAATTGATCACTGGAATATTTGTGCAGTATATTTCCCCCAAACAGCTGATGTACCTCTGTACAGACATTAGCCATAAGATAGCTAATGACATAAGCACCAACCATGTGTGTGTGTGGAGTAAGTCTGGGTGTGTGTTTGTGTGACAGCTCAGACTGAGATCTCACAATTAGTTTTAAATAGTAAATTGGACCATCCCTTGAGTAAATACCTAGTTTTAAATAATGTGATATTCCTCCAACCTAAAGAGAAAACATTTAAACTTTTATTCTCAGACTAATTCTTTGAAAACAGGCTAGGTTACCAGTCACAATATTAATCCCCTTGCTAAATGACAATTTCCTATCCGATCAAAAGAATAAGTAATTAAAAATGCAACCAGTCACCAATTAAAGCTTGCCCCTGTCTCTTAGTTTGAGTTGTGGCATACTTTTTAAAGATTGCCGATGTGCTCTCACTCAGTACTATTCTTCCCCTAATGATGATTTATTACCAAACCCGCCCTACCTTTTGGCTCACAGATGTGAAACCGCAGACTGCCAGACCATTACAAAATGTGAATAATCTGACACTGTGTTCCAGGGGCTTGGGACTCAACCCCTCCAATGATTCAGCAGTTAAAATTGATCGCAACACCTAGACATACTGAGTGACTGATGGCATTCCCAGAACCACAGTGCATCCCTTCATTGGCCAGACTATGTGAGGGTGTGTGATTGTAGAGGTGATAATCGGCAGTGGCCAGAGGGACTTTCTTGTCCCTGTTGTTGTGCCGTGTGGAGCTGTCCCGGGCAGGGACTCCCAGTTGGTCCCTTTCAACTCACCCCCCTCCTGCCGTCTCCTGAGCCCACCTCTTCTGTTATTCCCTCTAAAACTCCACTCAGTCAAACTCCTGTGTCCTTTTGAAGAAGCTCTGCTCTGATTTCCCCATCTTTTGACACTGGAGAGAAAAGGGGAAGTGAAGGAAAGTCTTAGAAGTGTATGGAGCAAAGTTTATAGGGAAAGGGAGTTGCAGAGAAGACGCTAAAGGGGGCTTTGCTGCTTTTGCTGCTGTCAATCAGGACTAGCTGAGTTGAAAAGCCCCTGCTAAAGTGCTCAGCAGTCGGTTCTCTCTTCCCGCCTGCTGGGTTTCCTGTCAACTGTCCATTCAGTAAGAAAAACATAGCAGGCTAGCGAAAGTTGCCTCATCGGGATTTGCTGTCTTTGGATCGTGGTAGTTATTTTTGAGGGGGGTGTTTAGGGGGGTTAGGGGTGTAAAGGCTGCAGGTGGTGCTAGGGAGTTTGTTTTGCCATGCAGCAAGCTTGGGATCGGACAAGTAGCATTGAGGGTGTTAAAAAAGGCCATACAAAAATGCTTGGGAAAGGACAAAGTGGCGGATACACCTCAGAGACAACGGGTGAAGTCTTGCAGAGGTAAGAGGAAATTATGTCCACCACAAAATCAGAAGGTATATACAGTATAGGCACATGCCTGTAGCTCACATGGCTGTATGAAAAATGAATTTGTTCCACAGGGATTTGGGTGATGGCATTCATGAATATACTTCCATTAGTAGCTGTGGTGGTGGGAAGTATATCTGAAAGATTGCTTATGTTTGGAATAATTATGGAATGGCTGCCAGCATGAAATCTCCCGCTGTGTGTCTGGTCTGAATATTAGGTCAATAAAACTATCAGCAGTCTATTTTGATACTAAATATTTTGATACTTTTTATGAAGTACTAGGTTATTTAATATGGTCCCATTACACTATTCTTAAAAAGTCTTGAAGTGAAAAGGCAAATTTGAAGGAAGAGTATTAACAAACATATCCACAATCTAAAAAAGGCTTAGAGATTCCCTAAAATTGAATGATTAATAATAAATGCACACCTTTTAACTTCACTGCATTAACCAGTCATTTCTGTTATCATATTTAGTGGTCTCGTATTTTTAAAAATGTTTTAATGTTGAAGAAAAACCCCCAAAACAAAATAAAAAAATAAAATATGTTTGTGTTAAAAGAAAAGACTCATCTTTAAAGGTGAGAGTTGATTCAAATATGTGTGTGTGTGTGTGTGTGTGTGTGTGTGTGTGTGTGTGTGTGTGTGTGTGTGTGTGTGTGTGTGTGTGTGTGTGTGTGTGTGTGTGTGTGTGTGTGTGTGTGTGTGTGTGTGTGTGTGTGTGTGTGTGTGTGTGTGTGACACATTATTTCAGAAATTTGTGTTAAACACTTATACACACAACCTTGCAACTAATAAATGTTGTACTATTAAGTATTTAATTTGGTCCTTGTTTTATGAACCTAAAAATTCTGTTTAATATTTAAAGTTTAAATAATAATTGGAATTAGAAATTATTTTTCCCATAAATGATATGCCACTTTATCAAATCTTGGATTGTAGAATTTAAAAAGAGAAAAAATGGGAACTGATTGCAGTGTTAAATCCCAGTCTTACCGTTTTACAACTGTAACATTAATTGTGTCCTTCAAGAGGAATAAAGTAATAATTATGACTATTTTGTTAAATATATATTAATACTAAAATGTTAAAAGTGTCTCTGAACAATAATGTATGGCTTTAAAAATGTTAGATGATCTTATATTAAATATAATTAACTGAACTGAATTAACTTACTGAAATGTTTATTATCTTAAAATACAGCAACATTCATAATTTAATGTAAATAGCTTAGTTAAACACAGACAACATTTTTAACTTTCTAATGAATCCAGTCATCAGTACAAATCTATTTCTGTTAATTAAATAAAAATATTGTTCAAACTAAGATGTTGTCAGTATGTTTGCTATAAATAAAACTACCAAATTAATTTAAGTATACTGTACAAGACATTGAAAGACTTTTAGATTGTGTCTCAATTAAACAACGTAATGTCTCTAAAACATAAATGCATCTGGTGAAGTCATTAAAGTTAGGGCCTCTTGCTGTGAGAAGTCCGTACATTCTGTCAGCTTCTCTATATAGCTGTATCTCAGAACGGAGTGAGGTTTTAACACAATTTACATGTATCACAGCTAACCCCCAATTTGACAAAAAAAGTAATGGTATCTAATACACTCTGTGATCATATTACAGATGCACGAATACTTTGCATGGCTTAAGTAAAGAAATGTTCTCTTTTTTTTATCTCTGTATCTTTATCTTTATCAGTGAGACTTGGTGTCCACACAGCAAACAAGAAAACCATTTAACTTGTTTGAATTTAAAATGTGTCACCTTTTACGAGTTTAGGTGTAACTTTGTAATGTGTGGTAAAGTGGATGTTAGTGGATGTTATGGCAACAGGATTGGTCAGTGTTGTATTGGTATTTACCTGTAAGTAACAACAAGTGCAAGTAAATTGTGAGTTTTTATTTTGTTTGAATGTGTAGCTGGCAATATTTTAATTGGTTACTTGGTAAGTGACAAAGTAAAAGTGTACAGTAGTCCATACATGGATCTGCAGTCTGCTACTTATTTTAGAACGCAAATTCATGAATTACTGAAGCGTCCTACTGTCCTACCTGATATCCAGCAGGGATATTGATTTTCTCAAGATTTTGTTTCAGCCAATCAAATTTTTTTCTGAGAAATCTTTTTGTATTAAGGTTTGTTCATAAACTCAGATATATGTTCATGCCATTATAATGGCAGATACTGCACTAACCATTTGACTGCAGTTGCTTTACTGTTACAATTTAGCTCATACTGCAATTACTTAATAGTTACACTCTAATTAATTGATTGACTTGACATTTTAAATCTAGATTTTACAAATAGTTACTTAAAGGGAAATTACAGTATTTTTCAACCTAGACCGTATTTTCCCATCATTTTGGGTCGGTTTGGGTTTGTTATTGGTCCAGTACTGAGCAAAGTATCTTTAGCCAGCAGCCACTAAACATCATTTAGTCCTTGTGGGCCATTGTACTCATCAATGGGAAAGGAAAACATTCTTTCTGTTTCTCGCAAGGAGTCAGGTCACCTGCTGACTGTTTTATGATGATTTATGGTCACTCAGAACTGTCCTATCAAGTAGGACCACATGTCAAATGTGTTCAGAACGGCTTCACTCAAAGGGCGAGTGAAAAGCAGACTGTCGCAGTAGGGCATGGGGCAACGTGATATTGTTTAAATATGGCGATAACGCCACATATTTTAATAATAATAGCAGCGAAACTTCATGAGCATGGGTAACCAGGGTTACCAGGCTAACTTGATTAAGCTGGCTAGCACACATCCACGAGCATGCTACAGCTAAGTGGTGTGCTACCAAAATGTGCTGGCTGGAACACAGTAATTGTTTGGGTCAATGAGCATACGGAAACAGTTGCATACCAAACCAAACATCCTGTACTGAATGTTATAGGACAAGTACACAAACCGCTAAACTCCTATTGATGCTTTATTCATGTTAAAATGCAAAAAAAGGGCAAAGAAAAACATCTAATTCACCTTTGGGCACAACTTGTAATATAGTCCTAACAGGCAAAACTAAAATGATCTATATAACTCGCTGTGCATCTTTCTTACACAGGGTTTTGTGCATTGGTCATTGCTTTAGCATGCCCAATTCTTTGCTGACTTGCTGTCATTGTGAACTACTGTGTAAGCTAGTACGAAACAATTAGTGAAAGTAATGAAGTGAATGTTAATCTACTGACCTTCGATTGTAACTCCTTGTGCACTCAAGAAAGCAAAAACAAAGAACTAGAAGAGTCTAAGACAAATGGTATGATGAATAATGATGGTACTGACGGGTCCAGGTGGCTTGAGTTATGCTTGGAGATAGTCTTGTAATGTCTTTGGGTTTGGTGATGAACACTCTGGATTGTACTTTAACAGATTTATGGTCAAAGAGATTAGTTAAGCATGGTTAACATGTTTTGTCCCATTATTTTCACCTTAACATTCATCCCTTCCCTCTTTTTCCTTTTTCACTTTCCTCATCTTACTCCTCTTTACCACCTGCTGGCTGTATATCACTCTGGTAATATGTCACAGAAGGGAAGGTTGCCTCTGACCTCTTACAAGACGCCACTGATGGCCACAATGTAGTCCAGTCTTTGAACATATTGCATGTGTTATCTTACCTTAGCTTTGCTGGAACCTCTAAGCGAATTTTACCTTGTACTGCAGTCCCTACAGCTGTCATCAGTTACACTGACGTGTGAAAATGCCACGGGAAAGGTAAATCCTACCAAATTGTGCATTTCTGGCATTTATTCTGCTTTATTGGGGGTCATGATTAATGTGTTTATGGGTTTTATTTTTTCTCAAACTGTGGTGCCAGCAAAGCTACAGCTAAATTTCATGACACATGTAATATTGCCTTTCTGACACTTAACATTATAAATTGTGCCTTTTGCTGTGAGGAAGTGTGGCATGAATCCTTCAGATGTGTTGTTGACTTTTAAACCTTTGGCGGGCAGTTGTGAAAGTTACTTAATAGTTCCAATTTTTTTATTTTTTTGTAACATATTTAATCATGGCTGACTGAAAACAAATGATGTCATGGTAGTGCTACCGATTTTATAGAAACATCCTATTCATTTTTTGCAGTTATTCAATGCTATATTCTTATGCCAATTATATTATAAATTGCATCTTGGTTTGTTATCAAAAAAGAGGATTGCCCAGAGTAGGAGCTGATTTAATGGGGTTTTGTTTGTTTGTTTCTTAGTTTAGTCTGTCATTTGTCCATCTGGTATCTGTATTTTTCAGACTCACTATAGGTAACCAACTGGTCAGGTTCTGGTGAAGCGAGAGTTTCAGTTCTATCCGACTGAAGGTCATTAACAAGAGCTAATCTGGTGGGCTTTCTCGCACTTCATATGGCTCTGCCCAAATGCTTGTCTGGACTTAGATGTGACAACTGATTAGTGAGCAGGCTTTACAGCTCTGTGACAGTGGGGGACTCCTTTGAAATTCATGGCATTTGTATGAGCAAGGTTGAGCAAAATAAATGCTGTATTTAAATAACTTTTGTTATTTCAGAGAGGGACACATGTTTATTTTTTAGGTAGTTGTTTGAAAAGGAATAGCAGTGTATACAACAATGGATAGTGGGCCTGCCATGTCTTACAAAATGTGTTTTGAAATACCATTAGGAGGATGTTTGTGATATTAGCATAAAATTCTATGCTCCAGGGACTAGATGTTATCGCTTCCCTAGCAACAGTACTTATTAGTACAGCAACTGACAAGCAACTACTACAAGCAGTAGTATGTTAGTTATGCCCAGGCCTTCCTTGTAGGGAGAATGTTTGTCTCTCCCATTGCTTACAGAAATTGTATATTTATTGTGTCACCTTCTGTAGTTTTACTACCATCTCTTTCCGCCACCACCACCTTAAGCATGTGTTCATTGCTGTGTTGACACGTGGCAGCAACTGTGGCTTATCTTAATGTTAAATGGCTGACAGTTGCATGGCACTGGGTAGGGGTCTCTGAGGCCTCATAGTTAACATGGCCATATTGGTGTCCACTTTTGTGGTGACATAAGCCAAATCTAGTGGCATCCTGTTACTATAGTGTTCAGCCAGCATAAGGTTGTGTTTAACACATGTCCACTTCCCTCCCTTAACATAGTAAACTTGCCTTATTTGTCAAACATATTTGGGAGGGTTCTTCCAGTTTTGATGAGGTCTAGCACTTGTTCATTTTGTTCATTTTTAGTTTGAATGCATTTATTTTATGTTGCTTTGAACAATAGCACATGATATGGATCTGATGTAATGTCATCTAAGTTAAACTATGTTACCCAATGTGATTTATCACTGTCAAAATTCCATTTGGACAAACAATTTAATTGAATTGCCTTATAGTTAATGTGGATCGAATAATTTTCTCTACTGAAAGCCTTACATAACTTATAATCATGTTTCCATCACATCAGAGGACATACTTAACCCTTGTGCCTAACTCAAAAAAGTGTTAGAGTTGAAAATGTCCGTATTATAAGTTAATATTATTTTCCACTTTCAGTGAATTATTATATATATATATATCAGTCCTGATAATAAATTTCAAATATTCATTCATTTTCAGGACTTTAATCCTTTAAATGCCAGTTTGGGCAACAAATACAACTTTTTTTTAAAATGATAAGACAGAAAAAATGTATTATTTTCCATATACTAAATGCAAAGTTTTTTTGTTTTTTTTTTAGGGGTGGGGGCAGATTATCACACTCTAGGATATGTCAGTGATTAGCAACAACATTGATTTTGATGCGTTATCATTTTTTGTGCAGTGTCAAATAAAAATAAAAACTCCCTCTGGGCTCCTTGGGGACAAAAGGGTCCCCATTGAAACCCATTAAAACTGTGGTATGGGCTGTCATTTTTTAGCCCAGGCTTCAAAATTGTATAATTTTTTTTGTTTGTTTGTTTTTCTTTACCAGATAACGTCATTTAGCTGTATTTTGCCTGTGGGAGAATCCCCCAGTCCTGCTCGTCCTGTATTATGAAGCACAGCAGAGTGTGTGTGTGGGTGTGGGTGTGTGTACGTAAATGTGTGTATGTGCAGACACAAATGGAGAATTTGCATTGTCATGTAGGTCTACATTTATAGCATTATGTCTAAATATCTCTCTCTCTCTCTCTCTCTCTCTCTCTCTCTCTCTCCCTCTCTCTCTCTCTCTCTCTCTCTCTCTCTCTCTCTCTCTCTCTCTCTCTCTCTCTCTCTCTCTCTCTCTCTCTCACACACACACTTTACAAACACAGACCTTCAAAGCTCAATAACCAACTATAACATACAGTAAATGGACAGCACATTTGAAGTGTTATTTATTATATTCTAATATTGACGACGTGTGTGTGTGTGTGTGTGTGTGTGTGTGTGTGTGTGTGTGTGTGTGTGTGTGTGTGTGTGTGTGTGTGTGTGTGTGTGTGTGTGTGTGTGTGTGTGTGTGTGTGTGTGTGTGTGTGTGTGTGTGTGTGTGTGTGTGTGTGTGAGAGAGATTTAGACATAATGATGTAAATGCAGACTTGCAAGACAATACAAATTCTCCATTTGTAGCTGTGCATACACACATTTACGTACACACTCAATTTGGATGCACTCACATTTCTTAGTCTGTTTTTCTGTCTGCTGTGCCTCATAATACAGGATGAGCAGGACTGGGGAATACTGTAATGTATTCTCCCATAGGCAAGATACACCTAATAATGTTATTGGGTGAAAAAAAACCAACAACACAATTTTGAAGCCCAGGCTCCAGAATGACAGCCCAGAACACAGGAATGTATGTAAGAGTCATTTTTTGGCAGATGGGGTCAAAAAATGCACTATATTATATACCTATTATAAGTGATTGATTGAAATAAATATATATAATATCCTTGAAAGAATTTGATGCCATATGCATGAACACAGCCCCAATTATCAAGAAAATAAAAAAAGAAAAGCCAGAAATGTCCTTAGTTAGGCACAAAGGTTAAGGTCTGCAGCATTTGACTTGATTCAACACTTCATTCCACATTTTCACCCCATGGTCAGAACTATTAAATGCATCTTCCCCATAGTCTTTCCAATATGTTTATAAAGTAATTATACTATCATTATAACTAGGATTTGTAGAGACTAGGGGTGTAACAAATGACTGATTTGAATCAGAAAATTGGTTTTGAATTACATGAGTACATGGACCCCTGGATCGGTCTAAATGTAGCATGAATCGGCCAATGGCCTGATTACAAAGTTATGAATTGGTTTGATGCAGTTGCTGAAAGCTCCGTCTGCTCCTGTCTGCAGCTCTCTCTCTCTCGCTTTCTCGCTCTCCCATAAAACTCTTGCGAGACTGGTCACAGCAACGTTAAAGGGAAAGACATGATGCAGCTTCAAGTCTGAAATCCAAAGTTTGGAAGAGATTTGCATTTTACAAGAAGAACGGAACACTAGATAAAACCTCTGCAATATGTAGAGAATGTAAAGCAGCACAAACTATAATAACGATGTGTATATCCACACTATGAACTATAACATCCTATAAACAGCGGTGTCAAGAAGTATTTCAGACACTAGTTGCTGTAATGTTTCAGTATTAACAGACCAAACTGACCCACAGCAGCATGTTGAAGCGCAGTGTGTAAAAGTGCACCGCTGTGGCACTAACGCACAGTATGAGCACATTATTATAGATAACAAAGTTTCAGCATCTTTGTATAATAAAGAGAGACAAACCTATCTCAGTCAGTCCGCGGTGAGAGAAATATTGGGTCATGCAGGTGCTGTAATTCTTCTGCTTAGATTCGTCGACATTGTTTGATTAGTTTGCTATATTATTAGCTACATCATAAAACAGTTGAAAGTACATTTTGTATTTTTCATCTGGCTTTCTTTTTACTGTTATGCTAGAATTTATGGAAACTCCTGATGCCTGATTTTATCAATACATTTAGTAAAGACCTATCCACCAGTACTGTAGATCATCATCTCTGGTTCTCATTTTGCAGCATGCAGTGTTGTGCCCTAGTGGAAAAGGGTTTAAAGTCTTTGAGTTTGTAGACTTTGCAGGGCTAACTATCGAGAGCAATGAAAACAGACAGAGTTAAAGAGGCTTAAATGTCTTTATTCACCGTATCAACATAAAAATACAGCAATGAGAAAACTGCGTTGCCAAATATTTGCATCTTTATATATGTACCAATGAGATTTGCACATAACTTGGACAGGCTTGAGTGGGATACACCAGTAAATCCTGAAATCATCACAGTTTCAGGGCGGCGCTATAAATGAAGCTGTAATATAACTCAAGTAATGTGATTTTTCATAGTCTTCTGATATGATACAGAAAAAATATCAATGTGTAAAATATATAAAAAGAGAATCTATGAAGTAATTAGTTCTTTCTTGATAACACAAGTAGACCTTTTATTAGTAGCAAAACTACACATTAAACAAAAAGATGGTCAGCCATCTATCAATGCAGATGAACTCTCAAAAACCTGTAAAGTTACAAATAACTTTGTATCCTCCACACTTTTGTCTTGAAACTGTTAGTATTATTGGACTGCCTTCTTCAGCTGCATTGGCAGACTTATTAAGAGCTGGTACACATTTTAGAATGCTACAGGCTCCAAATACCCAATAGCTTTAATATCTTTCCAAAGTGAGTTTTCATTTATTGCATTGGAATCATTTGTCAGTACAGCGGTAACTTTTTTCTAAAATTGTGAATAATAAATTAAAATAAATGTGTGCAATCGTATTTTCATTCAATTTACTTTTAGACTTAAAATATAGTTACAGCTAAGGAGAAAAGCATTAACTATGACATTTTATTTCACTGGAACATTAAGCAGAAGTTGGCCTGAACTCAAACTAGAGAAGACAATCAATCAACTCATTTGGGATCAGCGCTTCATCACCACTTTCCCAGTCCTTAATGCTTGAATATATGAGCTGGCAGAGTTTAAAGGTCTTGGTGTAAGCACAATCTAATTTTAAATGGTTGTTCATATGAAACTAATGAGGTGCACTGTCCATTGGGAAACTTGAGGTGCAGACTGACGTATTATAAAAAGACAAATATGCTAGTGCTAATTTTCTGACAGCAGATCAGCACAGCAGAATTATGCTTTGTCGCTCTGGGGGCAGAGTTTGCATCTAGAAAAACAATACTGCAAAATTGTGGCGCAAAGTGAGCGTATTGTGTTTAGTATGTGTAAATATAGAGAAGATTACCTTCACTGGGAAACACTTTTTGTTGCTGGAAAGGGGAGATCCTTCAGTGAGACTTAAATGCTAAATCTGCTGCTTTCTAAAAAAGATAATGACAAATTGTGTCTGGTGAAATAATGGTAATGACCTTTTTAGATTAGATGCATTGTATATTGTTAAAACCAACACTAATGTTTGAAGCTGATATTTCCCAGGTACATCTGCCAAAACACAGCTGCACTTTTTTGTTCTTGCAGTATGGTCTGGAAAATGGAGCGCTGCATTGAGCTGCAGATCACTGTTTATTATTGATTTCTTTTATGTCTTTTATGCTGGGTTGGATCCCATAATAGCCTCTAGAATTAGTTTTGAGGCAGATGCAAATCTACTTAAAAGTAACTAGAAATGAGCATGTAAAGCTGAAAATGTTCTCTCAAGGGAGCATGCCTCCATACCACTGTAATTGTGTCAGGATTTCTCTGTCCACACAATAAATTAATAATAAATAATGGAATCAATTTCTTTATTTCGATAGCACACCATAACAGAGTTTTGTCAATCATCAGTGCAAGGTCATACATAACACACGTACTTCAAAGAGCCATGTCAGCTATGAATTTGGAGAATGTACTGAATGCTTGTTGCCATCCAGGTTTAACAGTAGGGGAGTAGGGGTGTATAACCGACACAAAAGCCCACCTCCTGTTTAAGTCCCAAGCAGCCACTCTGCTCTGTTAGGCCTGCACCAACAGCTGAGGCAGGGGAGATTGTAGCACGTGCGCTCACCCCAAAGGCATCTCTCTTTCGTCCACACAATGTGAGGGCAAGAATACAGGAAATCAAATTTACTGTACCTCCGTCCTGCGCAGGTGCAAAACACACGTACAAACATAGTCATGTTTCCATCACATCAGAGGACATTACATTGACTTGCGTTAATTTCTTGGAGACTAACCTTAACCCTAATCCTAACCACTCCTGGTTAGGGTTTCAGTAACTGTTTATAGCTTATTTTGACCATTTAAATCACAAGTTTATCCTCCTTGTTTTTGGTTATCAGCTCAAAGTGGGTATTACATATCATTAGACTTGACTGTATGCATTTTGGTTGTGTTTATGTATTCGTGTGTTGGAGCTGTATATGCATACATACATGTGTCTGCTGTGTGTGTAAACTAAACTGGTACAAGCTATTACTTACAATGGACGTATGTTACAGCATGGTGATAATCTCTGCTAATACATTCCCTTTTTATCTTGGAAAAGGCAGGGCTCACTCAAGAATTTATGACAGCAATGGAGACAGGCGGACAGAAAAACAGAGGCAGATACATACAGTTGGCCATATATTAAGGATTGACTCTTTGTACCTAGGATTTGAAATTAATTAGTTACATAAATCAAAATAGCTAGACTGTTAGTGATTATTGAATTAGGGCTTAAATTCTATCACTGCCACGGCAAGGATGAGCGTGTGGCCCCCTTCCCATCAGCAGGGGTCTGGCTATGTATAGATCCGTAGTAGCAGAGATGCAGGACAAGTCTCTGCCCTGAAAGAGATAAGCTGCTCAGAAAGGAACACCAGGCAGGCAGAAGGGAGGCGAGAGGTGATAATTACCTATCTATACTCACCAGATGAATGATCTGTGAGTGAAATATGAATCATCCATCCTGATGTCATAAGGTTGAGAGGCAGTGTCTGATTGTTTTTGCTTAATGCTTTAGATCAGGGAGATGTTTATGTGTTTGTCTTGCCATTAAGCTTTTAATTATCTTCCCATGGGGGAAAAGTCAGCTTGTCTAGGCTTTAGCTGCATTAAAATGGTAAATGTGATGTCAAGCTTACTCATAACTGTGTCAGGTGTTAACATGTTGGATGCATGTAGTTCATGCAGGAAAAGTGCAATATATTGTGTGCTAAGAATTTGGATGCAATTCAGTGACAAGGCTGGGATGCTTTGATATGCATCACACAGTACCATTAAGGAATACATTATTGCAATAATGGCGATAAGTGCAAATACAGACTTGTACTGTACAACAGTTATTGGTTTGTTTTTTTATTATTTTTATTTTCAGAGCATTGCATACAGTAATGTCATTTCCAGTAGTTGCTTTAGATCAAAACAATATAAATAGTACAGTCTTGGAATTATCGATACACTTTTAAGCCAGTTTAACATCAATATCCTTCTTTTTTTTTTTTTTTAAACACTTATTGGTTTGTTATGAACATTTGGAAATAGTCTCTGTCACTCCTGCTGTTCAGATTGTCTTGTGGCTTTAGGTAATGCATCATTGTAAATCATCTATTTGTGGTAGGCTGGCTTTTACGTCAAGTGAATATGTGGTCCAAGGGCGTAGGTGATAAAAAATTGTTATTTGACCCCAGTAGAATAGTCTGACCACAAGGTAAATAAAACAGTTTCATCCACAACTATTTGGCAACTGCTAACAACTTTGTAAAAAGATGTTATGGCAAATTCATTAAGGTCACCAAGCCACATTTTCAACAAACCAATCACCAACACTTTACATAAGTTGATCAACTATCAACTCCCTGTAAATAAATAAACTCTTTACACAACCTTTGTGTGTTTTTCAGGCTGTAAAGGCAGTGTAAAGAATGCATTGGACACAGTGCAGGATTTATTTTAAAACACAAACCAACATTTTCTGGTCAGTCAACATGACTCTTAAAACAGTCAAGTTTTATTTATTTCACGCCACATCACAACATAAGTTATCTCAGGGCACTTTTCACAAAGCAGGTCTAGACTGTATACTTATTCTCACAGACCCATGAGCAAGCACTTGGCGACAGCATCAAGGAAAAACGCCACCTTAATGGGAAGAGAGACTGTTGAGTTGAAAGACAAAGAGGGAGAGTAGAGAGAGGGAGAAAGAGAAGGACAGCAACAACAGTAATAACAGTAAAAACAATAATAATAATAGAAATATGATGAATCTATCTATCGATGGAAGGCATCTCTATCTGCTTGTATGTCCTCCGCGTATCCCTTGAACCGCACTTGTGAGGTATATGACTGGGCGACCCAATGTAGTACAGTGTTGACTTTGGTGCAGTTTGACCACACAATACATTCAATATCAGTAAACTTTGAATAAACCGGTGTTGTCAGGGAGAGGCCAGACATGAGGTGTTACATAAGTCAGAGTGAAGTACTCTAATAAGAGAAAAGTAGACACTTTTACTCCCTGTGCAGACAGAAAGTGTAGTGTTAACAGCATTTTAAACAGATCAGCAGCAGTAGTGACTACATGGGAGATGTTCAGGTACACTGTTGAGTGTAGGACACCCATGTTTTTGAGGAACAATACACAATCACTGTAGTTACATACGTAAAATCAGGCAAATACTTCCACCGGTAGTTCAAAATCAGTTAGTCTCATACGTTGAGAGACTATGGTGGCCCATTCAGAAAACAGGTCTAAGTTCCCAATATGATCAATCCACTTTATTTTAGAATGCACATTATTTTACTTTTAAATGCAGTCCTTCTTTTACTTTAAATGAGAAAATATCATTTATTTACCATAACAGTACTTAATATTTATAACGTTTCTGTCTAACAGAATGTTAATTTTCTCTCATTCACACCTCACATCAACTGTATTAACTTTTCTATCCATTGAAGTAGCAGCTGGAGGCCAAGCAGTTGGCCTGTTGAACAGGCACAGTTGAATGTGCACGGCACTAGTAATGATAATAGCAGACATGGGTGCCGAGAAGGAACATAGCAGCATGGGGTCCGCAGCCACGTTCCATGGAAGCCTGCAGTCCTTAACTAAGAGTCCGTGACCATGATCGGCAGAGGAGGACAGAGGAGGTCAGTGCATCATGGGAAGTCCCCAGTCTAGGCTTATAGCAGTCTAACAAGGGGCTGGTTCGAGGCAAGCCAGATGGCCCTAACTATAATGTTTATCAAAAAGAAACATTTTAAGCCTACTCTTAAATGATGCCTCCCTAACCTAAACTGGAAGATGGTTCCACAAGAGAGGAGCCTGGTAGCTGAAGGCTTGGCCTCCCATTCTACTTTTGAAGACTAGGAACTACAAATAAGCCTGCATTTTGGGAGCACAGTGTTCTAGTGCGGTAATACAGTACTATGAGCTTTTCAAGATATGATGGTGCCTGACCAAGGGCTTTGTAGGTGAGGAGAAGGATTTAAAATTCTATTGTAGATTTCACCGGAAGCCAATGAAGAGAGGCTAATATGTGAGAAATATGATCTCTTCTAGTTTTTTCAGTGCACGTGCAGCTGCATCCTGGACCAGCTGGAGAGTCTTTAGAAACTGGAGAGTCTTTAGAGACTCTCCAGCTGTTAATAATCCAGAAACAAATGCATAGTTTAGTTTTTCTGTATTTTTTTGAGACAGGATGTGCTAGATATTCTCAATGTTACATAGGTGAAAAAAGTATATTTGCCATGATATGGGTGCAGGTGATCACAAACAGCAGATGTCAACAGTAATTGGGAGGCGTGAGAGGTCCAAGGTTCATATCCTGGACAAGCTCCCATTTCATGTTACCACCCAGCTCACTAGGGGAAAAGGAAGCAACATAAAAACCAGATGTTATGGGTTGAAGTTATTTATTAGCAAGTAGTTAGATAAAAAATAATAATAATAGTACACAACAGAGGAAGACAATTACCAAAAGAAAAGGGGTGATGCATGCTGTTTAAAGCACAAAAAACACATATAACCAAAAGAGGACCCCTAAACTGGAGCTAGATCTATCTAGAACAAAGAAAAAAACAAAAATAAACCTCACTATCTAGACCTTGTCTAGTAGTGGCAGGGTTGGTTAAAACAAACAGGACAGGAACAGCACCCCTATTCCCATGTGTCTCTAAAAACAGTGGAGCTACTTGTTTGAGAGTCAGTTAAAAAAGAAAACTACTAGCCCCGGCCCAGTTCCCAGGTTGTATTAGTGCCTCAATGCTAGTTCCCTCACAAAATCATTACATTAGCAACAAGAGGCGTTAAGAACAGTTACTATCATCCTTGTGAGATTATTCCATTTACATTTTTTACATGGCCATTTTGTGAATGCCATGCAAAAACATTGTGTTGCTTAGCAGTTACACATATAATAGGGCTGGCTTAAGTTACTTTTTCACTCATTCCCTGTCTAAGGCAGTAAATAATAGAGACTGTGCTTTATCTGGCACATTCAGTAACATAGGCTATATGGGGGCACCAGGTGGGCAGTGTATAAATTATCAGGCATGCCATATCCCCAACCCACCCTCCAGCCTTCCCCACTTTAATTTGCCAGCAGGTGTCTTTGGCATACTTGTGTGTGTTACAACTCGACAATTGTCATTTTAGATACAATCTGCGCCAATGTTAATAGAGAGCAATGTCTGATATCCCGTGTGGAGCATTGAGTCTCGGTCATGTAACCGGCTTCTGCCAATAGAAGAACAGGACTGCTGACATTATGCAAAGTTGTTGACAGTTGTGAACTGGTCACCTTGCATCCTGTGTCAAGATAAATGAATGGTGTTCCGACTGTGTGGAATGGTAGTTAAATTAAAGATGTCAGAATGGTAAAATTATTATTTAATTCTCTGTATCTGTGTAGTTGACTTATTGTGTTATGTGTTTATTCCCTTGTTTGATTTTTTAAAAAGAATGACTTAAATTAGAAAATAAATATATCTCCACCTACAGTCCAGTCAGAAAGTATTAGGTAAGCGTTTTTTGTTTTGTTTTGTTTGTTTGATCTATTGCAGTATGCTCCAAATGAAATACAATGATGATTTTGAAGTTAAAGAATTGACTTTCAGCTTTTAGAAACTCGATGGCTTTATTTAAAGTTATACTGTACCAAATTTTTCTTTTTTTTAACTTTCTCTCTGTAAATGAATAAGTGTACATTTGACTTATGTAGTTTAGCTGCCTCTGTAGGTAAATTGATGATGTTGACTCATGTGTCTGTCAGATGCTGTGGTGAGAGGAGAATTATATGTAACAATTTGTGTCTCCTGGGTCCTGTGAAGTGTTCAACTTTTGAAATAAAGGAACTTATTTTGCAGCAACACTGCACCTACAGTTACACATCAAGAAAACCACTCTTTTCTTTAAGTGATTTAACACTTAAGCTCCAGATCTAAATAGGCTGATGATGGCAATAGGAAGAGTGACCCTCATGAGACCACATTGCTACCAATGAGAGAACACTCAATCTGTCACCAGGCCTACTTTGTATTATCTTTCCTGTAATCAAAAACCATGGGACTTGCAACCATGCCAAGTTCCACACCATAATAGTAAATGAGTCAATGGCATATATGAATATGTTTTCCAAACTTGAAATCTTAAGTAATTTTCACAATGCATATTCTCTAAATGAAATTAGAGGTAACGTGCAGTACTATGCAATAATGTTTATAACTTGTTTACATGCAGTTGGAATCACGCTAGTTTTCTGGTTGGTTGGTTGGTTGGTTGGTTTGTTTATGTATTTTTAACTCACATTGGAAACATGTATGATACATTAAAAATAATGTTCTATAAATTACCTGTGCATACTATAAATCTGCAATTTGAAAAGTTTTTTTTATTTTTAGTCTGAGCAGTTAAATTGACTCTCAGTGAGAGGAGAGGCTTTGTACTGGGTCTTTCTATACTTTGTTTCGATTTTACAAACAGCCAATTATTCTCTCTTGGCTGTTTTTTATCCGTGAAAATTCAATTAAGTGGAAGAACACGTGACAAGGACATCATGTTTCTCTAAAATAAATCTAGCTCAAATCTTTGTTCTTAATTTGTTGAAGGACACTATACGTTTATTTTCACATGAAGATGAAGAAATTAGGGTACTTCAGAAAGGTATAGTATCAGTAAGAAGTCATACAAATATAGTTCTATCCACTGTCAACTGAACAGCTACTATGGAGCAGTTGGAAGTGGCTTGCCCAAGAGCACCTCAGGTGTTGTACCAAGGGGCGTGCATTGTTTCACTTTACCACTGACATCTATCCTGTTGGTGTGGGGATCTTTTAAGCACAAATGTGTTTCTCTAACCTTTAGGACACATCATCCAATAAATCTGTACAATATATTATTAATAAAATCATCATACAATGACAAGATTCAGATTAGCACAAAGCAGATTCAAATTATCTTTCATAGTAGACACTGCACTCTCTTAAACACCTGCCGAAATTAAAATACTTCAAGTAAAGGAATATCCAAATACTTCCAGGTTGACCAATGACAGTTTTTTGGATTCAACGTGTAGTTTCCACAAAATCTATATAGCTTTTTGTATAGATTTCCAATAAGATGTACCCTGAAACAAACCATAAATCTACCTTTAATGTACAGTCCTCCCTCAATCACAGGAGTTTGATGTGTGATGTAGCTCAGTCCCCTATTAAATTGAAGTGCCACTGAGTGTCTCAAAGTGTGAAGCAGCAGGGGTTCATGGTTAAGTATATTTTGGGTGTAGCAGTGAGTCATGTAAAGATTTATGGGTCTGAAGTAAACCTTGCATAACACTAAAACAGTTTGGAAAGTAGGTCAGGTTATGCATCATCATTGTATTGATGTAACAACTAATTTGAAACTCAAAGTAAATCTGTTTTTCTGTTTTTGGTGAGGATAGTGATTATTATGGAAAATTATTGGAGCTGTTTACCAGATGTGTTAAAATTGTTTTTTACAGTTCATTGGTCACAGCGGTTAATCAGAAATGAGAGTGAAAGCAAAATAACTCTCCTCATCTTACCGATTGCACTTGACTCATTGCTGTTATGCAACTTTTGTTCCTCTCTTTCAGCCACTTTATATTTTTACATTATCATGATTTTCTCTTCCCTCATCTATGTAGATTGTATCTATTTGCATTGTATGGCATTTGTGTTTGAACCAGACAAGACAGATGTACTTTCATCATCTGATGCTGTGGCAGGTGGTAGAATTGAAAAGTAAAACGAACAAACAAAAAAAACGGATGTAGTTTGGTTTGGGGGGCATGGCTAAAGAGAGGAAGAAGAGTGGGAAGAAAAAGGGGTGAAGCAGACACAGCTTTAAACTGGGAAAGATGCAGTGAGAGAGGGTTGCATACACAAACAGAAAGAGAACATGATAGAGGATGCTATCATGCCTGGCAGTCTGGGGAAAAGATTAGGAATCAGACAAGCTAATGGACCAACTAAAATACCCAGGGTGATGATAAAGGGGGCCTGACGCTTTTTTGTTTGTCAGCATAAGGTCAAGACTCATACCAAAAGGCTTCCTGTCGATTAACCCTCTGTCTAGTTAATGGCATCTAAGGGACGTGGTAGGACACATGGTGGTGGCTTCTGATGTTCCCTTTGAGATAGCCGTTATTAAGTAATTGGCTCCAATTGCACTGCTGAAATGAATCTGTTCTCTCTATTCCACGCTTCTCTTAGTAACATGAACTGCTTTAGCTTAAACTGGTAGAGGGAGAATAAAATTGCATTTATGTTTTTGGTGTGGGACTAGAACAGCTGTTAATGATTCATCAATGTAACTACAAAGGGGCAGTAATTTTCCTGCTTCCCTGCAATGTGTAGATTTGCTGAAAATGCAAAAGAAAATTGCAAATACTTCATTTTCTTTGGCCCTGATGACAATCTGTATTTACTTGGCCCTTGGTGTCTTTCACACCAAATGTTTCAGTGTTTCTGCAGAATAAGATCAGGAGATTTTGTTTTATTAGTTTACCTAATAGTGATAACCACAAAGACATTTTATTCACAACTACATTATTACGTTACCTGTCTGTTGCAGATCATGGCATATCATCACCTAAATGCTATCAGGTTCCCCGGCATTCAAACAGACCCAGATGTTACTATGTTCAACTCTACATTGTGCAAATACAAAAGATACATCAAATCAGGCTTTGGGAGGCTTGTACTTTTAAACTATAATTTTGTGTTCAGTGATCAATGTTGTCTCTTTATTAAACAGTCCTTTAAATTCTGTTATTAGAGTATAATGTATGTTACAAAACCACTTTTGTATTTGCAAGTGTTTTTGTGTTTGTTTTTTTTAATTAAATTTGAGACTAAAGGATTGGATTATGTAGTGCTTCATTTATTAATGTGTACTACCTTGTCCCAGCTGTAAAAATTCCTTCCTCAGGAAGCATTAATAATTTCTGATGTCATTATTCTTCAGATCTGACATGCTTGCCACTCATCCTGGCAACTCTGGTTTTTCCCATCGTTGATGAAATTGAAAATGTTAATTATTACTTTAATTCAGAATTATATATGCTAGATTTTAATACTATATGTTTGTAGCCATTTTGTTTTGTTTTATCACAAATATTCTATAGCTGTGTATAATTTCAATGACTGGGTTTCAAAGAGAAGTCCCTTGATGGTCATTAATCTAGGGCATAGCCAACCCATTTTGTCCTCTGGCTTTGAGTGGGATTTCTCACTTACACTGGGGTTTTGCTGGCAACTTTCTCTTTTTTATTTTCCCTCTTTGGTTCATTTGTTACTTTGAGTAGGCAGCTGTTGGAAATGTTGCTGAGTTCACTCACTTTCATTGTTTGGGCTAATTTGTATTAATGGCTATTTCAGCAGCCTGTGATGCCAGCAGCTTCCTGGGATCAGACATGTTGGGCCATATGGCTGCAGTGTCCTGTGTGTGTGTGTGTGTGTGTGTGTGTGTGTGTGTGTGTGTGTGTGTGTGTGTGTGTGTGTGTGTGTGTGTGTGTGTGTGTGTGTGTGTGTGTGTGTGTGTGTGTGTGTGTGTGTGTGTGATTGGCTTTTTTCTCCTAAATTCTTAGCCCATCTGTTCTATTCACTTTGAACACTTTTTTTTTTTTTTTTACGATACTAACTAATGATACTGTATTTCAACATTTCAAGATACTTGAGAAAACCATATGAATTCATTTAAATTGCAAACAAATGGTGACTGAACTGTAGCCAATAATTCATTCATAGGACATTCTGTCATTCACCTACTAATTTGCTCTAACCTATGTGTATGAAACAAATATACAGGAAAATGCATATAAAATGTATAGAGATGGCCTGCAATATATGTAATTATTTATTAATAATTTTATAATATTTGTTTTCTTGATTATTGATTTTACTTCTGTGACTTCACAAAATCAAACAGTTACATTTTATAGAAATACAGGGACTGGACATTATTCCCATGTGTGAATATGTCTTTTCTTTACCTTTTCTGTGCTTTCTTTTCCCCCTCATTCTTCCTCATGAATCCTGTTCATCCTTGCCTTGGTTGCTATCATTTTCAATCACATGCTTAGCGTAAAAAGAGAATTACAAGGGGGGAGTGAGTCTACACCACCCTAGAAGTCATACCACAGATCTTACATTATAGGTCAGGCACATGGACGTACTGTAATATCATTTTTCATGTTAAGGGATAGGAGTACATAGAAGTTAAAGGTCATTTTTAGAATTGTATTTATGTTGTTGTTGTGTGTTATATGTTAGGCATTAAAATGGCACTGTATGTTGCATTGATTGAACAGGAAAGTGTGCATTGATAGCTGTTGCAGGAATTTTATTTGTGAACTCATATCCTCAACAATTTCTTGAACCATGAGACTTCCTTTGACAGTCGTTCAACCACCTTTCTCACTAGTGCTGGGCTTGGAATGTTTGTTTCCTCTCAATTGATTTTTTTTCACATTTTGGAAAATTAGGGCAGGAATCTTTGGGGCTAGATTAAGTATTGCTCAATGGCAAAGATAAAACATTTTTTTAAATAATGGGAGGTGACAAGGGAGCAGAGCTGTCACTGGTTAGGAAGTCCAAGAGTGGGATGATGCTGGTTGTGATTGGTGTTTGTTAGCATGACAGCAGTGACACATGGTAAAATGAAACGCTTTCTTTGGACAAGAGCTGGAGGAGAGTGGGAGTGAGGTAAGAACAGAGAGAGATGGTGATATGAAAAGAAAGAAGGAAGGAAGGGCTAAAGGAGGGGTTGTGAGAATCATCGCTACGTCACCTTGTACACCAATATAGCTCTGATGTTGCTGACCACATTCAGGGAAGACTCCAGTCCCGTGTACCTTACTGTAGTCTTCAGCTACTCGTGAATTGAACTAATGAGTAAGCCTGTGCAAAATGTAATTGTCCATTTTATATGTTTATATTCTGAACAGCAGAATTTCATATCATAAAGACAATTTGAAGACTCTTAATGTGTCACTCGTCAGCACAGCAGCAGCAAGTGAAAGAGAAATTTACTGTCTACACCAAAGCAGCAGCTATAAATAACTATTTCAGAGCAGCAGGAAAAATGGCTGGTCAGGCTCAGTTGTCAAAGCCAACACAATCCTCCCCCACTACTCATATTACTTAACCTCTGTGTCTTGTGACACTTCCTGTGCTTGTATTCCCACTTTAGAAATATTTCTGTAGTCCAATTTAGACAACATTAACCTAGCTAAGAAAAATCTTTTATTCTTTAAAAAAAAAAATCAGTTTTGGGATCACCACAACTGGTATCCCCCCCTCCTTTTTTTTTTTTGACTGACTGGTAGAACAAAGGACAAGGACATTTTTTGGTCAAACTGTCAAAATTTGGCTACTGTGACCAACGCTAGCTGCTGTAAGTGTAGAATTTCTCTGCAGCCTGTGCGGTCATCATCCTTCTTTTTGCCAGCTGCAGGTTTGACAAGCCAAATGGATCTCTAATGTCACTTTGTCCAAAGTCCAAGTAAGCATTTCGGAGACTCAGTCACCTGGCCTTCAGCTCTCAGCACCCAGTTTGACACTCAGTGTCAGCGGATCCCAGGTAACTGGAGGGCTTTTCTTAGCTCTTGTCACCACTATTACATCAAAACTGACCACAGAACACCTGATAGGCCAGAAAAGAGGGGCAGGTGTTGATAAACTGTCAGAAAAACATTGGTGTTGGAATTTATGGTTTACATTTGAAAGCTTAGCAGGTATACTTCAGAGAAGTATACGCTGAGCACATATTTATATTGTATATGTATTTGTATATATCTGTAGGAATTTTTGACATCAAGCTCCCAGTGATATTTTCTTTCTTTAGCAAATACTCTACATCAGACATGTCATTCTGAAGTACTCAAGCGGGCACAATGTCAGCAGAGCTCTAAAGACTAACTGCAGTTTTCCTGCTAGGTGGTGTATTTGTTGGAATGCTCTTAAAGTTCCACAGTTGGGAGGCAGCTGTTAAGTCAGAAGGTTCCTTTTGACCTGCATGTTTCTCAGTGACCCCAATATCCCATGTTACACCATCTTAATGGTTGTAATAAGATCACCTACAGCTACCATGTTTAGCCTATGTGAGAGAGAAGTGGAGAAAAATGTATTTTCTAGTGTAAGACGCTTAGGGTTACATGCGTGGCTCTCAGTCCAAGTTGTAAATGTTTGACTTTGTCAGTGAATTAATGTCAGGCAGATGAACTTATAGGCTTATTTGGCAGTGACATACCAAGGACGGGTACATGCGATTTTAGTTACCTCACAAACTTTAGTTTATCTTTTGATATCACTTCATAAAACCCCATGACTGATCCCTAGCATAAATCTGACCATTTTACAAGCGTCACCAGAGAAACACGGTATGAATCAAAGTGATGCCTTACTCTGATTGCGACAGCCTTATGGGGGTCGTGAGGGCCAGACCCTATGTCTCTGTGGCCAAGATACCTCACCCACTGCAGGGGTGCCATAAATCAGGAATCACCCCCACCCCCCCACCCCTTGCAACTGTGCCAAATGTGGTGTAAGGCAAGCTGACCCTGCTTCCTCACCCATGCCTCGCCCCATGCAACCGTCTCTCATGGCATGATGGTGCCCATGTGTTGACTATGCACACCACGGCTACGTGTCTGATTTTCTTAAAAGTTAAATTAAGGATCTGGAATGTCAGTAACTGTTTATACCATATTTGGAAGAGGAAGGGTTGCGTGGTCTTCTCTTGATTTGTTTCTTGAGTCACATATTCTGAAGTCCATGTATGCATTTATATGTATGCATTTCTGTCCACGTCTCTGTATGCGTAGGGGGTCCACATTTGCCTGTGTGTATTCGTTGTCAGCCATGAGGAGTCTGTCTGTATGGCCTCAAGGCAAAGTTTTAGCAAAGTATTAGCCAATTTCATCTCATTCCAAAGGTGACTGAAAAAGTGAGATTACATCATGAGTCACAGTATGTAAATCAGTGCCTACAAATGTAAACATTGTGGCATCTGTTAGGGCACTGGATAGAATCTGCTGATCAAAATGAGTACAGTGCCCTCATATGGCAAGCTCATACATTCCTGTCAGATCTCCTGGGGCCACTTATGGCAATATGTGGCACCACCTAGTGGGACAGAGAAGAAGTGTTTGATAAACCACATTGTTCTGTGTGTGTGAGAGAGAGGTTTTTACTTTCCCTTGATCATAAACTCTGTCCCATCATTCCATGGCAGGAAACAGCACATTTGCTAAACAACAAAAACAAATAAACAAAAAATGTACTAAAAACAATTTTAATAGCTTCATAGAATAAAATCAGCAGGTGATAATAATATTATTGATATTGACCCTTTTTCCATGTTTAAATTAATTCACTGCAATAATAATAATGTTGTTGATGATAATAATAATAATAATAATAATGATAATGATGATAATCCTAAGTGACAGCCATTTTGTTTATTGTAGGGTTAGGTGAGTGGTAATGGTACAAGATAAAAAAGCGGCTTGTTCTCTCTGTGCCGTCGGGCTATGATGCTAACAGATGGGGTGACTGTAAATCTGTCTGGGAGTCCCTCCTGGGAGTTGAATGCCTGTGTGCTTAGGTAAAGTGCTCATTTACAGCTTCTAAAAATCTATCGATAGTGCTCTACAGAAAAGAGAACAAGAGAAAAAAAATTTAAGTAGATTGAATTGTAGGCTTACAAGTAAGATTAATTTGTGCTGTATAACTCAGTTTTACAATGTGTGCTAGTTTTGTATTTCTTTGTCTGCAACACAGAAATGTTTGTTTTTAATTGTAAAATGTTCATGCATTTATTTGATGTTTGCTAATTACAAATTGTATTTTGTAAATGTGTATAAGGGTTTACCTTCTGGAAAACCAAACTAAGCTATGAACTAAAATAAAATTGTATTATCTTTGATTAAAGATGACAATAAAATAAAAAAAAACATAATAGAAATCTTAACTGCACATTAATATAATAGTATAACTAAAAACACAAACACAAACAAATCACATATTCTTTGAGTCAAGCCAAACCAACGCATGTCAGAAATGTTTTTGTTCTTAAATATTTGAATGTGGCAATATCATGGTTTATTTACCTAACCATTTTTTGCTTCAGTTTTCCTAATGAATAGAATCTAACATTCCTATTAAGATTCTCTTTATGTTGCTTGTCATTTTTATGGAAGTGTTAACAGTTGGCTTATTGCTTGTTTTTATTGTAAGTGTTGATTTTTTTAAATTGTGCTTTACCAATACCCTTTGTTTGAGGTTATTTGAATGCCAGTCTTTGCTGCATTGTCAAACAATCCTTTTTTAATATTTGTTGTATAAGTTAAAAGCCGTAACGTCAACATGCAATTAAATGAAGAGCAGCGTTTTGATACTTGAATAGTTTATTTGAAATTTTACAAGAGCAGAACCATGTATTATATCTGAAGAGAATTAGATTTAAAGAAACAGACACTTTATGTTTACATTGACTTTTTATTGTAATTGTGTAAATCTATAAATAGTAACACCAGTGTGCTTTTCTAGTCACTTAAGAACTGTTCCCCTTATTTTTGTGTAAGGATAAATATATTTGAATGTTTTTACTTTTGGCAGCATAATTGGTGAAATCAGAGCACGTTTTCCAAAGAAATGCAGTATTTACACATTTAAAGAACTAAAATATCCATTGTTTGAAGCCTTGTCATAGTTACTAGTTCACTAGTGACTGGGATGAATGCCCACTTCACATTGTGCTCTGTCTGTGTAAATCAACAGGCACACTCAGGAAAAAATTAAAAGATCTACAAAAAAACAGTCCATCAAAGCTATTTTAACTCACAAACTCAATAGGCTATATATATGAGTGGCATATTGTCTAATGTTCTTTAAAGAATATGAATTTCATACAACTTTGAGAGGGGACATGCAATATTTGATTTAATATCTTACATTTGTTATTATAAAAGATGATGTTGTCAGTTATTAGTAGTCAGACATTTGAATGTTTTCCACTACTTTGAACCTGACTGCTAACGTTACACTACATTAGGCTTGATATGGGCCGAACAGCAACCTATGTATGGCATACCATTACCCCAAGGCCTCCTATGTAAATACTCCCTATGATCTGGTCTAACCCTGTCCTCACGCACCCATTCTGACCACTTGTGACTTTTCATCACATGAATCTCCTCTGCCTGTCTGGTAGTTAATAACACAGGGCAGCAGCGTCACTCACATAGGGTAAAGACCACTAGCAGTGATGTTATGCTAGTGTACATGTGCTAGTGTTAGTCGTCGAATTAGAGGGTAGAGACATGCGTCAGTCTCAGCTGCTGGGCAGAGGTCAGACTATAGAGAAGCAGTGTGGAGTGTTGTGTCAGAGGTGTAACTTGGACCTCCGCTGTCAGTCTTTCAAGGTTTGTGTGCTTCCTCCAATACCTCCAGGTGTGCTTTTGGATACAAGCCTATAGTAAAGTAGTGTTTGTGGAGGTACATTTTGTCTGCTGTAATGTGTTGGGGATCCGCACACAGGCAGGATTTATAGTTTTCTGTGGAACAACATAGTGTGTGGATGTTGCGGCATATTTTGTTGGATGTTTCATTGGACTCGTGGATGGCTATTCTGTAGCTGGACTGGACCTAATTCCTTCCACTAATTTGTTACTTCCTCCGATGAGGCTCTGTGGACTGATAGGGCCCATGTGGTGCTTTGTTATGACTACGGAGCTGCCTTTGATCTCTGTGAAAGTGTTGCAAGGACAGTGTGGCTTAGAATTGAACTTTCTAAACAGACTTTACTCACAAGCTGAGTTCACTGCTTTTTCTACGCAAAGCTGTCCAGATAATATAAATATTTGATGCCGTTTTTGCTCAACTTATGATTAATTACTTATCAGGTCACCACATTTGTACAGTTGAATACTGAAATATGTTGAGCTTTTGTATAGGTTGAAATATTTTACAATATTTATGCATGTTCAAGATTGAACGTTTGGAATTTATCATAAAAGGTTTTCAGTGTGTTTACCAGTCATAAGTTTGGAAATACCTTGCCACTCCCTTGAATGAGAAAGTGTGCCCAAACTTCTGACTTATACTGTATGTCTATCGAAGTTAGTTGACATTGATATCATCTGGGTTCGAATGGCATTTTTTGTAAACTGAATGATGCAGTGGATCATTTTTGTCTATTGGATTTGAAAATTGTTGCCAGTACACGTTTACACAATTTATTTACATATCAATTACATTGGTTATATTCAAGCCCTTGCCAAATTTAGTTCACACAATTCTGATTAAGCCAATCATGGTCAGATTCATCTCTCTGTATTTCATAGTAACGGAAGTTTTTAAATCTGGTGTCTGTGGTGACTTTCTGTGGTGGACTGGTAGTGATGAGTTTATCAGTAATGATTAGTTTACCAGAGCTAATTGGCGCCTGTAGAGCATGTGCACCAGAGACTTCCACCGGTCAAGTTGGCTAACTTCCTGTTTAGCCCTCAGCTAATTTGTCTATTTAACTGTTTACTCTCATTGCCAAAAATGCGGAGACAAAGGTTCCACACTGCAGGTTTCAATTCATTTTGATGCTTCATTAAAAATGTTTAAATTTCACATTATATTCTTTCAATGAATGGCACTAAGTAGTTTCATCAGTTAGCTGTATTTCATAAGTGTTCTGGCATACAACAGTATATGATAACCATGCAGCGAAAAGACATGATTTAGATATATTGAAGCAGATTTTCAAAATCATGAATTAATAATGTGCAGACATTATTAGACATGATGATATCACATTACACGTGTAGGACACTTTGTTGTATAGGACTAGAAGGGTTCTTCTTGACGATAAGGCTTACATTTACTTGTCAGACTCACTACCTGATGATGAGCTTGTTTCTGGATGAGAGAGCCAAACCTCACAAAATTATTTAAAATACAGCTATATCTTTATGTAATAGAAAATGATTCATCTGTTTCCCCAAATTGATCAGGGGACCTACACTTGACACCAATTCGGAAGCCTACACAGTATCATTTAAAAGTATTGCCGATCATGTTTACACTTCCTCATGTTCTTTTTGTAGATAAAAAAGAAAATAATTAACAACAACAGTAGTACTGTGACTACTAAATTTCACTGAAATCCTATTTGACCATCCACTGAAAGACAGTTTTCTTTTGGATTAAAGCCTGGATATAGCTAAAATGGGCAATTATATGTTCTTGTAAACTAAGTCAGCCATCACTTTCACTTTATCACATTTCACCTCATACACTTTTAAGCCTCATAAGCTGCAGGTTAAAACATTGTGAGCTGTGAAAGCACAGTACTTTGAACACTATAGATATAGTCCGATACAATACATTATAGATTACTTATAATTCAGACAAATTCTACTCTTCTTCTACTCTTCTCTTCTTCTCTACTAGTGTTCTTCTATTTTTATGTTTTACATTGAATTATTAAAATATATCTTTTAATATGCTTTGTATATTTTGTTTATAATTGTAAAAGAAAAAGAAAATACCTTGATACGTAAATTTGCAAATTTGTTGACATGCATGAGTTTTTAAATTACCATATGAAGCTATTCTTAAGACTGAGCTAATACTGGTTGATGGCCTACAAGTTATCCTATGACGTAACTTTGACTGCAAGAGGCTTCTTTTGGCTGTCAAAACTGCACAGTTCTGAAGAGCAGGGCAAAAGTAGTAAATGAAAATGTATACTATATTTGAATCTCATACATTGCATAAGTATATATTTGAGATGATTTTCTCCCTGGGATACAACAATACAATTGTGTAGGGGGATTTAAAATAATGGGAACTAAGTGACACAGCCCTATCCAAACTCTCTGGTACACCTTAAAAGGTTTTTTGATTTGGATGTGTGGTATTTTCTACATTTGTTTCCTTTCAATGAAAGGTATATTTGAAGGAAAGTCAGCTTTACCCAATTTCTGATCATTGAGTTTATCAGATTATCATTTAGCACAAAGAGGAACAAATTATGTACTGGAATTGTTTCTACTTTATTGTTGTATTATTTACAATATACATTTGACACCATACACAAACTCGGCTCCTCTATCTGGCACTCTCTTGCAAAGTATATTGTTACAAATATTCTACCCCTGCATATCATTTGCGTTTTTTTATGCCATTATAAATTAAGATAGAATGAAAAATCGATCCTGTTGAAACATAAATAATAAAGGTTAATATGTTCATTCAACAAAGTCAATTTCACTGCAGTTTTAGTCAGGGGGATGTCCTGGTGATGCAGCTATGTGGACTTTTTCAAACCTTAATTTAAACTCTTTACTTGCACACCTGGTTGCAGTTGATTTGACACCTATATTCCCTGTCTTCATCACAAGATTGGTCTGAAGTGTCTAGTACACTGTGCCAGCTGCCCAAGAGTCCATATTAGTCTATTAAGGACACTGTGTGTCGGGATGGCAGAGGGCAACTCTAGTATTTATAGCTTTGAGTCATAAGCTGGGATGGTGTAAATGTATCTCTCTCCATCATCAGCATGCTTGTTCACTAAAGAGTGTGTACAATCAGCAGTGAAACTGGGGACTGTCAATTGTCCAAAGTGAGTCAATCGTCATAAATACATGTGTAACTCCTTGGACTGTGGAATGTGATTTTGCACAAGTATAGGCAGGGGCGTCGCCAGGGATTTTCGACCCCATGACAATATATCACATTGGGCCCCACTACCACACACAGGCCACACCAACCATGTGCAATTGCTGTAACCACACCTCTACCTGCAAAGGCTTGCAACTATCTCTCCTATTAACTGTACGCCATATACTGACATTGAGCTGTGAAAATAGGAGACAGGATTGAACCATTTCATGTAAATAGAGGCGGGTGTATGGGTAATACAGAGGCTTTGGGCGCTTAATTTTTACCAGAAAAACAAGAAACATAAAGTTATGGCACCCCTGAGTATAGGTTGTTTTATCTTTGCTATTTTATGTATCTCAAATACATAAAACCGTAACCATGCAGCAATCATTTAACTTAATGCATGTCATTTTGAGAATAATTTAGGTTTTGTCTGTTTTAGTAAGTAATAAAACTTTTTTGTTAGAACTTTTCCGGACAAAGTTACATAAGTGCTTTATAGTGAGAAGTGCAAATGTATTTTCATATTTTTTCAGTCTGAAACATCTACTATTACATGTTTCTTCAAAAACACCTTTGAGAGATAACTTTCACTTAAATTTGTTCATTAAAATATAATGCTTGAAACACAATTTAAAACAGCATTTTAATATTCTTTTGCATTTAGCTTTTAAACCAGTAATACTTTTAGGGACTAAAATTAGCTTATAATAAGATTTTCATAAAATGTTTCAATGTTATCTTCTTGGTGTGAAATCAGTGGGGCAACAATAAACTTAATTTGACTCTTCTCTGTCCTACAATAAATATTAACATTTATTTTAATAGATTATATAAATTAATTAACTTGAATATTTAGCTACGTCAAAATTCAAAATTATATTTTTATTTGCCAGAATTGTTAAGTTGTAACTCGTGAGCAGCCTGTTTACCAGTGTGTGTCAGAGTTGATTGGACACATATTACAACAGTAAAACATAGAGTATGACAAATAAATGGAACAGGTATGTCAAAAGCAAAGTTATGTGGATGTAACTAAGTCATTGTGATGTAGAACTGCAGACATGGAATCAGTCATTGGTTCTCTGTCTGATGAACGTTTGATTATTTGGTTCTAAGTTTTTACAATTGCTTTGATATATTTTTGTTTACAAGCCATTGCACCTGGATTGAAAAATTAAGTGATAGAACTGAAACTGCCCAACCTTAAAACCTTTGAATAAATGACCTTAAAATTAATTCTTGAGGGACTGAGCTGGTGAATATATATATATATATATATATATATATATATATATATATATATATATATATATATATATATACATATATAGTCTTCCTATTGTCAATAAATCTCATATATATATATATATATAGTCTTCCTATTGTCAATAAATCTCATTTGCAGAACCAAAACCAGCAGTGAACTTGTTGGTTTTTGGCTCTGCACGTGCAATTTTGTTGACAATAAGAAAAATACTGAAAATCACCAGTCAAATCCTTCAAATCAGTTTATTTTATGTATTTATTTGTTTAGGTTTTTCAAAATGTAAAAAAAAAGTAGTTTGCCAGTTTCACAGAGCTTTCATTTTCATGCTAAGGGGTGTGATTTTAGGGACATATGTCCACAGCGGATAGTTAGGATAGCATAGCTTAGTAGGAATATGAGTGATGGTTGTGATATAAGTTTATGATGTGGTAATGTAATCACAAGACTACATCACAACTACAGAAGCAAGTAGGAAGACAGATCTGGAGGTGATAATCCTCCACAAGATTCAGTTACATAAATTAATATTTGAAAATGTCCCCTGAACTTTCTTATATCCAATAACTTGATTCGTTTTATAGTGCATCTCTGCACATGTACAGTACTACATTTTGTAGTTAGTTCACAAATAACTGTAATTCCAGTGCATCAGTACCACTGTGTGTAAAATTTAATTCATGACAACTTTGTGTGTAAAACAATTTAGGACATCAGCATGTCTAATCTGATTGGTCTGTCACCTTTCAGTAGAGCAGGAACAGTGACGAGATAGGGCAGTGTCAGGTGCTTAACATAGATGATGTGATGAATAGTTGAGTATACTAAGTTTAGACAGCATGTGAGAGCATTCATCAGAAATTGAAAGGACAGGCCAGTCAGACAGGGTCACAGCACTAGTAGACGTTGCGGTTCTAAGTGGTTCTATTACAGCTGCTCGTGTTGTTGCAAGCTTGTGTTCAGCACAGTCAGTACAGTGTAGCAGTAGGAAAATTTGCTTAGGCTGCTAACCTCTTGATATTTGAACCAGCTGTATCTAGTTAATTGAAAAATGTACAAATGTTCTTTTCTCTTATAGCCAGACCAGACTTAAAGCCTGATAAGGAAGACTTTTGTTGTTTGTAGAGCTTCATAAATACCTGCAAAAGAAATTAATGTCATACTTCTTTCATGAAATTGATTTCTAAGATAATTTAAAGGTAAAGGAGATTACTTAATCATCGAGCACCCACTGCTGACTTTTCCACTGATTTGTCTGAGATAGCTTGTGTCATAACATTGTTGATGGGAGAAATTATGTTACACCAGCTACGCTATGGTAGAGATGCTGTGACCTATGTGTTAAAAATGAAATAATTGAAATTACGTTTGAACTTCAAAGGATGGCAGATCATCAATGTGATAGTATAGTGACACAATGTAGTTAGTCTTAAGACGCTGCTACCTACTTATCTCTATGGTCTTAGTGAGCAGCTTGAGTATGAATTCTCTCTGTTCACTGACCTAGTAGCTGATTTTTCATTACATTGAACTGGATGATCATATCTGTGAAAGTGGGAGACAGAGACAGGGGTTTGGAACCCTGTGATTAAGTATGCTTGAGTGCACAACTCAAGGTATACCTTGCCCTCCATATCCACCCAATTGCCAGTTTAGAATACCTAAACCACTGTCCCAGGTTCAACTACCTATATATCATACAACCAAGGTGCCGCTTATAGCTGTCTCACTGTTGCTTTGTAGTTCACACTGTACAGCAAAGGCTAACATAGCTCATGAACGGTGGTTAATAGTGACATATCAAAGCATTTATATAAAAAACAATTTATGAAATTATAAAATGTTTGTGGCTCAAGTATCAGTACAAGTTGTAACAATGAGCATTTGTCATGCTTACCAGCTCAAGTAATTTTTTCTATTTTTCCCCCTTAGTCATATAAACAAAGGAAAAGACTTATTGCTGACCATAAATGAACACATTTTTAGGTTAGTGAACAACTTTATTAGTAGCATACTTCTGTCTAATACTTCTTGGCACTGATTACTTCCGTCGGTTTATCTTAAACACAGCAGCCCTGACAGCTAACTGATGGCTGAGCCCAACTGCTGGCCATCTGCTGACTTGTCACTTGTAAGATTTGCCTTGTTTGCTGATGTGAGCTGTAAGGAACACAGTTGTGTGAATACGTGGAGCTGAAACTTTCTAACAGCCAATGTTAACAAGAATAGAAAAGCAGTGGAGTACTGAGTAAATGTCTCTTAGTAATACCAGTAATGTATCTTTTTCTGTTTTATGGTTAATGAAAGTAGCCAATGTAAAATAGCTGCTGGTGGTGAGTAGTTAGTAGAGCCTAATATGAGTGCTCATTAACCCGCGCCAACTGTACAAAAGTGGTCATTGTTTTGTGGTTGTTGGCCCAATATCTAAATGAAGCAAAAACACTTTCTTCAGCCAACACATCTGTGATAGACATTGTAATATTTTAAAAATGGATGCAGATCCACAGTTGTTGCATAAGCAACCAATAATGGTTTTGTAATGCCTGAAAACAGTGTGAACTAGGGCTGCACAATTATGGCCAAAAATGATAATCACAATTATTTGTTCAGCATTAAGATCACAATTATCTATCATGATTTCTCATTAATTTTAGGGAATTTTTTAGAAAATTCATATTTAGATAAACAGAGCACTATTTTCACTTCCAAATTGTGCTGTAATTAACAAATCTTTGCCTCAAAATAAGACTCAAAATAAGGTTCATATCTAGGATATGCACTTCATTCAGGTGAACAAGAAGGATATGCATTGTAAAATATAAACAAAATTGTACCCAAAATACAGACAAACTGAAAATAAATATGCCATCATAGAATGCAACCAATTGAAAACATTTCAGCCATATGTAGAAAAGGCAACATAGTGTTTACAGGTTTTTGGAGAGAAATACCAGTCTGTCAACACTTTCTGGCTTGAGAGATAAGTGAAGACCGGACACTAATATTCTGCCCTGTCAAGGTTGCCGAATTTTAGGTAGTACTGTAGCTCAGAGGCTTTAGCTTGTTGTTCTTGGTGTGGGTCCCTCAGTGGTCTTGAAGAAGCTTCCCAAGGTCTTCTTTTTCCTTAAAGTGGGTGCATACTCAGCAGCCTCAGCATGGGGATCAGTTGGGCCCATCTCCCTGAAAAGAGTATGGTAAATTAAAATATAAATACTGAAGTCAATCTACTGAAACATATTTAACATCCATATCCAGAAAGTCCTTGATTTCAAAGCACATTTCAATCCACATCATTAATTCATTCGTCATTAAGTTATAATAAATTCTGTATCTGCATGTAATCACAATAATTAGTTATTGCCATACCAGCAGGTGCAGTCCTCACCATCTCAGAAGTAAGTCTGGCTTGGAGTGGTGCAACATTGTCCTCACTGATGCTTCTCAGCTTACCAAGCAGAGGCCATAGCAGTTCTTGTGTCAGAGGATATTTGTATTCATCCAGCTGACTCAGGATGTTTGTCTTGATACTGCATGTTAGGTCAGGAGCTGGCTGTACAAAGGAAACACTAACTTACTTCTCACTGGAAAGTATAAACAGTCAAAGGGCAGAGGGATTTGTTGATGGTGTCCAGGACATAAGTGCCCTTCCATTTTGGGATGAGGTGTCGGTCCTTTCTAACTAGTGGACAAGACATGAGCCCTCTTTCTATCATGATTTGTCTCAATTCCTACCATGTTGGAACTCCATCTTCATTGCATTGCAAGCTTCAGCTCCTTTTATGCCTTTCCTAGTTCCTTTTTGCACCTTCACCTGTAGGAGAAACTAGTCACAAGAGGCAGAGGCCCACTGCACAGTCAATGAGATGATCTCTCATTACATTCTCTAAAAAAGAACATGAAAGATTCATGTAAAATTAAAGCACAGAATAAAAACTTTTCATAGGACAAATTCTTGGCCTTTTGCTCCAGACATTTGATTTTTGTTTTGCCCATTTGCTCTCTGTTGTTCTACTCTGGACTGCAGCTACAACATCCAGGAAATGTTTGCACAAGTTGCCAGTGCAGGGTTCTTCCTTAAAGGAAACAGCGTTAGACTGTACGTAAATATGGACGGCAAGACAGCTCCCCAAACGTGAAGCCAAAACATAGGTTGCTGGCTGTTAGTTTAGGAAGCATTCGATTTGATCTGCAGCGGAGCTTTGTGTGAGTGGAGCAAGCAAAGTCAATATCACAGTCGGTCATGTTTATTGATTGATAAGCCAAAATCATGATCAAGACTAATATTCAATTAATTGTGCAGCCCTAGGATTCATACCAGGGCTGCACAATTAATTGAATATTAGTCTTGATCATGATGTATGAATCCTGGTCAAGACACACACTGTATAATATAATTATGACATTTTTTTGCATTTTAGTAAACCTCTCTCTGCCCCTTTTTTCTGTCTCTCTGCCATTTCAAACTGTCAATTTCAAAAGGCAAAAATGCCAAAAAAGAAAAAAAAAAAAACAATATGAAGTCCACTTCAGGAGCATGCTTGTGATTACAGATGCAAACTTCCCAATTATGGTGTAATATCTAACAAGGCAAGTGGATATGTTTTTTGAGATACCTGAAAGATGTCATTTTTTTTCTTCTATAGAATCAGTGCAGTGCCAGTGGACTGCGTCGATAAGAAGGGCCTCCAGTTGGGTGCCCAGCTGTCAGGAGGTGTGCAGGTGGGGCCTCAGCAGCAGAACCAGCAGCTTCTCCTGACCCCAGCTAGCCTCCAGCTCGCTCAGCTCCAGGCACAGCTTACCCTCCATCGCCTTAAACTGGCTCAGGGGGGCAATACAGCCACTGCTGCCTCTGTTCTCAATCAGGTTCTTTCCAATGTTGCCATGTCCCAACCCCTGTTTAATCAGCTACGGACTTCAACAATGGTCGGGAACCCTCAGGGTGCCTTCCCTACTGGGGTGCTGGGTTTCCCCTCTTCAAATTCAACCTTGGGGGCCTTGGTAGGTGGGGGATTCAACCAAAACCCAGGGAATGTGAGACTGAACCATCATGGTGGAGGGACCACAGTGGGCCAACAGGGTTCAGAGTATGCTAAAAAGTCAGGGCCAGTTTACCCTTCTGATACTGACAGGCGTCTTCAGTACAATTTAGTTGGAGGGACATCTGCAGCATCAGCCACTGCTGGTGATGGACAGTACACAGTAATTAGCACTCAGGTAGAAAACAGGAACAATGTTGGATTTCAGCGAGATTTCTATGGGCAGGATATGCAGGGGCAACAAACTGGGTTTAGTGTCAATGAGCAGAACATGAATGTTTATAACTCCACTGGACATAAAGAGCAATGGAAAGGAACCACTAACTTGAGTAACACTGGAAAGGTGGATATGGTTTCTGATGCTGCCAATGTGTGGACAGCAGCTGGACAGTCAATTCGGTCCAGAACAGAATTGTATAACCCAGAGGAGCCAACCCCTGACCCCAAGTTCAATCCCAGTACTGGGGTTTCAAGTGGCATGCATAGTTTTGGGGGATACCAGCCCCTGCATGGAAGTGAGGAAACATCTTCAGGTACCAGGACACTTCAGCCTTACCAAGTCAATGATTACCATGCTGTTACACCGACTCAACTGCCACACCAATGTAGCATCTGTGACAAGAAGGTCTATAACCTCAAGGTGGGTGAACTGATCAGTTAAAAAGTAAATGCATGTATGTTCATGTATGAAGGGTTCTTTGTTTTTTGTTTTTTTAACATACAACCTACATCTGAAAATGACCAAAATTATTCAGCAGCCAGTGTGTAACATTTGTCAGTTCACACCTTCAAAATAGGCAATGGAGAATTGAGCAAGCATGCAATCCAATCCTCAAGTAGTTTGTCTTCAAATAAAAGGTGATGGCGTGACGCTTGCATGATTTTCCAAACCCTAAAATGTGATCATTTCTTGTATTCAGGTTAGAAAATGTGCTTTTCAGCCTGAAAGTAGCTGATATATTATTGCTTTTGGTTTGAGGGGCAGCCTCTCCCTAATCCAAGATGTTGTCTCTTTAATTGCTCCCAGCCATGAGCTAATACAAGGGCTATGTAAGAGTTGTCAAGGGAGGGTAAGCAGTGAGCTTCCAGTGTGTCCAAGCTGTTCAAGTCTATGTTTGGACGGTGTGTGTGTGTGTTTGTGTGTATGTATGTGTGTGTATATGTGTGTTTTCAGGACTGGGACCAGCACGTGAAGGGAAAACTACACCTGCAGAACCGAATGTTGTACACAAACGAGGGGTGAGTTATTTGCAACTCTAAACTTCACTGGACAGAGTTTATAGTTGGTTGTGGTTGCAATATGTGCTCTCCCATGAACATGGTTTTACTACTGAGTAAGAACTTACGGTTTTCACAAAGTTTGTGGATTCACATGGGTAATTCTATTTTTATTCATTTCCAAACAATTTTAAGTGACAACTTTTGCTTGTATGATTGACTTGACCATGACCATGATTTAGTAATTTCCCCGTTCTCTTACCAATGTTTTTGCATGTGAATTTCTTTACTTGTATCACTTTTTCGATCGGTTGAGAAAAATACCTCTCTTGAGTGTTCGAAATGTTTTCTTTTCTTTTTCCTTGCTCTATATACAGCTGTCTTAATGTCTCTATGAATATGAGCTCTGTCACAAGATATGAGTGAACAAGGCAGGGGAGAGGAAGCTAAAATCAGCCTTCTATGATTGTTGCAGCTCTGCAGTGGTATCGGCTGGAGCTGTTCACTACACTGTCGGCAGGCCTTCTGATGGAGGTCTGAACACCGGAGGGACAAACTCCATGATCTACTCTGCTGCAAGTCAAGGTACGGTAACCCATTCGTCACCACAAGTGTCCCTGTATGCTGGCAATGCTAGATATTTGTTTTTCAGATGGCTAGAATATGTGAAACAGAATGATTGGTGGAGGTCAGGGAGTATTTTTAGAGTTACATGAGGGTATGAGACAACATGTTCTTATAACTTGACACAGAGTATTCTGATACATTGATGTGTGCTGTTAGAATAAAGTGTTTTGAAAGCTAAGATATGGCAGCTTATAAAACTTACCCAAACCTTAATTTGTACTTGTTCCTGTTCTCTATTATATGGACTGCATCTCTTCTCTCAATTCCATATCACTTATCTATTATATATACAGCATATGATAGTATATGAATTATGATAGTATATGAATTACGTGAAGACAAAACACCTGTGGGTTGCAACAGAAAGTATAAAAGCACCTTTGCATCCAATACTAATTGGTCACAATTTTGATGGAGCAGGTCTGTGAGCGTCCCCCACTCAGAGAACCAGGACTGATTGATCTTCTTTCAATTAAGTATTCAATGTTTAGAACTGTAGCTGTAAATAAGAAGAAAAAATTGTCATTTTGAGCCAGCCAAGACACAACTCTTGCACTAAGCCAACAGCATGAACCATTGCATAGAGTTCTTGAACTTAATGTCTTCAGATTTAAATAAACATGGAGGATTAAAACATCTATTGAAATGAATATTCATATTGTCTGTTGGACATCTCTAAGAAAACATAGTACAACTGAGAACCTGGAAGTTTATTCACATTACATCACCACGCTTCCTAGATGTCAGTTCACAACAGTGATGCATATTTTGAACACATTTCTTCCAACACAGTGTTTTCTAATTCCATAAACAAAACAAAAATTAAATAACTTTGAACTATGATGTCTGAAATTGTAACTTTTTTGTCACACTTATAAGGACAATTTCACTTAAAAATTCGAATTATTCCCACAGATGTATCCTCAGGAGCCAATGCATCATACTTACCAGCTGCAGCCATGAAGACTTATCCCATGTCAGACACAGGATTTACTTCACACCAGCCAGAGTCAAAGGTCAGACAAATGTTTTTTATCTCAGGAATATTGGCGTTTGCCTTGGGCGATAAATCTTTTGTGACTGGTTAGAAAGAATATCGCTGATAAAGGAACAGCTGTCACCTTAGAACATGTTGTCGGATATACTATGATTATATCTTGTTTCATGGAACTGTTTAAAATAATCTTTGCTGTGTAATCCTTGACTCATATCAATGACAATTACTCGGAGGCCACCGGCAAGTTTTCATTGGTACTGTTTGGTGCACAGTAAGAGCACCTGACGGATATGATAATGTGGTATCATATGTTATCTTTAATTGCATTTACACTGAATCTCTTCTACTGAATTTCTTTCATGTATCTTGAATAGCTCAGCAGCAGGAAAGAATGTATTTAGTGCATAATGAATGTTCAACAGATTTGTTTTAAGTAATGAATAGACACAGATCCCCTTGTTGACAGCTGCTGGGGCCCATCAGCAGGCTTTGACTGGAATGGACAACTCTTTTCCACTGAACAGTACAGTCTGACAAAATGTGTCATTAAATGTTGGCTAGAAACTTTGTGTTGACATTCTTCATAATATTCTTACTTAATGATTATCCATCTTCTGGATTCAATGTAAGCTGTTAGTTCTACATAACAAAATAGTTACTGTATTAAAATTCCCGTGCAGAACTTTTTACATAATACTGTAAATGCATGTCTGTTACATTCAAGCCCTTGCCAAACAAGTTCACAGAATGCTGATTGAGTTTATCAGCACCACAGTTTTTAATCTGGTGTCGGTGGCAACATTCCCATGCTGGCCAGATGATTGCATGTTGTGCTTACTCTATAGGCAGAGCATGTACACTAGCTGAGAGGCTAACCTTCGGTCTTCGCTCTCTGCCACTTGAATAGAGATAAAATAATTTAATCATGTGTCTCATTCTAGACAGTCCAAATGTTATCGGACTAAATGGATCAAATCTATATTCTATCTATAATCTATAATCGCTGTGACTTAATATAACTATTGTGGGGACTGATGAAAGATTGTAATGAGCTAATGGTGCTAAAGGGCTGCTGAAGGGATGTGTGGCATGACTGGTACAGACTTTTTGAGTCATGGTAAAACAAATAGATGTAACTGAGCAGTGCACCAACAACAAACTAACGGTACATTACAGAATGTTTACAGTATTTATTCTTAAGTATTACTAACCTTTTTTAATGTTGTATTTATAATATTGCTAGGTGCTACAATCTGGAAAGACACTGACATTTTGGACACTGATTACAATCAGGTTTCCTGTCTAAAACGGTTGGTTCTTGACTTGGGATAAAAACAGCAGCTGTTGATAGGCTTCCATTGTGAAGGCAAGTCTCATGAAAAGCAGTGTAAATGATGAGTGGGTTCAAATTAGCCTCTTGCAAACCTGAGAGAAGCCTAAGCTGGTGCCCAGCAGATAGCTTTCAACATTCAGCAAGTATTAACACGCACACAATGTGGAGCACATACCTGTAGAAACAGAGCTGGCCCTGTCCAATTTGGTGCCCTGGGCAAGGTTTTAAAATATAAGAATAAGAAAACCTTAAATGTAAGATTAGGCTTAATATTTATTGTCCAAATTAATACACTGAATAATGTGTATCTGTATCTACTTGTATCAGCACATAAAGTAAGTATATCATTCTTACACTATTCAAATGTGAAATGACTTTTTCAATGTTGGACCAGTATATTAAATAAAACACATCATGTTTTGGAATCAATTTGTAAACATTTTTCCCTGTATTTCAGCCTGACATATTTGTTATCCTTGGACATTATGGGGTTTTCCCATGAATCTTAAACAATGTTCTGAGTGTTAAAAAAAAACCCAAAAACTTAACTCTTTTGTTGGGAATCTGCAGAATCTTGATTTTTGTCACTTGTCAGATATGGTTTATCATTTATGTATTAATTTTTCAATGGATTATTTAAATTTTAGGTACAGTGTTGTTGTTGTTGTTGTTGTTGTTGTTGTGTTTCACATAATCATACAATGCTGTACATTTTGTAAAAGGACCTAAAAAGAGAAAGTTAATAAATAGTGGGGCAAAATGAAAAGATTAAAGTGCAATGGTAAAGTTGGGAATGTTGGGTCTCTTCAAAATTAAAACCTCAAGAGTACGGTTTAGGACCTGCTCTATGTGTGAAGTGCCTTAAGATGACTTTGTTGTGATTTG